>NC_049171.1:2467384-2769384 GCF_009769625.2 Cygnus olor
GTTTTTTCATGATTTGGATTCTTCAATAATTACATAAAAGCAAACACTTGGGGTTTTCTGGCTGTTCTTGTCTAAATAAATCACCTAGCATCCAGTACCCACTCCCTTTACAGGAGCACGGACATGGATTAGTAGGTGTGCTCCAGATTTCTACCAGCACAAAAATCAGAGTGTGATTATCATGCATCCATGTGTGTGCACTTACAGCAACGTGCTACCAGTGCTCGTACTTTGAAGTTTTAGCTGCACAAAATCTAACACCAGCTGCAGAATTTCTCCCACGGGTGAATGACAGAACTTCAAAATATACTCAACCCATACATTCTAACAACTGCCATTTGGTTTTAATTTAGGGCTGTTGGTTGAGCACTAAATAATTTCACTGTATATGCACAAAATATTTAATAATTCCATGATATTTTTGCAGAGAAGGAATCACATCTATATGGAAGACATAACGTATTAGCAAAATATAGGGTATAACACTTCTTTTTGCAATTGTACTAAATCTGCATGCACATTTTTTGGCTCATTTTCCACGTGGAGGAAGAAATGCTAACTATATTTGAGTGTTATTTATTTAAACCAAACCACAGAGGTTGGACTAGGTGATCTTACAGGTCTCTTCCAACCTAGATGATTCTGTGATTCTGTGATAAACCAAACCTTTATTTTCAGAATTTAAGAGCAATTAAAATCTGAACAACACCTGATGGAATTACATGGACTGACAAATCCTTTCTCCAATACATTAACATTTCTGAAAGCTTTTCTTTTCTCTCATTACGTCCATAACTTTACTTTCAGGTCGACTCAAGACTTTCTCAAGTCCTCACTAGATTTCTATTCATTAGTTATTTGTTACGGAAATTAAAAGATTCATATGCTTATAGATTTTATTGATTTTTCTTTTAAATCCATGGAAACAAGCTTAAATGAATCCAATTTTTAAAAGATAAGTATGAAAAAAATGAAAAGATCACAAAATGGTAAGTCAATAAATTTCAGATTTTACCATGTTTGCCAAAATATGTCCATAACACACACTCAAAAATATACATATTATATATAAGATATATATAATATGTATAATACATATGATATATATAAAATAACATATTAACCTTTTTTAATACTCCATTTACTAAGTTCTATTATTATGTCAACCCCCCATCCGCACTGGCAAACAAGATGGTGTATTTTAGCAATATTTCTGTAGTCCTGGAAAGAAATGGATTTGATGTTTTCCAAGTGATATCCTTGGATCAGTATTTTAACTATAGATGTAAATATGAGTAACCCATTATTGTGATGGATTTCTCAATTTCCTGCACTGCAGATGGGTAGTATTGCCTATTGCTATCCTAATCATTGTCTTTAGAAAAGAAAAACAGGAATGATTTAAGATTTTCCTTTTTCTTTTGACAACGAGCAGCCGTATAGGGGAAAGATCCTCCATGCCATATGGTCCGTGCCCTTTAGCAAATACTGCATTATAATTAGATCATTTGTTCTTGGAGACAACACGCACAAAGCTCCAGTAAATATTACCTGCATATTTTTCTTTGACGGATTCATCCATAGACCAAAAGCAGTGATCGTAAGCAAACACCTGCAGAAAAATAAGCAGGAGGGCATCTTATAAAAACCATTGCCACGTCAAACACATTATCCCAATTGCGACAGTGCTGCATTATGTTGGCTAACAGCATGCTTCTTGGGGCCATTCTGACATACAATACGCATTCCTGCAGAATTATTTATTTCGTATGGGTTCAACACCTAAACCCAAACACCTTATCTTCCTGCTCGCAAGCCTGTTCCTTGGTTTTATTCGTTCTTTGCTTTTATTTCTTCCTTCCTATTGTGTGAATCCTGTTCAATGCTCTCCAACAGCTGCCCATACGGCAAGCCCGTGGATGTCAAGGAGCTCTCCCCATCGTCCTTTAAAAACCCATCCTCGCGATTCATTTTTCACAAGACTTTCTATTTTGCAAACTGACAGATGTCCCCTGGCTGTTTCTGCCTGCCACCCCCATGCTTCTTGTCTGCATAAATTAAAACCACGCCGTAGGGCAGGAACCTCTCTCCATACAAGCCAAGCAGAAGCAGCCGTCACCAGAGTCTTGTAAAGAACAATATGGAGCAAATGAGTTTTATCACTAGGAGAACAATGCTGTAGACTTTTTAAACAGAAAAGGGTTGGTTTTGGGGTGAATCCATTTAAAGGCTGGCAGGCACCTTCCATCATCCCAGCTGACCTCCAGTAGGGCAGTGCCTGCTCCTGAACCTCAGGCTGCAAAAGGAGATGTTTGCGAAACATCTCCCCTGGGTACGTATTTGCAAGGAAACAAACAAATAAAGATCTGGGTAACAGCTGGTTTATATTCACATGGGCAAAACCAACTCTGTAGGATATAGGAAAAGGGAAGTGCCATGGGCTGCTCTTTGGCTGCTTATTTCTCATCGAAGTTTAATTAAGGTTGCTCCTTCCCCTTTAGATGTCTCACATCCACCTTCTGACCTTCATCCCATTATTTCTGAAAATTTCATTTTTATCCATTAGCCCATTTCCACGTTCAGTTTTGGTGAAGGCTGTGATCTGTATGCTAAAGGCATTAACCATGCACAAGCATCTGCATAGGTAAATCACACCTAATACTTTTTATTTAGTAAAGCTTGTAGGAACAAAATATGTTGCATCCTATCCACATTAATAATAGGAAAACCCTACAGAGAAATACTGAGTCTGTAGCAAATGAACTCAGTTATTCCGTCCCCTAATGGATTGTGTCATGGAATATGAAAAATCATTTAAGGACTCACAGAGCAATAAAGAAAATCTTCCTCAAGTATTTATACCAACTAAAATAGTTGGAAAAATTATACGAGAGTTGAAAATCTGTACTAGCAGCACAGCCAAACTTACTACTTACATTTATGGAAATGTTTAATATAGCAAAATTCTTTGAATTTAAACAACTTATCTTCAGAAATACATTGCCTTTTTTTTAAAAGTACAATAATATCATCAAGAGATGAAAGGGTTTACTTTAGAGCCTCTAGTTGTGGAAATAGCAGCTGGTGTATTTAAAGTTAAGGGTTTTTTTTTGTTCCTTGAATTTATTAGACAATTACCCATACTGTCACAACGTCCCAAGACTTCAGAGCATTTAACCAAACATCATTGGATCTACGACCACATCAATAAAGCTGACTCCTAATATGTCAGGCTAGAGATAGATATCTGCACACCAAATACAAAGTCATGGGATCGTAAGCTTTAACAACAAAATGAGTTTGCTCTAACACAAATACCAGAAAAGGCTTTAAAAAACCCACAGACAACAAGCAGTCTCCCATTCCCGGCCTGTAATGCCGAGCATGTATGTTCTCATTTGTTCCTGTGACTCATTTTTTGGCAGAGGCTTTACAGGGCTCTTCTGCAGCAAGGAAATGCTTCGAGTTTCTTACTCAACAGCTGATCAACTGCAGAGCTGTGTTTCGAAATGCTTTTAATATCTGGCTAACCCACGGCCGGCTGAAGGAAAGAACAATTTTCAGTCACTGAGGGAAGGTTCAGGAACGGCCCTTACCTTTGGTTGGGTCCTGCTGCTCCCAGAGCATCACCAGCACGAAGGATGTGGTACAGCGCGAGGCGAGAAAGACAAAAGAAAACCAAAGATGGTTAGCTACAATCATTTCAGCTTAATTACTCTACCATTAATACCTCCTATTTGGGACACTATTTAGAAAGTTCATTCCTTTCCCCAGCTCTCCCCATGCTGACAGATCCCAATATTTTTATGAACTAACGTGCAACTCTTTCCATGAGTAGGACTGGAGATGCCGCTCTGGGCAAGTTGATTTTGACCTCAGAGCCACTCTCTCCCTCGTGCTGCTGCCATCTCTACCTCACTCTCTCCTAATTTATTTTCTTGTGACACCTCTCTCTATAGTTTTGTTTTAAAAACTCTTTAACTAAAAAGTACCCAAGCAATACAAAAACCTCCAAAAACACCTGCACAGGAGTTATTCAAGAGACGATTTCAGAGTCCAGCTGTTGAACGTGCCCAACTTGGCTTCTCACAGCTGCTGGGACAGCCCAGCAAAGAGATGTTTTCTTAAAAGAACAAGTGGAGAATAGCAATCCCCTTACTCTGTTACGTGCATAGTTTAAAACTTTCCAACACAACTTGGTAAGTACTGGAGTTAAAACAAGAAAAACCTTTAAAAACAGAGTCCAGCACCAGCCCATGCACCTCGGACATGGAAACTGGCAGCAGGTCAGGCAGCATCCTCCCATACAGAAGGCCGGAGAAGACCAGCAAGCCCAGCTGTGAGGAAGCGATGCTCTCCTCGTCCTGGACCTCGTAAAGGACATCAGTAAGCTCCTGACGTGAGGAAAGTCTTGCAGCAAGCATCGCTGATTCCTTTGGACAGAGCAGGGGCTGTATGAGGTCACGCTCCTGCTGCTCATGTGGCTTGAGAAGTGAGTTTAAGAATCGCAATTTGTCAGCACTGTCTCTCAAAAATTATTATTTATGAATCATGTCCACCATTTCTCTTTTCTCAGGCTTGAATCTAATATGAATACGTGTTTCACACACCGGGAACAACAGGCACCTTGGCTAGCAGCGGCAGGACGATTATTTAAGCCAAGGTTACCTCATGGCAGCCACACCACGGGGTCATTCAAGCGAGCAACTGCAACAGGACGGCTTTTCCCCTTGCCACCTGGCTACGTTTGACCAAAAGCTCTCCCTTGGTCCCTGCAGGGTGCTCAGCATGGGCTCTCCATGGTCTCTGATGCTCCTAGCGAGGTTGTGGACAGGGAGCGACCGAGGGACTGCCTTCACCAGGGCTTCGGTTCAGGTACAGGAGTCACCAACAAGCCACGAGATTTGCTCCCGTAATGATTTGGAGTACTTTAGGAGATGCAAGAGCGTTATTTTGGCTATCCAACCTCTGAAATGCTAGCAGTGTGCTTTCATGAAAACAGCTAAGAGGCTTGTAGGGGTGCTCTGGCTTATGAGGAAGGTTCGCTCCTGTTCCTACAGGAAGACCACTCACCTTAAAAGCAAAGCAAATAGCAAGCTGGGATTCGGAGCTTGAGTTTTGGACACAGGTATGTTACCCTGCCCGTAATTCAACAAGCAATCCTGCTCATTTCCCCAGCCCCGTTCCAAGGCAGGATTACACCACGACGACGCACCTGACCTTTCCAGCCCTCGATCCAGCACGTATTATTGAGCATTTGGATTAAAGCAGCAAGAAGGATATCATCTCCAAAGTCCTACCCCACATGCAGCTTTAAGAGGATGGATTACACTAGGCTATGTAAATCATCAAGCTTAGTTTAGACTAAAGGTCTTAAAGTGTCTCGTTTTCTAAAGAACCGCATATACACATGAAACCATGTCTCGCAGCCCCACTTAACCAAACAGACACAAAAGGGAGCCCTACATCAAAGGAACCCAGTGTATGGAATTTAGGATTCAGCACACTACCTAGAGCTGTACCAGGCTCTGCGTACTTTGGGCCGAAAAGAAAATAAATCTGACAAACACCTCCCTAAGGAGAGCACTAAGGGTGCCCACGATGTGCCGCAGCATCACGCCGTGCATGGCCCCATCATCCCGCAGCTGTGGCAGCCGGGCTCAGAAACCCAGGAAAAGATTTTCAGCCCAATTGGAAATCCTACAGAAAACAAAGGGAGAGAAGGAAGAAGCCCCCAAGCAGCCAGCGAACCACGAACACCCCCTGCAAATGCCGGGTGTTCAGAGGATGCTCCTTGTCCACTACGCGGTTGATGTTAGCCAAAAAAATCACAGAAAAAGAAACCACCATCCCACTGGATTCCAATAATGACAGCCTGTAATGAATCGTGAATTATCTTGGTGATCTTCGGGCAGTTTGGTGATCATGGGGCATTTCCACCACCGCTGCCCCTGGCTTGGAGGTGCGGGCAGAATTGCTGCCACTCCTCGGCTGAGTACCAAAACTGCCATCAACAGGATCCAAAAGCTCCAGGAAAGGAGAGGAAGGGAAAGCTCCTCTTCTGGCCACTGAAGGCTGTCACTAAAATGTTTTCAGCTTCACGTTTACACTTGAATCCAGAGTGACGGGATTTGCCTTGGCCAGCCCTCCTTTCAACCCAATCCCAAAGTAGGGCAAGCTAATGCAGCTCGGGTTCCTGCAACACCAGACTATTGCATATTAAAAAGGAGAAAGCACGGAATCTCCAATAATTAAAATCATATATTCAAGCAGAATAAACTGCTCTGTTCAGCCCTTGTTACTAGTGCTATTCCAATAGTCTCTTAAATCACTTTTTTTTCTCTGGCTTTCCATGTTCAAGAGAAGGAAGGTGGAGTGACATTAACTACATCTGAGTTTTTGCAAATCTAGCGGGGGGGCAGGGAAACAACACAGCAAATGAGGTGAAACATTCCTGGGGAGAGGCAAGGACAGCTCAGACCTTATCTTTCTCCTTAGCTTGGAAATAGCAGCCAGCTGGCACATCAGCACATGCCCTACATCAGTCACAGCACATTTCTGCCTAAATCAGGACTGGGCGGATGGGGCAAATGGGAGGGGAAACGCCGGGGACAGCAAGTCAGAAAGCTGGGTGAAGTGGTACAGGGGCTGTAGGACATCATCTGACAAGGAAGGATTTTTTTTTTCTCCCTGAAAAAAAGCCATTTCCTATGTCAGTAGCAACCACAGCATCCGAGGTATGATTTAATACCTTAGTGGGCAGCATTGGTGATAAGAGGATGGTTGGACTAGATGATCTTATAGGTCCTTCCCAACCTGTGTTTCTATGATTCTGTGATTTCTATGATCCAAACTATAAACTGATGATACTGCTCACCAGCACAAGGCTAAACTGGATTTGTGCCACAACATTTGAACATTTTCAGAAGCTTCTGGAAAAAATAATTTGCAGGTTAAAAGAAAAAGGGAGAGGGAACAATTTTAGCAATAACCATGAATTAGGGAAGTCCCAAAAAATCCACGGAAATTTTTATTGCTTTCCACTTTTAATCTTCCATAACCATGGCAAAAATAAGTATATCAGATTCCAACATAACTGGAGCTGTTTTGGGCCTTTCAGCAGGAACTGCTCAGCACAGGCTCCAGAAAGTAGCTGAAGATAACCAGAAAAACATATTGATGGGGAAAAAACCACTCAGAACTTAACAGCAGAAAGGTTTTGGCATCTCCCAACAGCCACGATGCACAATCGCATCCTTAGCTATGCTCCTGAGGAGCTGCCAAGGCTGGTTTGCCTTAAATCAATTCGTATTCACAGTTTATTTCAAGTAAAGCTGGCATCATGTGTCACAGTGACTTATCCTTTGGACGATAGGACTCCACTTTATAGTAAGTTTATTGTTTTTAAGGTTTTTATGGATCCCAATCGCTCCATTTCTGAGACTTCTTCAGTCTAGCACCAGGCAATTCGTCTGTACCCCCACATTTAGAGCCCCTGTCATAGCATGGTGATGGGGACTCCCCGCACAAACCTGGAGGAGAAATTTTGTGTTTTAACTAGGCCTCCTTCTTGGTCAGTGGGAGCAGCAGCACAGCAGGACCCAGAGGTGGTCTCGGGATCGAGCCCCATTTGTCCTGTGGCACAGCACCTACAGGACGAGTGCCAGATGAGCTCCAGAGGTCCCCAGAGGTGCCTTCCAACCTCTGCCATTTTGTGATTCAGGGATATTTTATTAACAATTTGCACATATCACAGGTAAAAGCGGTTCAGTAACTCGCTCATTCACCTGCCACGAGCTTTCCCACTGAGACTCATATCCTTACCTCTAGAAAAAAAAAACACAAACACACAGCAGGGGAAGGATGCTTGGGAAACACAAATATCCCATTCAGGGAACCTTCCCACAGGGCTTTACTAAGCCAACGTGGGCCTTGTTTGAAGAGCAATGGGTTAAAAGTTAATGGCTTTCATGGACCAAAGGGCTTTTCAAGAAGCCTCATCCTCCAAACAAGACTTCTGAGTTTGACCCCGAGCTGTATCTCTGAGGGTAAATACTCGGTGTGAATGGAGCTGAATACCACAAGGAGCTCTGCATTGCTCACGCTGTCCCACCATCAGATCTCTGTCTGTAACGGGAGGCAGGATTTAACAAAAGTTTCTGCAGCCTTTTATTTTGGAATAGCCAGGTTTATGATTTTTCAAGTTTACCATCTCCACGAAGCAGCAAATACATCCTCCATTGTCCTACAGGAGCTTCCTAGCGTGCAGAGGCTGATAAGGTGCAGGAATTATCGAGCAGCTCTAGCAGAGTCCCAAGGCAGACAACTTCAGGCACACCAGATAAGGAGGCAGGCACAAAAAGATATCAGGAAGATCTTGCATTTGTTTGAAGCTTGGGAGCCTGGCTATCTTTCAGTTGCAGATCCTCAAAACGTGGCATTTCTTTTCTATCTGATCCATGACGAGTTGGTTTTGAAGAGCCAGCAGTTGGTTAGAAAAGACACTGCAGTGTAAAGGGGTTTGCAGAATTTCTTTCCTGACATAAAAGCCAGTTAATGGCAAAATAAAATTGAGTAGCATAATTAAATTTATTGTCTAGCAGCGACGTAACTGAAAGGCAGCGGTAATGTCAACTGATAAGAAAAAGTAGAATTAATTGAGAAGTTTTCTTCTCTTTCCACACATCCCACAAATACAACTTGCACCATTTTTTGCTGCTATACAACGAGAGGAAATGCCTCCTAAATCAAGTTCTGATCACTTCAGGCTTCTTTACACCGCAATACTTCGCAATCCATTTTCCCAGAATGTTTCAGAAGATGAAGTGCTTAAGGTTGTTGGGTTTAACAGCCTATAAATATACTTCCCCCATTTCTACACATAGACCAAGGGGGATTAAAACACTGTGTCCCACTAGACTGCTCCAATTTCTAGATGATACCCTACAATTAATCCTGTTCCTAGGGAGTTTCAATTGGATGTCCATACCGATACCGACCTCTTTGGCTGAAAACCATGCTTTTTTTTTTTTTTTTTTTTTTAAACAGCAAGCAGAAATAGTCCTTTTAAAGCAAAATCCCCAAACACGTCAAAAGAAAATGTGAAAGAGCATGCACAGTTCAGAGCTTAAACTCTTGTGGCTAACAGGAACAAAAGGAATCAGTGTTACTTCCAAAATTCCTCCAGTGCCTCACGGCATTCCAGGCATAGCTGGCGGTTTCTACCGACAAACCTCATTTTTGCCAGCTCACCCCCCCCCCCCCCCCAAAAAAAAAAAAAAATGGCCTGAAAAACAAGAACTTGGGCAGAACAGCAGCTCTGTGGGTTTGGGGTATTTTCCAGCCAGAGCTAAGTTTCCTGGACTGTCCCGGCCACGTTCAAGCGGTGCGCGCATCCCATAAAGCCGTGTTATGACAAGGGGGTTACAACTTGGTCCTTCTGTTTGTAAACACTTGGATGTCAGGATGCTATTGTGCTCTGGAGAATGTTTGGTGAACATCCAGTACCCAGACTCTCAATTACCATTGTGCATTGGACTATTTTTTAATAAAGCCTGCTGCAGCTAGCATTTTATAACCGGTGGAGGGGGGGCGGGAAGAAACCTCTTGTGGTTTGGCGGCGTTTTAACTCCACCGATGGACTTCCAGATGGGAACACCAAGCTCCCGGGTCCGGGATGTGGTGAAAAACCCTTCCTGCCTCTAGGCCAGCTGCACAAATTGCTTAAATCCCAGGAAAGCAGCCCAGGAGCTGTGTGATGAGCTCCCGAAGAGGCAGACAGCTCGGGGGGGTGTACTTACGTGTGTACAGCATTGCACACGTGAAAATCTTCTGGATTTCATCAGAGCTGCCCCAAACACTGCAGCACCCAGCAGCTGGCTCTCTGCTTTCTTCCTCCCTTGAAAACCAGAAATCCCTTTTGGCTGGGACATTAGAATCTAACAGCTAATTATTTATTTTTTTCTCTCCTTACTCGATTACTGCCTAAAAGCATCCATGTGCAGAGCTTCTCATTCGACTGTGAAGGTGGTTTTTGTTTTTAAAAGCATTTTACTTCCCAAACAGATGATTCTCAGCCTGTCCCTTTCACTTTCCCCAAACCACAAGCTCTCATTTCTAAGAGGATCTAAGCCTTCCAGCTCAAAGCTTTGTTCACACCGGTAGTCCTAGTTCCTGTCAATGTCCAGAATTAACCTAAAAAGAATGCAGAATTAACCTGCAATGAATGCAGAAACCATGTCACGAAGTCCCGATGTCAGAACAGCACCATTCTGGGATATTTTTAGCTTTTTTTTTTTTGAGCAAGTTGACAATTCACCATGCAGGAAACGCTGCAAAAACTGTGTTCAGCCCTCCCTACCTCTTCCTTCTTCACTGTCAGATTTTAAGGTGCCCACCTTTAAATTGTAGGTTTTTCCTCGAAAAAGTACAAGGAATATGTTTTCCTTGGGTGGCAAGTTTACAAGAGCTCACATGACAAACACAAATGTTTGAATTCTGTATCAACAGTTTATTCAACTCTGCAATCAAATACACCAAGAATATTCAAAGAGGGGAAAAAGACTTTAAACACAAAGAGCATTTTCACCATAAATTTAACACAGAGCATCCTGAGAGGCCTTCCCAGCATCACACAGCCTACATACGTCTACACCTTGTATCTCTGACCTCAGCATGGGCATTCATTATGGCACAGCCACCAAGACAGAGGACCCAGTACCGACTCTCCTGGGAAAAACCTTTCAAAGCAACTTTTTCTGCATCCATTTTCAGTCACCTGGAGCATTTTGGAAAGATTTGCCTTTCTTCTCACTGGAAAATTATCTCAAGGCCTACCGCAACTCCTTGATGCAAGGCATTTTTTCTTACAGACTCAGCAAAAGGGAGAAAGCTGGAGCAAGCCACCGTGATGTCTGTACCAACGAGAGATAGAAACTGCATGGGACAGCCCTCCCAGGGCCCTCCCTGCCCTTGTGCACGGCTGGAGAAGTATCAATGCCCCCTTCCTTCGGAAAGGAAAACTTGCTGACATCCACAGAAGTTTCTACAGAGAGTCTACGGGTAGCTGGGAGTAGAAAATAAAGGTGGGAAAGAGGGACAGAGACAGGAGCACGACCATGCACTTCCCTTATCATTTGCCAAAAATAATAAAAAATAATAATAATCTATACCTCTCAAGCCTCAGACCAGGAAGAAGAAGAAAAAGAATAGCCCGTGATAAAGAGTACGAGCCACTCACAGCAGTACGAACGCATCTGGAATCATACAGGCACCAAGCCTCCAGAACAGCCGAGCAGCTCTACCCCCTCACCATCGCTGCAAGTTGCAGAAATTGCCACAAGGTCTCTTCAATGCAGAGGTGGTGTATGCAGAGCATCCATAACATTTTGGTAATGTTTGCTGTTTCTTTTAAATGTTCACTAACTCCCTCTAAACACAGTGTGTAGAAGAGGTGTCTATTCTATGGTTAGGTGCATCTGGGTGCTTGCTAATTCCATATCTCCTCTTTCCACTGGATTCCCTCAGATATGAATAAACTCCATATTCTAATACCTACTATTACACATTTTCTGTTGTCCACATCCCAAAAGAACTCAGTCATTTATCTCATGATTACCCATGCGGTTCATATTAGATAGCCACAAAGGCTGCAGCTGAGGAAACACCTTCCAGCTTGGTGGGCTAAACAGCAAGTCAAACTGCCTCCATCAACTTGTCTTCCACTTCCAAAAATTTACCTTCTTGTCTTCAAATAACATCCTCCTCAAGGGGATGCCTGTCTGAGGAGGCAAGCAGACAACATCTGAAAGAGCTGCAGTTCAACAGAGACAATTGTTGTGGCCGTCTTTTGTAAAGAACTCGACCTCAATGGTGTGCTGGGTGCACACCCAACGTATTTCCGAGGTTGGGAACTTCGTTGGATATACTATCCAGTTTCTGAACCTCTGTGCAGTTTCAGCATCCCTGGGTGTTTGGGTGTTCAAGAGCACATGCACGGTGCCCAAGTTTATACCTCGGAGCCATTTTCGGTGCCTCCAGAACTAGGCAGCTGCTCTGCAAAGGGTTATTGTCAACTGGCAAGTCTATGCACAGCGTGTTTTGGATCCAGCTCCACGTTAGGAGAGTCAAGCAGTATTTAAAACTACACGCACGCTGGAAATCACAAATGATGTTGATCTATTTGCGTAGGGGGGGGAAGAGAAGGGCTGCAGGCAGAAAGGTTTGGTCATTAGCATAAGAGATAATTGTCTTGCTTCCATGGTTCAGTAACTGCCTGAATTTCCTTATTTCAGCACGTACACATTCCACGATGATAGCGATAAGGAAAAGGTTGTTGCACAACCTCTATGTGCTATCAGCCCATTGATGCCCAAGGAGCCTGGGAGGTAACAGAACAGCACGATGTGTCTGAACTGCTCTATAAAACGCAGTCTGAGCACAGCAGCTTGTCAACACACCGGCATCTCAAAAACAGCACTTTAAGAAAGTCTTCATGTATTAGGAGCTTCAATCATTTGCCTACAGTAAGATAAGCATTCATATCTTTCAAAACAAAAAGTGTTAGACTATCTTTTGCTCTTCCCAAGAGCACAGACTACACACCTCCCCTCCCCTCCGACCACCACCCTCTCAGTAGTGTCTATATTCCTCCGATCCATTTCGGCAAACTCCACTCACTGATAACAGCACGATAATACAGCAGGCAGCCATCAATACCTGCTCTGACATTTGCCAGATGCCGAACGTCAATAGAAACATGAAATATTTGGCATGCACTGATACGTTGCTTCTTGTTCACGAAGATTTCAACCCTTTTTACCCAGTACTTTTTCTATCCAAATTCACTCAAACAGTTCAGCAGCTGCAAAGTCAGTGTTAACAAAAGATGTTAAGAAGGGATTGCTTCCCTCACCTATCCATAATCCTGCTATGAAAAGGAGGAATAATTTTCTGTTGACGTTGTTCCAAACTATAACATTCTCTCAGGACTGCAACCTGACTACGAGATTACCTGGCATGAGGAAATAAAATTTTTGTCTGTTTTTTTTGGGTAAAATTTTTGCATCAAGATGCTCTTCTGCCTGCCATGGTAAAGAAATCCTCATCCTCAGTGCAGCATTCAAACCCAGTGGGTGGCATCCCTGCCCAGGGCAGGGGGTAGAATGGGATGAGCTTTAAGGCAGGTCCCTTCCAACCCGAGCTGCTCCAGGACTCGGAAATCAGCTGCTCTTTTCCCAGCACGTGGGTGGGAAGTCTTTGGGGAGAATAAGCTGTAATTGACCTGCTTGCTGAAAAGGAAAGGGAAAATGCAGCGTATTATGAAAATTAGAGGCAAGCCTTCCCCATGACAGCTCAGCTCTCATGTCCCATATATGCCTTGCTAATGGCTCCGGACTGCTGGAAGAAAATGTCATAGTGCTCCAGGCAAACACTTAATTCTCTTAAACCTAGAGCTGCACAAAAGCGAATAGTATAAAGAACTTGTTTTGAAAACAACAACATAAAAAAGAGTCTCTGGAATGAAAATGGGAGACAGAGCCCTGGAGGTTAGAGGGTGAAGCCTTGCGGGCTCGCGATGTGTACGGCACGGACAAGGGGCAGATGAATGCACAGCCACAGCGTCGGCACGGCCCCAAGGTGCTGCAGCCCTTAGCAGGACTAAAACACCGCCTGTGTACTTAGCATTTCCATTTCCTTCTCTTTGCAGAATTTCTTCAGCATCTGGGGGGAGAAGCCCAAACTATTTCTGCCTGAGTGCTACCAATTCGCCGTAGCATTTCCCCGTGCCCTTAAATTTCCTAAATTCAGCTTTTGTCCCAAAGAGAAACTGACTTATCTGCTTTGTCTATTCTTCTCCCTCCCACCTCGGCAAATCTCCGTGGCCATTTTTAAGTGTAGGAAATATTTGGTGAACTATTCTCGACTCATCATACGACGTAACTATTTCAAAGCACTGCAGTTCTCTCATGCCCACTGCGTTCCAGCTGAAAGCTCTCATTTGGGGAGCCAGATAATCCTGAAATATTTAATGGGGAAGGTCATTTTGAATAATCTTTTATTCTGTACTTCTTGTTCCAACAATCTTTATTTATATATAAAAAAAATCTTTCACTGAACACTTGTAGCAGCACCCATCACCTTCAAAACCACATATGGCAGTTGCTTAAGGGCTTGTACGCTATTTTTGGTAATTTATTCATGCTGAAAAGATAAATAAATCAGTAATGTGGATTAGCAAAGACGCACAACTAGTGGTACCAATTGCAGAAGCCACAACGTAGATAATGTAAAAGCATCTGGCCGCAAATTAATTCAGAAATTACCTAGCTGGAAGAGGCATTGTAGCTGAGGTTGGTAACGTTATATATATCCGTTTTGGCTGACAAAACATCCTTCCAGAGAGTATCGCCTACAGCGGTGTAGGGAGCAATTGCGGATTAAGTTATCATTTCGCAGATTTGGCAAGGGTTCAGGTACTCAGCAAGGTGAAACATGCACCATGCGCCACCAGTTATCCCTTTTACCCAAATAAACGGTGTCAGACTGAATCCCCACCGGGTGCTTTCCTGCCAGCCGACCTCCTGCGCTCTGGACTCCGGCCAACAGCCTGTGGGATCTTAGCTCCGGGGCTGTCCTGCTGCAGGGGGAGGAAAAAGCTCCCCTGGGACAAGAACACAGCTCCCAGTGCCCCTAGCAGGCACCGAGACAGTGGCAACAACAGCCCTGCGATCTGGTATTGGCTTGGAATACATACGTGAAATAATACCTGAATATGGGACACACAATGAGAAGTGACCCAGAGGCATTGCCTGTGGATTTTCGGAAAACCCAGCAGCACAGCTCTCATCCCTTAAGGCCACAAAGATGATACGGGGCCTGGAGCAGCTCCCCTGTGAGGAAAGGCTGAGACACCTGGGGCTGTTCAGCCTGGAGAAGAGAAGGCTGAGAGGGGATCTCAGCAATGTGTATAAATACCTGAGGCGTGGGAGGCAGAGGGATTTGGCCGACCTCTTTTCAGTGGTTTGTGGGGACAGGACAAGGGGCAACGGCCACAAAATGGAGCCCAGGCAGTTCCGCACCACCATGCGAAAGAACTTCTTCCCGGTGAGGGTGACGGAGCACTGGGACAGGCTGCCCAGGGAGGTTGTGGGGTCTCCTTCTCTGGAGACATTCAAGGCCCGTCTGGACGCCTGCCTGGGCAGCCTGCTCTAGGGAACTGCTTTGGCAGGGGGGTTGGACCCGATGGTCTCTGAAAGTCCCTTCCAACCCCTACAACTCTGTGATCCCCCCCCCAGCAAACCTCTCATCCCCCAGCAGCTTCGAGGCACCTCTAGGCCAAGGTCAGAGGCGCTGCTGAGCGCACAGCAGCTGCCAACCAGATTTCCTCCTTCCTCGCTCTTATCGCTAATTACTTACTTCTAAGAGCTTCTCACAGGCAACACCATCTATTTGCTTCCTGCACTCCTCTTACCACGGAGCTGTTTATCTCCCCAGCAGGCCTTTTCCTTTGAAATCCCTTTCAACGCCTCTCCCTCCAAAAAGCTGTCAGCCTAAAAAGGAGCCTTCGACCTTTTCACAACGCTGTTTCTGACGCAAAAAGCATTCGTGGCTGTAGATACTTTAAAAAGAAGTCCTTTTCATGACAGACTTACATGTGTGCTGAATGACACAGGCTAATTAAAAGTTCTTTGTGTGTTCAAATGTCCTGGGCTCCAAGGACGGAGTTACGAGGCTATTAGGTACCGATCCCTCCACTTACCATAGAAAGAACCTCAAAAGGGATTTGGCAAAATGTCCTGAAAACCAGGGAGCCACGGAGCTGGCTGACACAAAATACTGCACGAGCAAGCCTTAATTTGGCCACAGTGACCAAACACACAGCATCTCCAGGACAGATGCTGCATCAGTCGTGAATTCAAAGCTCAGAAGATTTTTCTGGGCTAAAGCATCCACAACGTCCAATCTTGGCTAACGACAATTGTTTGGCTTTTCTGGGAACATTGCCATAATAAAATAGCTTTACATGAAGTCCTAGTGAACTGAGCGATCAATCACCGAGAAACTGAGACCCGTGCGCTGGTTCCCACTGTCAGGAATGATGAATGCCAAACGCACGCACAGGCGCTGCAGAAAACATAGGAATAGCTCACGTCTCACCTCTGCCAGCGTGCTGCAGCCCTGTAAGATGTTCATTTGTTAAAACTGTCAGTGCTCTAGAAGAAGGGGGAATCTGCTCTCGAAATAGCTTCTGGTCTGGTGGTACAGAGGTGGTTTTCACCTTCTTTGTAAAAGCTATAGAAAAAAAGGTTTTGTGAAGTGTCACCAGTCAATTCTACCATAAGGCATTGTAATTAAAGGGGGGAAAGAACCCAAGAGCCCAGAGGATCAACCACATTGTCTTGTTGTACCCTTATAAAACTTATTGCTCGTACTTCTTAACTCTTCTTCTAAATGTGCAACTCTTAAAAATAATTCTATTGTTACTAAAAGCCTGGAGTCACAAGCAAACGCTGTGTTATTTCTTTATGAAGTGAATGCAGATGCAGCATATGTTCGAGGTGGGCACAACACTCTCTGCAAAAGGCTGAAAGTCTGGAAGTCCAAAACCCTAAAACAAGAAAAATGTCAGCTCTAACCTCACATGTGAACTAGTGTTTACCTCCACGCACTGCTCTTTTCTTTCACAGTAGCCTCTAACAGCAGATAACTTGCTAGCAGCAATCAGCTGGTTTCGCTTAAGCTTCTCTTTTCCTTTCCCAGCTTTCTGTTTGGGATACAGCGTGTGGGATGCACCATGCGGAAAAGTGTTTAATATTTTGTGGTCTCCGTGATTATTTCCATAATAGTGTGGTAATTCATTAGTCTCATGTACGCAGTTGAGCCTTGTCTTTTCCTCAAACACACCTGGAGGTGATACCACATTCATCGGCTCCTGATGCCAGGTCTGTGTTGGGAAGGAGCTATTTTAAGTCTGCTGCTGTACGATTCACAGCCAGATGCTGGTATTCATAAACAGTAAGGAGAAGTAAGGCTTTCACATGTCCCAGGGAGCCAAATGAGGGTTTCTGCTGAATTCTATCTTTGAACTTCTAAATTCCCTGCTGGTTGTCTCCCAGAAACTTCTTGCTTTTCGATGCAACTTGTTGCCTGCTTGCCTGCAATTCATATGGGACAGCACATGCAAAAGCACTCGATAGCACACAATCGCGATTTAGCACTTTTCACAGCAGCATCCCTCCAAAAAATAATAAAAACAGATGTTCCTACACATATCTCAAGGACTACTCTTAATTAAACGGGCACATCACTGAGAAAAGCATTATTTTTGCTACTGATAAATCAAATTTAGAGATTTCATATATGCTAAATGATACCTGCAGTTAATCTGAATTACAAAAAGCAGTTATGAGCATCTACGTTGAGAAATAGGCAGGCTCTGGAATCCCAATGGATGAACAGGACCTACCTCTGCTCCAACAATTTGAAGCAACAAACACACATTTTGTTTCTCCAAATCTAAAAGACATCGGACAAGTTTGAGAAGCCAACAGCCAAAACCCAAGTTTTCTGTTAGTGTGAAACTACACAATACAGCTAATGCTTAATGCACGATACTTTGTCCGGGATGACAAATCATGAGCCATAAATCAAATACACACTTCTCGAAATGTCACGGCTGGATTCCGTGGTTACTGGATCATCCACGCGAATTCACAAGGCAGTTTCCCAATCAGACTGGAAAAAAAAAAAAAAAACAGCGAAGTGCTTGGGAACATAACTCAACGTGGAATTTCAAAGTCAGCCGTCCTCTTTGCAATTTGTATCATTACCAGTTAAACTATTTGGCAATAAGAAACAAGCAGGTTGTAACCAAAAAGATTCTATCCCTTCCCATTCAAGTTTAAATGCTACATAGGGCAGGCAGAGAAACTCAAATGGGCAGCAGCTGCAGCTCCTTACTGTTAGACCACGTACATCAGTTAAACCCAAGTCTTCATTTCCACCTGGATGTTTTCCCAATTGCAACCCCCCCCCCCAAACTGTGCAGATGTATCAAGCAAGTCGCATGCCACTTCCGTACAAAATAAAAAAAAGCCACACGCACAACTTGCTTAAAAGGAAATTATTATCCTCAAGGTCTACCTGTGTTTTGGTGGAGGCTAGGAAAAGGAAAGAGGGCTCTCCAAGAGGAAGTTATCGCATGAAAGTGGACTGGTGGCCCCGCCAAAAATAAACTGGAGTGTGTTTGCAGATCAGCTGTTCCACAGAGCTCACACTCCCTAACACTACAGAACACCAAAAATTCATAATAGCAATTAATGTGGTGGGAAAAAACAAACAAACAAACAAACAAAAAAACCAGAAAACCACAAAACAGTACTTGTGATTAGCACACAAACAAGTTTGTTGTACCCCACCAACTCCACCAGCTAGCAGGTATTTTAAGACAGAAACTGAAAATCTGCAGCGTAAAGGAGAAGACAACATGTAGTTATTATTTCCTAACGGAACATAGAAGGGGAGGAAAGGAAAAAAAAAACACACAACAAATGAAACCCGACAGCCAGAAGGTCTGCCAAAATTATCTTGGAGAGTTACCGCATTGTTTATTTCATCTGGAGCCCAGGGCTGAGATTCGGGAGACGCACAGATCCCATGGTTAAATCATTTTAAACAGCCCTGTCTGTACTTTCCTTTTCCAGATTCCCCACTCGTGCTGGCAAGAGCACGATGCAAACCTCAGTGCCAATGGCTGGAGCTATAGCGAGAAAGAAGTCAAGTTACTTAGCTACTATAGCACCTACAAATGGTTTCCAGTAGACCTTCTTTCTTCTTCAGACCCTTTAGCAGCCGTGCATGATACTCATGCCCACCTCTTACCATCAGTCCTAAAAACCCAGGTTGAAAACAACTCATTTGGATGTGCTTTTTCATCCCTCCTCCTCCTGCCAGCAGGAAACACGACTGGAGAATCTGTTACCTCGCAGGCAGGTGGGGAGATTACCCAAGGTCACCTGCTCTGGGATGAAGCTTGTATTGCTAAAGAAACGATTTGTTAGCAGTTGTTTTCCCCAAAACACAGCCCTGAAATAAAAAAAAAAAAAAAGTCTTTCCCTCCAGCATTTTTTGCAAAAGGACAAAACCTAGTAGCTTGCTTTGATAAAAACCACCAAACACATGTGAAATTAATATCAGACGTTCAGATAAAAGCCTGTGGACATCACAGGAACTGAACATAACAGATGACAAAGTATATAAGAGGAAAGAGGAGCAAAGGGAAATTCATATAAAGATCACATGCTTCAGCTGAGTAAGTTCCTCAAAAATCAGACTTCAGCATATCGCCTTGCTGTCCCCAGCTACTGCTTGATTTTAATGGATGAGCTATCTTAACCGATTTTGGGGTTATTTAACCAGCATTTTTTTCGTGGAACCACCTTCAATTATGAGGCTTTAACACGTGAAATGCTCAGCCATGTAAACACAATTATTTTTCTGTACAGAAAACCTGCTTTAGGACAGCTGTGCTCAAAAGGAGAATTCACAAGCAGCAATACCCTGAGAAGTTATGAATTTCTCTATTGCATTTAGTTTTCTGCAATATTATGTGCATGTTTGCTGTACCCTGCAGAACAAGAGGTGTTGCATTTCTAGAACCACTACAGGAAAGCAACTGTGTAAAACGAACGTCAGAGACTGTCAATTTATTGACAGCATTTAAAAGAGAAATGAACTGCAAAAAAACTTCTGCTTGGCTCCTTCATATAGCTTCCACACCGGGCCATGTATTTTATGTCTACCTCTTGAGTGACACGAAACCAAACATATGCAGAAAGGATATACTAAAATCTAAGTATTCAGACATATACAGGAGAACGATGACAGCTTTTAGGTAAGTCAGTTCTGTGCCTTAATCAACCTGACAGTATTCCCTTCCCCTCATTACTGTTCTGCAGCCAGCATAATAAAGCAGACAAGATGTCTAATTAGCATAATTTGGCCACTCTGGCTTAGAAAATCCCTAAGTGTTCGCTCGTGCAACTGATTGAATGAGGCTGTCCAAGCATAACCACAAACAGAGAAAGGATGCTGGATATCCAATTTTGTCATTTGATGCCACAAAAGCCAGGACACCGTGATAAAGTTTCCCTCTGCAGGTACTACGGTGACAGTTACCACCGTGCTAGCATTGCCCATGCTCTCAGAATAGTTCAAGCTTGGTTTCGTAACCAGCTCCCAAAAGAACCGAGTCACGCAGACGTTCGCGGTGCTATTTTAGGCACAGGATGGAGAAGAGCAGTGTGAAGATGGGGCGTCACACCCAAGTGCTTTGTGTAAGTAACAGTCGATAGCAGCTTCTTACCGTGCTTCACTTAACCGCAGCGCAACGTGGAGTTTGCTGTCCTAACTCCTTGCTCGCAGGGCTGCAACGTGAGCTGTCACTGCCAGGACAAGCACAGGATAAGCAGAGGCATCGGTCCTCGCCAGCAACCTGCTCTCACTCTAGTTCCTGCAGTGTTGGAGTGAATGGGACAATGCAATGCACTGCTGCTATTGTGCTGGTTAACAGAAGTGACCAGGAATTCAGTCCCCGGTGAACAATGACCCTTACAGATATGCTACGCTTATAAATCAGAAGGAGGGGAGAGGTTCTGTACAGTTCTCCCCCCCACACCCACAAAATACAATCCAAAAATTAGTATTTTTGCAGATCTGGCATGGCACGAAGGAATGCAGCTTCACCTTCCCGGCTGATCGCGCTGTCCGGCATCACGCAGAGTCAGGTGTGAGCCTGACTAAAACCAGAGAGGTTTTTAGGCTTTCCAAAGTCTGTGCAGGAAAGAATTCAAACACACTTGGCCCACGCAGAAGAGCTTCAAGCCACGCTGTTTGTGTTTGGCTGTATGTTAAAAGCCAGCACCTGAAAAGACCTTCCCTTGCTTCCAGCTCCCTCCTTACCCCTCTCTTTTTTTTCCTTGAACTTTGATTTTCCCATCAGCAATTTCACGACTGAACGGTCCCAGAGGAAGAGTTGGGCCGTGCAGTGCCAAACATGCAAGTTTCCATTTATTGTTCCCCAGAATGAGAGGAAAATGCAGCCTCTCCAAGTACAACACGCTGCTTCAAAAACTACATTTGCCTTCCAGAGTTGAAAGGGAAAGAAATCTGGTTAAAACATGACTTGCAAAAAGAAAGGAAGCAAAAATATGTTAGAAGGCTTAAAGCCATATTGTCAGAGATTGCTTGAAAGGCTGCCAACGCTGCAACTCCCCACAGCTTTTTGGAAATAAATACGCACTACAAACTCAAAGAATACCTGATACGACTTTTAGCTGCAACACAGTTTCAAGTAGGATTCTGATACCAAAAGCTTTCAAAACTCTCGAGCCCTTCTGTAAGATTTTCAAAGCTTGTGCCAAGCCCAGGCTTCCCTTCAGACATCAGGCAATTGCCTTTGCCCAAAATCACCGAGCAAACCCATCAGAAATTAGCAGCAGAAAATCAAATCTCTTAACGTCTTCACCAAGTTATCTAGTTTTTTCCAATGGGGACAGTCCTTAAGTCCAACTGCTGAGTGGATTTTCTCCAGTGACTTACGAGCACTTCAGAGAGACTCAATGCCTTTCAAATATCACACAACCCCTCGTAGCACGTGTTCATTGGAATGAAAACCACAAAGTACACCTCTAAACATGATTGCATTTCATGCAAAGAAAGCCTTAATTCAAAATAAGCCTGCTTAGTTTAATTAATCAGCCTGGAGATTGTATTTATCAGTTGGCAGCACACGTTGAAGCAAGCTGTCTTTCACGCCCAGTAAACTGGCTTGCTGTGCAACGCTTTAGGTTGTTAAGCGTGTCTATCAAACTATCACAGCATATAGATACGAGTCAAAAAAATCTACATTCAGGTTTTACAAAGCTTCCATTACACAGTGGTCGGGTCTGTGAGTGCATTTGTCACCTGCTTCAACGGCGTTAATCCAGCTACCTGCTTTATCACAAACCACACAAAACCCGTATGATTTAAATGTGAAGCTTTTCTTTTTCCTTTCTCAGTAACAGAAAAGCACGGAGAGCCTCTTGAAGCCTCTTGCGTTGTTCCCGCTGTATGGCTTCGATAAAGGGGAATGGTAACTTACCCGAGGCTGCGTTTGTTGGCAGCAGGGACAGAGGTCGGAGGCTTCCTTTATCCTCCCTCCCCACTACATGTTTTATGGCCTGTCATGCCAATCTAAGGAAGAGGGTTTCACAACACAAGTCATTTTGTCTAGCATCTAAGAGCTTTTAGAAAGAAGGCAGGAGGAGGGAGGCTGTATTTCTTGGACTTCGTAGCAGTGCTTGCCCTGCTTTCTCCCAAATCAAGCCTTCCTTTCAGCCGCCGAGTTAACTGAGGTTCGTTCGCTGACGCCAACACAACCAGCTTGTCGAACAGGGATGAACAGAAGCTTCGAGGAGGATGCTAGACACAGTCACACAGCCTGTGTAAAAGCTGATTTCAATGCAGTCACAGCTTAGTGTGCAATAAAAGTGAATCCGTTCAATACGCCACTTACCTTTCGTACCTGCTCTGTAACCACGCACGGCACTGTAAAATTACTACCCGTCATGCCCTCGACTTATTCAGAGGAATTAAAGCTAGACAGACGTTAAAGCAAGACAGGTAAGCTGACCCCGTAACACCAGCTGCACGGTTATACCCCTCACCTTGTGCTTGGCCACCCCAGCTCCTTCTGGCCAAGGCTCTGCTGCTTGCAAACCAGAGCCCCCCGCTCCCTGCGGCACTTCGCTCCAACAGCGCATAGCCTCTGCCGTTACAAAACGCATGTGTAATTCCTAATTTGTGTTTCTCTAGTCTCAGGCTTTTGAGCACTTAGTTCTTAAGACATCTTTCCCTTTTCACAACGCAACTTCCCAAGACGATGACCAGACTTACATGAAAGCCACGTGGTAGCTCCAACACGTGAAGTACTTCACCATTTATGTTATGCATATAAGAGACCCTTCAGTCTCTAAAGCCTATGACATGAAGACGTATTTGGGCAAAAAGTAGAAATTTAAGCAGTGGGACAAATACATGCAGTCAGCAGGTATCATACCCAGAACATCACATTTTATACTCAACCTTATGGTAAGGGGTCTTCTACTTCTAAACCTTTACATCAATAAGCAAATCCAAAATAAAAAATAATAATAAAAAAAAAAAACAACTAAAGGATAAGCAGCTAAAGCCATTTCATATTACTGACCTAAAACTATGTGACAAAGACTTCTGTTTTGTAACGGGTTTGTACCAGGGGACTAAATGTTTTACTGAACAATTCTAAAAAATTCCCAGAGTGAAACACAGACAGCAAGGAGCAGCTACGCAAGGCTGCAGCTCAGAAAACAGTTTTCTTTTCACAGAATGACTGGTGCCAAGCAAACAAACCCCCCTCACTTTCAAATAGCAAAGGCTAGAAATTAAAATTCTTCCCAGTTTTTGGCTGTTGGCTAAATAGAAAGTCTGCCAACCTGCACGTCATCTTTCTGCCACGGACAGGGCAACAGCGATACCCCACTGGAGCAGGGAACCCCAAACGAGCAGTGACCATCTTCTACGGTATCAGACCAGTCTGGAGTGCCAGCAGATCAGCACACAACATCAGTAAACAAGCAGGATAAGGTAGAAGAGGGAACATAACGAAATAATATTGCTTAAACTGCTAGAAAACATCGCTGTGGTTTCAAACAACTCAATGCCCCCTATTTCCCACGTGAGACTCACAGCCGAAGTGAGCGATGTCAAACCAGCATCGCCCTGGGCTGACACCAGTTATCAGTGGTCTGTCTCCCACTACAGTAAGTAGTCTGCGATGATCAAAAATATGGTTTCTACCCACATCAGATCCTCAACCGCTTCTAATTAAAACCCTGATAAAACAGAGCACGCCATCCCGAAGTGATAGATGAGATAAGCACGGTATTTTTGCATTGCTGCCTCCGCGTGCAAGGCCTCCCTTTAATCACTGGAAATAAGTTATAAAACGTGGCGACATTAAAAGAAAAAATTAATGTAAAAACAATTCAATCCAGCCTATCGCACGAAGCACGTGGGGAGATGAATTTGGCTTCCCCACAAGTGAAGAAAAGCGCAGCCCAGGAGGATCACGCACACCGCCAAACTCCCGGGCAGAGAATATGAGGTGGGTTATAATAAAGCGCTTTTAAAAACAAGGGATCTGAGCCATGAAAAGTGAGTGTTTACAGGAAGGAACCTGGATCCTACTGCTGTCGAAGCAAAGTCACTTTGAAGTTCTCCATGGCTGCATTGTTCCGACTGGTAAACGGCAAGACAAACTTTCCGGGGGGGGGGGGGGTCCTCCAAGACTCCCAGCTATTTTATAGCTTCAGGGAGAGGTGTCAGCCAGCAGGCAGAATTGTCACGTACTCGCTTCCCTCTGCTGATTCCATGAAAGATTCCAAATTATTGGTTAAGTAGCTCCAAATTACTAAAACATTAACAGCACCTGTGGTCACGCATGGCAGGCACATCGGGGCAGAGGAATCGTGTCCTCCAAAAAGGGAGGATCCACCTGAGATGACAGAAGACGCTGTTTTCTCCTAGGCAACGCTAAAGGTTGGGGTTGGTCTTCTGTAACTTAAATAAGCACCCCGTACATGGAAGTTCAAGGGTGGAAAGGTGCTATTCAGACTCAGTAAGGGCCAAAAAGGGGATGACTTGGCTCAGAAGAGCAGCGCTCAGAGGCACAAGCACGGGCAGCTTACGCCCATCACGTTTGCAGGACGTGTGGTGAAACAGTGGCTACAGACCACAGGTAACACCAGGGATTTGGAGGGGTATGGGATGTGTACATATATATACACATCCCCTACAGCAATGGTTCTCATCGGCGTGGGGCGTGCAACACACCTCAGGAACCACAGGAGCAGCCCAAACGTGGATATCAGAAAATCGCCGAGATGTTGCGTGAGACAAAGCCCAACCGAGGCATTCCTCCCAATCCTTGTTCCTTCGACGGGCATCCTTCCCAAAGCCATTCTGAAAAGCTTAGGAGACTATTTACTTCCTTTAAAATTTGGACAACGTACAAACCTCCTAGCCAGCCTCACGCATTGGCTTGGTGTTACAACTACAGCACAGCATTCAACAACTGCCTCCAACCCCTAAAATTAGTAACTGATCCGCAGACAAGAACGTTTCAGCAGGAATGAGATCTCCACTCCCCACAACACTACAGAAAGACGACTGCAGTCTCGATGATGCAGCAAAGCAGAAGATAACCTGCAGAAGATCTGGGATATGTGAATACAAACCAATACACAGCATTTTATCTTCTTTTTAAGATAGGAAAGAAAAAGCAGTTGTTTTCTGCTCCTTCACAGACCAAGAAATGGTGCATCATCCCCCTAGTAGGGTGATGTATACACACAGGAATTAATTCCGCAGAAATTTGTTCCTGAAGTAACACAATTGTCCAAAAATGAAGGTGATACCTTACCACAAGGTCAGTGCTGCTCTTTGCTTCCACCGTTCATAAGCTATTTCTTTCCTTTCTTGAGAGCAACTGTAAGAAACTGATTTAAATAAGTTGTTGCTTCTCCTGCCATTCCTTCCTATTGCTTTTAAAGGTAACAACGATCCAGGTATTTGTTTTTGTTATGCAGCACACACTACTGGACTAAACACCTTTAAAATACAAAATAAAACAAAATGTAGAAGTTCACAAACAATTCAGAAAACAGCCACTCTGCAGAGTCAGTTCAATCAGGCAGGCGATCCTGACAGATCCGCTTTGTGTTGAGGCTGCTTCAGCCACCTGGTCAAAAAACAACACCATGACAAAAGCACAAGTCACTCCAAGGTGAGCTTTTAAGAATATTTCGGGGTCCTTCCCCACCTGCCACTCAAATACCTTGAACAGGAGGGTTTGACACAGGGAGGAAACCCTGTGGTGCCTTCAGATGCACCATCAGGATGGGTTTTCTTGCAACGTTTAGCATGCAGGACGAGAAAAAGGCTACAAAGCAGGTATTGCAAAGGGGAAGCTATAATTTAAATATACTCACTTGGTTTAGCAATTAAAAAGATTCCCTGCAAGCATCAATGGCATGAGGCTCCCATAAGAACAGGCTGCAACGGCTTGGAACTCAGCTAATTCAATGAGGTTTCCTTTCGAGGAAGGACAAAGATCTGCTGTACTCCTATCTTCATTACACATTTTACTTACTGCATTTAAAAGGACTGAATTTTTAAAATAAGTTTTAAAAGGTCTTCACATGGCATGGTTTAAAACACAATTAATTTAGGAATTGCTTCAGTGTACGATTTCTGCTCCTGTTTGAGGTCACATAAACAGATAATTTTCAAGCCTGAACATAAACTCGTTATATTTCATTACATTACCGATTAAAAATGTGCTCAAAACCTTCAGTTATAATCTCAATCATAATCATTTGCAAAACAGCAGCGAGATTTAAGTTATGGCCATTTTATTATTATTTTAAATAAACAGATGGGGAAGACAGCAAGAGAAAAACCACTGTTACATCGTAATTAGTTTCCAGTTGGCCTGGAGGTGCCAGGACAGACTAAGTTATCAAATCAGTTTCTTTCTGATAAAAATTAATTTCATTTTTCTGCAAGGATGGATTTCGTTAATGCACTTCCCCAAAGAATCAAGCTCTTCCTAAGCATTAACCCTGACAATAAACAAGGAGTAATGACTTTTGTGCAGCTTGGCAACATTTTTTGAATTTGTTAGAGCCAATAAAATCTTCAGAACAAAATCTGCTGAAATTCACAGCAAATCTAAGGCACAGACCTGAACAAACCCCATGGATTCCTAGATGCTGATCTACCTAACCCGCAGCATCTAAGTGAACATATTCCAATTCCAGCCTCTCCTTTCTAACACGTTGCTTCACAGCCTCTTCATCCTACGAACTTTTGGAGGTACAGACTTCACCTTTGCAGGTATCAGTACAATGCTCTGCATTAAGATCTAAGCATCTCTGTCTGGACACTGTGAGCAGCAGCTGCTGCGGGGCAGACTGCTTTCTCAGTCTGAGGGTGCACAGTGCTGCAAACACTGCTAATATATTATTAGGGAGCATAAAATCCCGTGCAAATCTTCTCAGGAACAGGAACATGTCTGGCATATTGTCAAGGTTCAAGGATGCAAGCAGCAGTTAATGTTCAAAGTGCAAAGTATTTCAATATCCACGATTAAATTGGGCTCTTACATTTTGTTATTAATATCTCCCTCCCTTCTATCACAAGATTTGGGGACGCATTAATTCTGGACTAAGAAAGCTGACTACCTATAACACAAATATTCCTATTATTAGAAAAGACAACTCCATTATAACATGGAGTATGGCAAATTTTGCTAAAGGTTGAAATCTTAGAGTTACCCTAGAAGACAGGCATACCGTCTCCTCCTCAGATGACAACTAATGGAAGGAAAAAAAAAAAATCCGTGATCATTTAGGACAAGAGGATCGCAGGAATTACCCCAGAGACGCACTGGGGAGGGCAAACCCAGCAGTGTGAGCCCAGCAGGGCAGTATGGCTTTGCTGTGAGTTGCCTGCACGAAAGCAAACCTTGGCTGCTTGTCGCCCACGTCCAACCCTGACAGCACCACCTGCAATACCGTCGTTACAAATGCAAGCATGTCAAGGAAGCCCACGAGCTTAATTTAAGGTATTTTTACGAATTATTTCCCAGCTAGTGACTTTCAGAATAATCTACATGCTGTTTACATTGGGTGCCACAGAAGATGATTTTGGAGCGGGTAACTGAATTTAGGAACCGATAGAGGGAAGAAATAGGAAATTTGGTTTTCCCCTCCGGAAACGAAAGCTACTTCCACATTTACTGTGGAAGCAAAAAAAACCCACATTTCTGTGTACTCCCCACATGAAATCTCAGCCTCTGAACATCAGCACTATCTCACATGATATCCGCAATACTAAGGCTTGCCCGGCCTCTATTCAAAACCCAGCAGGTCTCACAATGCTTCCTCGGCCAAGTCTGCAGACAACTGAGATGCTGGATCTCTGCCACCGAAGGAACTGCTCATACGATACATGATTAAAAACACCAAAGGATCAACGTCCCATCTCCATTGCTTAGGAAGGCTGAAACCTTTCCCTTCCTTCAAAGCTTTTTTTTTCTTGTCCAGGAGCCAAAGCAGCCACAGCCCAGAGACAAGAAACAAATATCACTGAGGCAAAAGCATTCAGCTTGAGCTGGAATTTCTTTGGGTCCCATTCCAGACTGAGGTATCAACTCCTTTTTTATTAAAAAAAAAAAAAAAAAAAGGAATTCAATGTCTACACTTCATGATCATGACTCACTTTTTAGTTTCTGGATGGATGCAATTAATTATAACTTACCGAGAGGTTAAGACTTCCATCTTTATAATGACCTCTTCCAAATTAACTTACAATTAACTGCATCGCTACAGCCTTGAGAATGAACCTCTCGCTTTCCACATAATTATAGGTACAATTAGACAGGGACAGCTGGTATTTACATAGAGTACTGCCAGCTCGGTCACCACATCTCTGCAAGGTAGGTGTTTTCTGAAGTCTACCACCCCGAATAAGCTCGCTCCTCAACAGTCCACAAACAACTTCTGGTTTTATTCATGGGCAGAGCTCCACGAGCTGCCCTTGGAGGTGTTCACAAGCCATCTGGACGTGCTCCAGCTCCAGGAGACCTTGCTTGAGCAGGGCGGTTGGACCAGATGACCTCCAGAGGTCCCTGCCAACCCCAACCAGCTGGGACCAGTAACCCCCGTCCTTTGGGAGGGAATTGGTGCCAGGACCTTACCTGGGAGAGAACAACCCCAGAAACCTCAGTGGGGACTGAGCACAGGGAAGGAAAACACAGGTGAGGAAATGTTTGATTACAAACCATGCAACATCCTTAGCTCGAGAGCCGACCACCTTTTTCAGGAGAGGCTGTGCCAGGATATACATCCCGTGTTACTGAGCTGTTTCCCCTTGTGTTGCCTTCAGAGGTGTGCATCCTACGTAGGCACGAGGCTGCTCATCGCCAGCAGAGCCCGCGGCAGGGAGGACGCTGCTCTGCCAGCTCCCAGACCCGTGGCGAAGCGCTGCGGCAGTGATTCAGCAGGCAGAAACGTGCTCACCCCGCACCGCTCGTAGCCCTGCATTACAACATGAACCCGTCACGGCTCTGCCACCCTGGTGTAATTCTTGTAAGTTCTTGCCGTTGCTGCAATTGGATTAAATTCTTCGAAGCAGCAAAGAAAGGTATTTTAGTGGTGGCAGGAAGAGATAACAACTCTCTGCAAACTCTGCAGGCAGCAGTTGCACGCTGGAGCAAAGCAAGGATGTAAGGTTTTAGCACGAAGTTACTGCATGACTTACTTGTGGGCAGTGCAGGTACTAAGTTAGCGAGCTTGTAGGCGGTAGAGACGCTTGTAAGTCTCATCTAAGTGGTTTCAGTGGATTAGCAAAGCAACCAGCTAATTGCTTCCTCCCAGAACCATCCCTATTTCTTTCTTCTGCCACGAAGTTTGCATACGCTTTTTTTCTTCCTCCACACCTCTAAAGTGTTTTATTTTTCTGCTCGGCACACTGTAAATCTTCCTTCCTGTGGTACCACGGCTGCAAGCTCTGCAAAGTCATCACCTCCAGCTGCATTTTCACAAAGAAACCAGAGCTTTATGGGCTACGAGACGAAGCCCTGCTGGAGACGTGCCAGTCAAAGAGCTCAGAAGAGCAGAGAGCGTTCACGCCAGGAAAAGACTGGGCAGGAGAATAAAACCACTGATATTTCCCTTTCTAATCAGCGTTATCCACATTAGGTAAATTATTATTTTTTTTTTTTTTTACAAGTACCTTTGTTTCCAAGTATAAATGAAATTCAGATCATAAACATGTATAAATAACACTTAAAAATGCAGAGCTGAAAGGCTCATCACTGAAGGGCTATTCAGATAAAAGCCGGGTGGATATCCTATTTCTTCATTTTGTTAATCTGATCAGCACTGCAGAGCTACTTCTGCTGAAGAACAGAACAAAATGCTGGCAAAAGTCTGTGAACCCTGAGGAGAAAGAAAGAAAATTGGATTGTGCTTTGCAAAAGGCTGGAAGTAAGTGGCCTAGCCTAAAAACCTCAGACAATACACATTGACTTGTGGGGTTTCTTTTCAGCACTACCACAATATAGACCCTAAGTTCTGGTCCAACTGAGCTATGTGACCTAATTAGTTACATACCAGCACAAGAAGCTTCCTACATTTAAACAAAAAAAGACAATACACACCACAAAAATACCCAACCAAGACAAAAAATAAAAACCCCAAACCGAAAACCACCCTCCTGAAGCAATAAAAAACCACCTTCCCCAAACAATAAAACCTTTCTCACATTAGATAACAACCAAGAAAATGGAAAAAATGCTAGATTTTAGGGGCTGCAAATGGAAAAAGAAGGAATCTGTGGCGATTATCCTACAGCCAGATAAGTGCAGAGCAGAGCTGAGACCCAAATCCCCCAGTGCAGCCCCTGGCCTTACGAGAAGTCCATCCTTCCTCTCCCCAGGCACATTAAAAGTTCAGCTCTCTTCCTTTACATTCATTTGGCTAAATAACATCACTACTTAACCTGACTGCCTCTGTCCCAAAGGAAAGTTCACTAGACAATTGTGCTTTGCTTTTTTGTAGGATGGTATGTGCTTATCCAAGCTGTCTTAAAGGTAAATGTACTAACTGAAATGTTGTATCACATATTCCCACAGCACCGAATGCTGAACTCACACCGTAACAGTCCATGGGAAGCCAAACTTGATATTATCCAACTTTATCCTGCCCTAGACCAAAAGAACAGATAAAGAGAAGTTATCTTCATGTAAATTAGAACCAGGGGAGAATAGTCTAGTATCTCTATTTAAAAAAAATAAATAGGAAAAGGCAACAACAACAAACACTTAGAGTGCCTTTTAGGACGAGGCCACGAGCTGCCCTACCTCTGCTGCTCCCTTCCAGGAGGACAGACATTCCACCCCACGGGGATGGGTGCTGCCCGTGCAAGAGCAGCAGATGCTGCATTCCTGCAGCCCTAGCTCATGGAAAACAAAAACAAAAATACCGACAAGATGTTGATTCATATAACCAGAGACAGAGGCTGCTTTCTCACCTCCTCCTATCTCTTTGCCATCCGAAATTAAAATTGGTAAATATCAACTGGAAAAGCAAATCCTGAGGTGCTGCAGCAATTGCAGGTTTCCCTTCTCTTATTGTAAAAGCTTGAAAACAAAGAAACGATTTCCTCTGAATTCAGCAGTGTTATTTCCAACCGTACAGAGCCGTAAGATGGTGACAGAACCAGGCTAACCCCTTTAAACGTAATTCAGCATCAGCTGTATGCATCATCTTTTGAACTTCCACCTCTAATTTACCACCACCACCACAAAATAATAATAATGTATAGTAATACATAATAATAGCGTATTATTATAATAATAAAGTTACCTCAAATCGATACACACAACTCCAAAAACTTGTTCAAAGTTCCTCAGGACAATGATGATAAGAGACTAAAAGGTACGAGGTTTCTCCTTTTCTTCACTTCCCATATCAAGACCATAAATAGTTTAGAAAGCAAACCCTGACAGTTTTTGTATTCCATTCTCCAAAACTTAAGGAGTTGAGAGGAGTCAATGTGGTACTGTCTGCCTATGTATTCTAGTTGACCATAAAAGTCAACACCGCTAATATTGTGACATTTATTATTTATTATATTTATGATGTATTATTTAACCAGCTTCTCAGAAGACCACCAAAGCTCAGGTTAGCAAGGGATGCCAGATACTCAACCTCAACACTCACATTAGCTTATCCCAAATTAGCTTGAGGGATACATCTACACAATCTAAACTGACTGCAGCAAAGACGGTTACGAAATGTTCAGCATGAACAAAGTTATTCTGGCTACTGCTAATCAATCACACTGGATGCAAAAATATTTCTTCTTGCATATCTCATGAATATATGCATCTGAGATAGAGATTTTGGAGTTTAATCTCTAAAATCCTCAGAAGAAAATTGGTAGGCAAAAAAATAGTTTAAGTAGTTTAACACGCTTTCAAATATGTATATTTAGGTGCTGCTCTTAAAACTGGTAACTTGACCAGCATGAAACCATGCAGAACCCATTTTATAGTCTAACCTCATGAAGCATTATTATTGAAGAGTTGAGAATTAAGAAGGAATAATTCCACAAAAGTGCTCACAGCTGCAGCATCTATTCACAGCACTGCAGGCACACCTGGGGCTTGCTCCCCTACCTGTTCCTTTTTCCTGCAGTGTATGGCCCTATCTTTCTTGATTTGTTAACAGTAAATATGCTTTAAAGCCTTTAAGTCTTCTGTTAACCTATTAAATCAGCACAATAAATAAATATTTTGAACTTAAAGATCAGCTTTCATCACCTATCCAGCATTTTGTTCTGTTCACGCTGTCGGAACGGCTCAGGACTATTTGCTAGTGTTGCTTCTTTATTTTCATATATTCAGTTTTCACTCCATTTCTACCATTTTGAAGAATTACTACAGTCAAATCAAATATTATGCCCTTTCAAATTATTTTCATAAGAGAGAAACTTACACTGCAGTGAAGTCAACAAACCCTATTGGGCTAAACTGGAAAACACTGGGTCAGATCCTAATTCCATCAAATGTGAAGTTTGAGCCAAACTGCCACCAACTCTTCCCAAAGCCAATGGATTTGTCTGTACTAACCTGGGCGTTTAACAAGTCAAAAAGACAACTAACTCATCATAGTCTCCTTGAAGCTTCAAGGGCCTGATATTTGAAGCTTCAGATACGGCCTGGCTTTAAAAACAAAACCATAGACAAGTTCTCTCAAAATTGTTATGAATATTGAAATAAAAGCTCCATTCCAGTGCAATATTTAACACGTTCATTCTTGTAGTTTTGATATGCCACACAAGGGGCTCTCCTCTTATTTTTTTTCTTCACTCTGGGAACTGACCCTGACTGCTGGTTTGCAACGGGAAGGGATTGCAAATTGCTTTCTATTTGCAGCACAAGTCCACTCCTTAGATAACTCACAATCAGAAGCCTTTGCCAAGTCCAGCAAAGTCTGGTGAAGGACAGGCTGCTTAGCAACTATCAGCATCCACCTCTAAACACTGTCTGCAGGCAGCTCAGCCCTGTTACGGGCACTCCGCAGCTTGCTGCTATAAAATCCTTCAGTTTAGTGAAGAACTGAGGTTGCAGGCACTTTCCAGCTGTATTAGGTTTTAAGGAAAAGGACCAGAAGTTAGGAATCCGACACAAGTAGGTGGTTATGCTTCACGTCACGTGGCACGTGAGCCAAATTAATTCTTCATCTGTTATGAAAAGTCTTTCCCTTAAGTGCAGGAGGTTGGGACCAATTCTGCCAGATCAGCAGCAACTGAAAAAAGCTTCTCTCATATTCAGCTAAGCAATATAAGCTGGCCAACAATGATTGCTAGTGGTGGTGTGGCTGCCTTTCAAGAGGACACAGCTTGTGTTAAAAGTAGCTTTCACTTACCATATGGGCAGAGTTTATAAATAACAGATAATCCTAATTTACTATGGCTATATCAGCCATAAAAAAAGATAGAAATAAATAGATGTGACCCGACTGGAGGGCGGGGGACTGTCTTTAAAAATCCGTCAGACTCACTGTTTTACTTCCTTAAAGAATATAAAATAGGATAAAGTTCTTTTCTGAGCGCACAGACACACGCAAGCTGGAGGTACAGTTCAAAGTTTTGTTAACATTTCAGTTTACACCAAAGATCTGTGGATGGTTTCTGCCTCCCATTCTCACTTTTACATAAGTCAAAGCATGTGCGTTGTGGCAAGTACACTTCCTTGCACGGCCTGCAGTGCAGCAACCTCCTTCTCTCCTGGCAGAGCTCCTACCTCTCAATTTTGCCCACGGTAAGTATTTCTCATGGCAAGCACTCACCTCCTTGTGCAGTGTAATACCACCTCACTCGAACAACCGAGGGCTCAAGAGGTGCACAGTGACAGCACCCTGCATGCTAGCTGCTTACCCCCGCTCTCCTCCAGGCATCACCCCAATCCTCCATCCGTCCCAGATCCTCTCTGATTTAAGATCCTTCCAGGACAAGCTGCCCTTCAGACTTCCAAGAAAGATGATGATTTCTGGGTACTGCAGCAACTCATCAGACATTTTTATACAGATAATTTATTTTACATCAGAAGGCATTTTGCAATGAAATGTAGATGACTGGCAGCTGAATGTAGTCCAGCTTTAATTTGTATATAAAGGAATGTGCTCTGTAATCTAGTTTTATATGGCTTCCTACACAATAAACTCTGTTAATAGACTGAAGAAGTAATGGTTTTACCAGGATTTTTTTCAACCATTTAAACAACTTTGTCCATTTTCGAAGGTGAGACTTCAGTGTACTTTTCCCTCCTGTTCTAATGTATTTAGGCTGTTCAGTAAGCTGATCAATAAATCGGCTAATCAATAAAAAAATCAATAAATAAATGCAGCAATACTAACGTCAGGGGACTCACCGTAAATAATGATTTTACAGACCAGTGTCATGCTTGAAGTGAAAGTTGCACGCACGGATGCAACAGAGCAGCACGAGCAGAGTCAGCAATGCAAGAAAATCTCCCAGCACTGCTTTTGCAAACTTGAATTTCCTCCGAGCTGCTCTGCGCCCACAAAGCACCAGTCTGGATGCAGACAGAGGCAGGCTTCCCTTTCTTCTGCACGTCAGCTGGCAGCCTTGGGAATATGCACACTCTGTCTCCCTCCCCCACAACTTCCTGGAACGTTTCTGCATTACGAAACCTCGCATGGAGCTGCTCTCTGCAAGACAAAGCTGACTTAACATCCAACCCCAAAATTTCATTCTCATTTTGAGCTTTAGATATCAGTAGGAACCCTTAATAGGAATAGGGCGAGCGAGTCCCCCTCAGCACCAGGAGGTAACAGGGCCAATTCTGTGCCTAATGCTGCCTCTGCACGCTCGCATCCCAATCTGATTTGTTCCCATCCCAAGCAGTTTAGCACAGCAGGCATTAATACGACGCCAGGAGCGATGCGGAGACGCAGAGCAGCATGCGGCGCAGTCAGCTTTCCCCCGTCTTCAAACACGATAATATTTCTTCACTTGAATTGCTTTGCTGTCAAACGGCAGCCACAGCACATCATACAAATGCCCCACCAAGCCCAATATTCAATTTCTGGTTGTGTCCAACAGCTGATACTTCCAAGCAGTGCGCGCGAACAGCTGGGGACACACACATAAAACACTGCCCAGGACGAGGCAGCTCTTCAAGTGGGTCTTACCTAACAGCAGGCAGGGTTATGGTGTGCTTTCAAGAAAATGTGTGTATTTTTCCTTAAATATATACCAGTAATCGCCTCTGTTTTTGCGGGGCAAGGAGTTCTGCAGATTGACTCCGTATATAGAGCTGCATTCATACTTTTACTCCGTTTACTGATTATGCACATTCTTTCCTAAGGCAGAGCAACTGAAGCATGCATCCCCATGCACTCCCACTAACACACAGCATTTTTAAAAGTCAGTATTTCCATTACCCCCGTGGTCAGCTTTTCCAGTCCATATTTACACACACACACACACACAAGAATGCAAACATAATCACATCAGCCTTTCCTCTCTGGGCACCTTGAATGTCTGCACGCTGTTCTAGAAGACATGGGGAGAAACAACTGCACAAAAGCAGCAAAAGACTACAACCTAGACAAAAGGATCACAATACTTTTTGCTAACCCATCTTTAAATCGAAGCTTTCGACTACTGTTCCACATATATCAAATATTTTAGTGAATTGTACGAGTGATAATACACTTCTTCACAGAATTTATTTATAATTGGTTAATTCAAGTTTTTCCACTGGTTGATGTACAGTTTCCCAAACCTGCGCTCTACCCATTTCTAGATTTTTGGAAATGCAATCTATTTATGTGCAAGTTTTGCCACTTCGCTGTTCAGGCAGTTCCGATGGCATCAGCTACTCTAAGATTGGTATTTTCCCCAGTTATCAAGCAAGCACAAGATCTGCAATACTCCGCACAGCGAGAGCTGATAAGTCCTAACTTATTTTCAGCTTTCAGTAAGCTTTACAGAAACTTTGAGCCACGCAAGGCAGTGCAGGAAGCTGAAAGATGGCTTCACCTGTGCTCTGTGTGGACCAAAAGCTGTGTACCTGCTCAGGCAGAGCCACACAGGAGCTTATCCTGCCTCTCAGCACGCACGCCCTGGCAAGGCGATCCCGAGGCTCCAGGCTGACGGCGAGCAGGGGCAGCTTGCGTGGGCTTGCACAGACGCTGTCTTCTGCCTCTTAGTAGCTGCGCAAAGAATAGGTGAGAGCAGGACCTGATAAGATCCTATTCAGCTCTAAACAGACTTTCTGAGCTTGGCAAAAGCTCTGCGTGCTGAACTCATTATTTCACAGAGTATCTAGGCGCTTTATGAACTTTCCAGTTAGATTAGAATACAAAGGTTGGCTCACCATACGTATTTCAACTCCCTGGACCACAGCAGCAGTCTTTTGTAAACACTCGCACACCTATTTTTATTGCATTTTTCTAAATTTAGGGCTTCCATATGGTTATAAGCATTCATCCGCTTCACACTTAACCCTTCAAAATGAGTGAACTGATGGCACTAGGTCTTTGAGACTCCCTTATTAGTGTTCTCCAGTACCATTTTTTCCAACATCAAGATCATTGTCTTGGTCCTAATCTTCGCTTCTTCAAAAGTCTTGAAAGGTTCCTCAGCTTTGTCAGAGGCAAAAAAAAAAAACAAAAAAACTTTCATCCAAAGATGACCTACGGAAAGATTTAACACACTGGACTATCTCATCCTAAATGATGCCTGAACTCCACCATTCACCTGAAATCTGTAATTTATTACTTACTTACTGCATAAGTAGGATTTTTTTAATTGTCCTTTTTCCTAAATTCTATGGATCTTGGTTTTATTCTCTTAACAATCTTCACCCTCACTTATAGAAGAACTTCAGAGCTTTCCCTTTGCTGAATTATTACTGAATTTTAATTAAGTATTGTTGAATATTAGTAGCCACAAGAACGTAAGCATGAAAGGTGATCTTGTTTTAATTGCAAGGAAAGTAGTCCAAAATCGTTTTCCCCCACAAGTCTCCTTCAGGGCAGTCATTTGTCTCAAAAAAGGTGCAGGGTGGAATTGGAATGGTAAAGAATCTTCTAAATGTATAAAAGTATTCATCTGTAGATAAAACATACCTGGGCTCTATCCAGTTCCTCAAAGCAGAAATCATCAAGCTCAGATTCTGAAAGGCTACAAAGATCCTCAAGTCTGACTACGATACCAGCACACCCCTTCTCAGTTCTCAGGACTCCTCAGAAAACAATCAAATTGATTTTCTGTAGCTCAACTTCGCAAGCAAAAAGGTTTAAATCCTGGAACACATACCTTAAAAGTAAAAAACACATCCGTTTGTGTTTAAATTTATGAAGATATTCAGTTATTGAAATATCTATTACAACGTACTACTTGAAGATATTACTATAGTTGAAACAGGAAAACCCAGCCTGGTTTAACATAGTTGTCCACTTCAGTTAGCTGCACTTGTTCCTTTGGAAAGTTTTTTTTCCATGTGCCAGCCTTTGGAATCGCTCTGTTCTGTAGAAGTAAAGCATCTACAATAAGAAGTAAAGCATCTAGATACCAGAAATGAAGACTAAAGTACACAGAAGTTCCAATTCCTTTCATTTTTAAGCACATTCTCTTAAAAAAAAAAAAAAAAAAAGGCTCAAAGTTGGTTTGTTGAGCAGATTTAATAAAGCTTTGTTTTACCAATATCCCAGCTCCTTCACAAGCCTGCTCCGGACCGACACACAGCTGATATCAAAGCTTTTCATCAACTACACACCAACTACAGTTCTGCCTGCAGTATATAATAAAACTCCTTATTCTGACCCGTCAGAATAGTTCTTTTTAATAGGTTTGTTTTGGGAAAGGTAAAATCACAACACAAGCAAATTGATAGTAAATATATATATATAAATTGAAGAACCTAAAGTAATGAGAGTCTATTTAGATGTTTTTCAAACGAATTCTTATAAATATTCCAATTGTTGCTGTCAGATTTCTCTCTTCATTTCATTCAAAATGAGTTCAGAGCCTCTTTCAAGCCCTAGCCACCAAGTAACCATGTTCAGAGCAACCTTTGCAGCCACAGTAAATCCTGTGCTGATGAACTTTAGCCCTGACATTTGCAACAGAGAACTACACAAGGCGGACAGGTCACGCTGGTGATGTTGCTTGTTTATACCCAATCCTTGGAGGTTCATACATCCTTGAAAAGGGAGATTTTGATTTTAAAAGGTCATTATCTGGGGAAACGTGTGACGAAACTCCAGGCTCTGTGGCAAATCATTGTATAAAAGCAACTGAAGAAAAGGTTGTCCATTTCCACGCAGCACAATTTTAATTTTAATATGAGAAACCACAACTCAACCAACCCAAGCCCAATATCCCAAGGCTGGTCACAAAGCCTACCCAGCCCAGAGGTCATCCAGTTTTAAAATTGATCTTCTGCACAAGATCACCGAAACCAGTGGAGCACTATCAGCGATTGCTCAATACCACAACTGGCTGCATTTCTGTCTCAAGAAAGGTCATTTCTTGGTTAAGGAAAACTAACACAAGGATGCTAGATTTCTGAAGTTGTACAAAAACAAACTTCCTTTTTTGAGAGCAAGTGTTTTACATGCATTTCCTAATCCTCAAGTCCCTAGAGAAATGTGCAAATATTATATTCAGTTTGTAGACACAGAAGAAAGAGAGGCCGATCAGCTGCCACCTGGATCTCCAAATCATTCCTTCATTTTTAATGGAAAATTTGAAGCAACCAGACTCTTCTTCTGAAGACCTGAAAATGTTTCAACAGCGATTACATCAACACAATTGGCTGCCTCCACAAGTCAGGTCTCACACACCTCAAGCTGGGTATCCATCAAAACATGAAATGCATAGAAAGCGGAGTTTTTGACCTTTTTCCCCCCCAGGGTCCTATGGGAAAGCAGATGGAGGTGGGTATAACACTCAGGATCTCCAAATCCTACTTCTTGTCTTTAACTAAGAGACGATGGAGAACATTGGGTCAGGTGTTTGCCATTTTAACAGCTCTGCCAGCAACATACCTATAACCTATACAACAAATATACCTACCCGTGACCCAGGCTAATTCACTTACTGGTTATTTATACCTACCCATCACCCAGACTTGGTTTCTACCAGAGAGGATGGAAGTGGGAAAACATACACGTTTCCCAAAGTCACAGGTTGTTTTTCCAACTGTTGGCTGAGTCATACACAAGCAGGGTTGGAACAGCAGATTCCTGCTCCTCAAATTCTTTTCCTGGTTCCTAAATTGACCGTAGCATCTTAATGAGAAGTGTAGGCAAGGTCTTAAGGTTTTCAAATGTACCCTGCTTTGCAAGCATCTAAATAGTTTATTTACAGTATTATTTTTCTTTTCTCTGCGAAGTAAGAGCATATGAGATGTGTCAGAATTCCCTGAACTCACTTTGAGCACTACACAAGCCTAAAATCGAAATGATTTTATAGCACAAGGCAAAGCTGTTAAGTGTGGATTTGGAAATAGACACAGAATTTGAAAACAAATGAACCCCAAACTTAGAAAACCATAATTAAAACCAACTTCTTCCTTGAGCTGATATTCGAGATTCCTCTGATGGAGCTGCAGAAGCCAAGGCAACAGTGTGGCAGCCCCTCTCAAGGGGATTACATTCTGGAGAGGATCCTCTTCCAAATCCTCACTGCTTCAAATTACGCTTCTGCGATACCTTGTCTCCCTGTATGCAGGCAAATCTTCAGGGCAGCTAATGGGCCTCCGCTTCTCTCCCTTGTAGTAATCACCCCGTATAAATTCACTCTGCTTGCTGCTTAGATTAGCAATGGGTATTTGTGAAAATGCAAATGAGCCATTCTTCAGTCCGGGGCGCTGGGTTCTCACACAAGACTCACCACCTTGCCTGGGAAGTCAAGACGATTGCCAAACGATTCCTCCCTTGCCGGGGGGCACGATTTGCATTACGTTATTCTCTCACGACTGCAGTATGAACATTTTCAAACACACATTAGTGAGGATAAACTGCGCAGCGTTCGCTTGGTTGCCACATTTCAGAGACACTCCGGAAAACGTCCTTAATACCGCTGACTAACCCGGCTTTTGAGAATCTCCCTTTCCTGCCATTTTGCGTGGTTTGAGAGGCTCAAGTCGGCACAGGTATTTGGCAGCTGAACAATACACGTGTTTCTGGAGGAGGCAGATATGAATACAAACAAAACCACCCCGCCCCACACAGCCATTTTTAAGGACCTTCTTAAAGCTCCAACCCCATTGTCTGCAGTAAGTCTTTTAGCCGGTGTCAATAGAAAATGCATACTGCAATCGATTCAGTTGATTATGTTGGCTTTTCGGCATGTTACCACCTGGGGTTGGTGAAGCCTAACAGCGTCCTTTACCTCATCTGTGATATACAGCGCAGCTTCACATGATAAAACAGGATAAAAACATTTTTTTCTGTGAAAACTACAACACGTTGCATTTAAACAAAGCTCTTCTGTGTGTTTAGCTGAATTTCTCTCAGTTCTGTTACACCCCCCCCCCCTTTTTTTTTTCCTGACTAGAAAACAGATCAGGATCGATTGTACATGGCCAGGAACAGCTTTTGCCTTTTCCTGGACCCCTGTTATTTTGTTTCACGCACACAAGCTTTTCATTTCCTTCCCTTCCCTTGCAAACAAGCAATAAATTAACTGCTGCCAGCCTGAACCCTACCAACAATGACACGACTTTTCAGTTTCACAACAGTTTAACAAATCGATGCCCGTTCCTCCACAAACTAGTCCCTACCTTAGCCACCTCTCCAAGTATTTCTGATGCATTTTTGATGCCCCACCACCGTCACGACCCTCGAGAGCTACACCCCGCCAGCATGTTCCTATACCCCTTCATACACACTATTCCGTTCAAGTCCATGATGAGAAAATAACTGTGAAGATTAATTTCATTCCAAAACGACAAACTGTGCCCTGCTCAAATGATTTTGCAGATTTAAATATCTTCAGTCCCATAATAGCGCACAAGAAGGAATGAAAACAGTTCAGACCCATTAATTGCTAGCACATTGTTTAGAGCAGGAAGCAAACACTCATTTTAAAAGGCAGTATTTGCTTTTCAAAGGATCTTCCCAGCATGGCACAGTCAGCTTTACTTTATAGATGCTGGTAACTACATAGCAGAAGGAATATGAAAGCCTCTATCAAGGCCTACGTTTCCCAGTTGTTAGCCTCATATTTAATTTATGAAACCTGACCTTCCTCATTCAAAACGTCTTACCTGGCATCTCCTTTTGAAAGGTTGGTGTTTACGGGGTGAAGAATAACCTTGTTTGCATCCACATCCACCACACATTTTGTATGCAGATCAAGCTCTATAAAGAAATGAGAAAGTGTCAAGTGCCGCTCTTAAAGCTCCCGGATTATATCCACCATTACTTCCTCCAGACACCAAATTTATTCACGCAGCCTGACAGCCACCCATCAGCTGGAGAATAGCAACAGGACTACTGCCAAATTCCTCTCGTAGAGATATTCTGCTGGGATGGATTCTGTCCAGCTTTGAAGCACGCGCTCTTTTCACGCCAAAAAGGAGCGCTTTAGGTTTTGCTGAAGGACGATCAGCAGATACGAGGCGGTATGAAATTTCTGCTGGGGAGAGAACCGTTAGGCATGGGACCACTTGGGACAACTCTCCTTATTTCCCTCCGAGACAACTCAATTCTTGGAAGGAAAGCTGCCCCGACCATCTGCAGCACGTTTTCCCGGCCACTCGTGTGATACCGCAGCACCCCATGCCAGCTGTCCGGTCCGGGGCACCTGCTTGGGGAAATTCAAGTCCCATCAAAAATAATTTTGGCCTGAGTGTGCAGAAAGGGGCTTAGCCCACCCCACGGGCTCCAAGGAAGCTGGAAAGGCCAACTCTTCCAAACGATGCTAAGCAATGGGATATGACCTATGAGTAATAGGAATATTTAAGAGTAAATCCCAATTCTTAGTGGAAGAGGCGGGGAAAACAAAATAAAAGCTTCAGATAACGCCGACAACCTTGCAGGGTATCCACCCAACGACAAAGGGAGTTAGATATAAAAAAGCAAACTGCCACTTGCAACCCAAGTCCCTGCCTACAGACACCGGGCTCTGGACACGAGCAGTGCAGTCCTGTCTTCTTACACCGATGCAGACGCTGGTGCCTACAAACAGGAGACACAAATGGGACGCCCCGAGTGCTCTCGAGCGCTGTGATGGCAAGAGGCAACGCACAACCACCTCCATAAAGGATTCAGCACCTCACCTGAATCACCGAAATAGGCTCCCGTCTAATCACGTTAATTATAATCCTCACCTTCCTTCGTCTCTGCTCCTTCCCTCCTTGTCACCTCTGCCTGCTCTTTTACCTCGCAGCACCCTATAAACTCACACTGCAAATCTCTCAGGCAAAGACCACAGGTTTAATTTATTGCAGGGCACCTCACAGACGTCTTTCTACTGTTAAATAATACAGGAGGAAGTTTCTTTCCTTGACTTTTTGTGAGAGATGTGATACATTTTTCGCTATTTGAAAGACAGCAAAGAAAGCCAAAGATTACCAGGTCGGAGCAAGCAGCCACATGAAACTGAAACTGGAATTCTTTCTGAACAAAACTTCTCCTCTGTTATTAAACTCCGCTTTTGTGGAAGGAAGAGACAGACAAGTTTCAGAAGCTGCTGTTTATTTTAATTTCTCTCCACACCCTGAAAGCCAATTTACCTAACATTAATACGCAACGCATGCTTGCTTAGCTCAAATTATACTCTTCGTACGTCCCAGATCTGACATGCCACTTTATCTTGGCCTGGCTGGTTAGTGATTAACGTTCTGCGTTGCAGTGACCTGCTTTTCCTCAACCACGGACCAAGGTTTTTATACGCTACTTCCCTTATGCAAAGCAGAAGGCTCGCTCTGGGTGTAAGCACTGTGGTCGCTGTCACGTTTTTTTAATCCACCTCCTGAGAGAGAATGCTGATGGCAGGTCTTGTATCCACGACTGCCCACGAAACTCGAGGTCTTGTACATCTCTGTGAAATACCTCTAGGAGAGCACACAGACAGGATACAGGAGGTCCTTAGAGTGACGCCCTCGCAGGAAAAGAGGGACGATTCAAAGCCAGTTCACTGTGTAAAGCACACCTTGCCTGCTGCCGTCAGAAAGATAATGTTAAAATCCCTTATCTGGGGATCGTACACGCAGGGCACAGATGTGGTGAGTTGAACTAACAGCCAGCTATTGCCAGGCAGGGAACAGTCCTCCTGGCTACGTGTGCCTGCGGCTTACCTGCCACCACTGCCGTGCTCGCCGGACTCCTCTGCAAGTCATTAAGTTGCTCCCTGGGCAGAAAACCACCCAACGGTAAAAAAGGGATGTGTTCAGGCACTACAGAAGGTTACATCAGCCCAGTGAGAGGTCTGAAGAGCGCCAAAGGCAGTGCAAACAAGAGTGTACGAGGGGACTGAGGAGGCAGAAGAGCAAGCCCTTCTCCTGGCTGAGCCTGAACTGCTACACCAGCTCACGGTGTCCCAGGGAACAAACCCTAAGAAAGGGTTTTATTCAGCCTCCAAGCTGGGTTAGCTATCAGATCCCCTGTAGGACATGTATTCCAGTTACCTGGGCAAAAGTTTCACAGGGCAGCTCTTCTTTTTGCTGAAAAAGTAGTTGATAAATTTGTTTCCATAGCTCATCGTACACTTCTTACAAATTCTGTCTCCATCACAAAGCGTATTCTTTGATTTCTGATTTCTTTAACGATCCCAGTAGGCTCAGAGATGAATCTCACATTAGCTAGTACTGCAAATCCTATCATCATCATTTCCACCTCATTAAGTCTTCAATGTCATTAAAGCAGGTTAGTCTCACAGAGAAACTATCTTCCTCCTCTTTTTCATACGATCACACGTACTCCACCCTTACTTTTACTAGTTTCAGCATCTCCCAAGCAAGCAGTGCTCTTGCTGCCCCTGAACAACAAGCACAATCAGGCTGCATCAAAGCAAGAGGATAAGCAAAACCCCTGATTAGTTCATCTTGCAGCGAGGAGGAGGAGTCGTTTGTCAGGGCTGGGGATTATTGTTTCTTTCCACGCAGACACAAAGAAGTTTTTTGTTGTTTTTCTCTTCCAGACAGCACGGCATCGAGAAGCGAAACGATGACAGAAGTGGCTCACACAGTCAAACTTTAGAGAGTTATCACAAATCATCGTGGCTCTGTGTTTTCATCATTAAATCACCCAGACTTAAAAATCTCACCTATTATTATTCCTAACCTTCTTCTACCTTCACTCATTAATTACTGAGCAAACACAATCAACTGCTCATTTGCTTCATCAAATCAAGAAACTCATCAGCTAATTGCCTTCCAAAAAATCAGAACTCAAACTCTCGGCATCTCAAGAGATGCGTATTGAGGGGAACGAAAGCTTCTTCCGTTGCTTCAGCGTAAGGGAATTGTGACGTCCATAATAAATGGGTAACGTCTTGGTCATTTTTCCACGTTTACATTTCAGAGCTGTAGAAGTTGCTCAGCGAAGCTGGGCTGAGCATAAAACTCGCTGTCAAGCCATGTGCATCCGAGCTACTCACAGAGTTGACTTTCTATTTTACTTGTCAAAGTGGAAGCTGGGGCTTGAAGGAGGCCACTCTCCTTACCATTTCTCTTGATTTCTCTACTCCTTACAAAAAGTTTCCTAAGACAATAAAAACGGGGACTCAAGCAATGCAGATCTTAGGTGAAACCATACTCACGTGCAAATCCTAAATCATTATCTCTTTGATAAGCCTTACGGGCATTGCAAAAAAATTAAATAAATCACACCACCCATACGCTTTGGCCTTTTTCACTAACCTAAGAAATTCAGCACGGCTCAGACAGGGTAGAGAAAAGTCAGAAAACGAGAGCGAGCAGGAAAAGCAAACCCTGGGGCAGCGTACCACCGCACACCACGGTGGATTCAGCAGGCTAGAGATACGCTGGTATGCTCCCAAAGACAAGTAGGAGTTTCCATTCCCTCCGTAATAGCTGTCACGCCTCTGGTACTTGTAAACTCAGCACAGCAGATTTTCCAGAACAGTTTTTAACGTCGTTTTTTTTCCACGGTGTTTTCCACGTGCTGATCCCACGGGCTTTACAGCCACTACCCTAAAAAAGTCATCCCCTTAAAGGTTACCAGACAAAATGATCCTCGGCGACAGCCTTCACCGGGAGGTTTGAGATGATCTTAAAAGGAAAGATGATACAGTAAGTAAGTTTGTCTGCAATTTATTAAATTGGTGGTTGGGACCGCAGCATAACGGCTCCTAGTCCAACAGCCGGAGTAGCCGAAATGTCTGTTGTGACTTATTTGGCCTTCTATACCTTCCTCTTTACATACTTGACTTGTTGCCACATTCTATAAGATAAATTAAGGGAAAGCACTTGCCAAGTCATCAAAAGCCTTCATTTCCATACAACTTTTTTCCACCAGATTTCAATTTAAGAAACTCTTATTTCTGATGGTTGACCATTTTTTCAGCCCTTTTGAATACTATTTGATCCCGAATCCTACTGAAACAAAGATGTGGACCTGGTGCTATAAGCCAGGTCGAATAAAACCTGCACCAGATTCCTCCTGGTCCTACTACTGGGTGCAGGGCAGCTTCAGAAAGGTCCCCTCAGAGACAGGACATCGGGGTTGGCAGTCACTGGGAACCAGCACGGCTGCTCTTGGGGCTTCAGAGAAATTAACTGGGGTAAAAAAAATTAAAATATGAAAGGCTTAAAGTGCACGTACTAAGCTCATAAATCAAAACTGGCCCCAAATACAACAGCTCAGAATAATCTCCTGTAAAGACCGAGACGACAGAAATTGTGTTTTGTAAATTGCCAGCAGATTTTCACAAGCTTAACATTCCCTTGAAGGTTAGAACCGGAATGTCGTGCCTGCAAGTGGCACTGAATAAGAAATTAGTTTCCTCTGCCTTCCTCGGTCCGAAAAAGCAAACAGCAAGAACACTGAAAAATGTTTAAGTACTCATTTAAAAATATTTTCAAGTTTATTTATCGCACGCTAAGTGAAAGTCAACTAAAAAAAAACAACCCACGAGGCTGTTGTTTGCTTTTGTTGCTGTTTTTTTCAGAAAGCTGGAAGCTAGTTCAAACACAACAGGTCCCCGCGTCTCCCTGCCAGTGTTTGTTGCCTTAAGAGTGATTTTCCTCTTTGCCCTTCACTATGCAGACGCCAACACAAATAAAGGGAAAACCAACTGGCGATACAACAGAGAGCAAAAATAACTTATAAATAAATGACAGTGCTAAGAGCTTAAATGGAAAAAAAAGTAGTTAGCCTAATAGCACTCTTAGGACATTAATTATAAGCCACACTAATTTACACATTCAGGACAAAAATACTACGCTGATTTGACTCGTCCCTTAAGCCTACGTGAAGTCTAAGGAGGCATCTTCCAAGCTTCTCTGCTATACATTCACTGCACAAATATCGATCATGGGATTTTCAGCTTGCAGCAATTAGAGGTCATCAAATATGCATGAGTGCATCTGGCGGGGCACACGGTGTTATCTCCATGATGAGGTGTACGTCCGCTCACGCATGAGCACGGCCGCAAGCAAGCTCTTCGCTTGTTAAGGCTACTTCATCCAAAGGGTAAATATTGTTTGTTTGTTTATTTGACCTTCTGCTGTTTCATTTTCTGCAAGAAGAGAGCTTGCCAAATAGCTTCAGTGACGGCACTCCGTGTACCTGGACATTAACCTGCCTCGTGGTCAGTGCTGCGTGCGCTGCTCAGCTCCCAGGACCAGGCGACTTCATCGGGGTGGTGGCTTTCTGTTGTTTTCTTGGTGGCTTTCTTGTTTCAGCTTCAAAGTCACCAGGAACGAAATGCAATAACGTTTCCTCTGCCGCTAAAAGCCAGGGCAGAACTATTCGCAGTGAGCGCTTCTGATCTTTTGTTGGCTTCGTGAAGATAAAACGTGAAACCGGAGCAGAAAGGTAACCTCGTACTGCACTTATGGCTAGCTCTAAAGATGTAATTAGCACAGGAATTGCTTGCCTTCTGCGGCATCCACGTTTGAGTGCGTGGTAGTCTCACCAGTTCTCTGGCGGTGGGGAATAAGCTCGTAACACCTGCGGAGTCCTTAAAATACGACTGCCTGGCTGAGGAATGCAAGGTGAAACACCGACTCTGCGTGCTTTACCCATTTGTCACCCTTCCTCCAGGTTAATCCGGCTCACACCACAAACACTATTTCACAGGTTATCAACAACCAACAGGAAGCACTAAAAAGTCGAGGTGCTCGTTTATCACAAGGTTTATAGGGAAGGACAGCCTGGTGTTTTGTACGCTGCCATCAGAACACAACAGGTGCCGTTTCGTTTACTCTAATACCATAATTAACCTTATAAGACCGCTTGCACAAACCCCGATTTATAGATAAAACGTTTCTGTTGTAATCTTCGCTGGGGAAAAAACCAAACAAACAAACACAGGAGAACCGCCCCTGTCTCCATTTCAATGGACTGGGAATGCAACCTCCTCCAGGGAGCAGGAGGACAGCAAACCAGCACCTAACACCGCCCTCAGCTTACAGACAGGGCAGCAAACTCCTTCCTCGCAAGCACTGCAGGCAGCAGCTTTATCGTCAACGAGCAGCATCTGAACCCAGAAACTAGTCCAGATGAACACACTCTAACGTGATAGACGCCAATGTCTATTTACAGGCAACCCAGAGATTTCCACTGGAAGCCATCGACCCCGTGCCACGGTGCCACAAACCTGCAGGAAGAGCGGATGCCCACGCTACACTCGGTTGATTCACAGACACAGAAACACAAGGATTTGAACCTGCTTATGGGATGCGTGTACGCCAGCGTCACCCGAAACCAAAATATTCAGTAAGACAGATCTTATATAAAAAGCCTCAAGCTGTCTTTTGCTTTGCTTCATGGTATGGCTTGAGCTCTACGCAGCGTTTACCTGAAACATAATGAATATCTGCTAAGTGAAGTGAAGCACTGACAACATTGATAAAGGGAAACCCACTGCAACTCTAAAATACAACACCTGAAGTCACTGAGTGGTATGAAAAACCCATCTGAACAAGTGGTGCAGTAGGAAATACTTTAGCGAATGACATACTGCAATAAAACCAAGGAAAAAAAGACTTTAAGAGTCTTCTTAAATAAAACAAGCTGAACTATTTACTTTATAACTGCACGTTAATCGCAATCTCTGCTCACAAAGTACAAAAAAAGAAGTCATGATTACTGCCTACAAGAGCTTCCAACTTCGGAAGTGTGACACTGCAGGTGAAAAGACCCAGAAGTTGTTTTATAAATCATGGCTCCCATACACAGCCTGTAGGATTGGGGTCTAATTTGAAGCAAGACGTAAAAATAAATAAATAAATAAATAATTAAAGTACAATTATGAATGCTTCCCTTCACTGCTAAAAATTAGTACCGTAAGCTTACTTAAGGGATTGCCACTTTGCATGAAACAGAAGCAGGACCCTCAATAAGATCACCTTGAAATGCAAGTCCTTTAACCAACTATTTGATGTAGAAATCCCTCCAACATGCACGCAGAACCTATTACACTTTTATGAGCTGTATAAATTAGTAATCGTTAAACATACCGCTTTTATTAACCTAATAAACCCTCGCCTTAAGAAATTCATAATTCAGACGCTACAGACAACCACCACCACCACAAGTAAACACTGAGAATATATTTCAGAGCTTCAACTCCTACAGTTGGAGCCATCTGACAGGTTTGCAGTTTTAAGCCCTTCGGTTCAGAGGGAGGGAAAGAACGTTACTCGTGACCCTGAAGAAAACAAATACTTGCTTCAGGTCCAAAGCCCCAGAACTTCATACAAACGTTATTAAGAACAAAGTGCAGATTAAAGAGTTTCCAAGAAAGCCGCCTCTTGCCTCACGGCTTATTAAAAAAGCAAAGCCACAGAAGTCTTGCAGCTAGATGACTCGTAAGAAAATCAGTTACACAAATTCTTAAATTTAACATCGTGGCGGTGAGAAAACAAATAGGCTTCTTATCGCTGTCTGTTTCTACAACTTCTAGGAACATCAGAAATGCTGCAGAGAAGTATCAGTTGTTTAAAACTGCCTATAACATCTGGATCACAGCAAATAACCTGATTAAAAAAGTAAATAAATTATTCCAGGACAGTTTGTTTTGAGGAGGAAAAATAATTTGATTTTTGAGTCTAGACTTGCATGGCTTTAGCTATCACTCACAAAATAACAGGATGCTTAACAGGTGCAGAGCTGTTCTTACAGAGGAGAGGTAATGCCCCGACTGCCGAGCTACGTGCAGGATATGGGATTCGAGTCCCCTTTCTCTCTTATGAACAGCAAGGGTGATACTTGGATATCCATCGCTCCTGGATGAGCCACCTCATAACAAGGCTCCAGCTTGTCTCCTCAGTCCATTACATTTTAAGTTTATAGAGAATAAGGTGGCTCTGATAACAATACATTCCCTTCTTCTCCCAAATATGTACATCTTTAAACCTACAACCCTTCCACCCCTTTCTTCCCCTTTATTCTCACCACATCGTCCTCCATCACCTCTACGTATATGCTCTGCAGATCTCAGTCTCTAGCTGGAAATAGCTGGAAGACCACTACACGTGCACAAAGTCGGGGCTGAACATATGCAAAACATATGCCGGGAGGGAAAGGCGCGTTAGTCACCCTTGGAGATTCACAACTTGACAGAAGCTGCGCAGCCTCATCAAGCTCGATCTGCTCTGAGCAGGGGATGGGGCTAGAGACCTCCAGAGGTCCCTTCCACCCTGAATTGCTGTACGATCCCATAATCTGGGCAGTGAAGAGCACAACACAGAAGATGTCTGGGTCACAGGCAAGGAAATGATCTATGACAGGAAAGGGACATGAGCAAGAGGAAAGACCGTGACTATCCCCAAAATGGGGCACCACCTTCCAGGTCATAGAATCATTAGGGTTGGAAAAGCCCTCCAAGATCATCTGGCCCAACCATCCCCCTACCCCCAATGTCACCCACTAAACCATGTCCCTAAGCACCACGTCCAACCTTTCCTTGAACACCCCCAGGGACGGTGACACCACCACCTCCCTGAGCAACCCATTTGATGCCAGCTCCCAACATCTCATCCTCACTGTCCCTCTCCCCTCACCCACCAATTCCTCACAAGGAGGACGTGTCCTTCCTCCGTTTTGAGCATCGTTGCCACAACTTTAAAAAAAATATTTTAAAAATGCAGATGTTGGTCAAACTATCCTCAGCTGACCTAATCCACCAGACCATAGGGATATCAACACCATCTCCTTTACTTTGCACAAGGTTCTTGACAGCTCTTGCAAATACAGTTTGACATTCCCCTGCTTCTATTTTAAAAGTTAGGGAAATGCTTATTCACCGACTTTAACTTTTTTTTATTATTATTGTTCACTACTGGAAGGAGTTAAAGAGTTATTCTGTTTCCGATCAGATAGGAGATAAAGGGCTTTATATTTCCTTCCCTTTCCGCTCCAGCTATTAACCTGCCTTCCCTCGATCCCCTTTCCCCAGAAGGAGGCCTTGGCACACTTCTGTGAGAATGTGGGAAAACAAAACCTTATACGTTCCTTGGACCGCTGCCTTCTTCACCTCTCCGCTCCCCGGCTGCAGTTCCCTTTTCATACTCACTTCCTCGTAATCTCGAGCAAGTTTTTCTAATTAAAACGAGTCATAAACATTTAACCAGATGCCCGGACCGCGGTGTGATTAACAAAACCCTCAGGCAAGTTTCGTTGAGAGGGGAAAGGAAAATAAAAAACAAAACAAAACAGCAAAACCTTCTCTCCTCAATTCACACTTCCTCTTCCACGTTTATTTTTCCCTTGTGGTGCCTCTGTCAGCCGGTCGACTCCGTCCCGGCGAGGGGAAGAAGTGACACAGCAGAGGGCTAGCGCAGGGAAAACACAGAAAAGAAGGAATTTTCCCCCAAATCAGAGAGAAGGACAAGATCTTTGGGGGAGGGCAGGGCCCGGCTGTGAAACAGGTGCGGGAGGCGTGCACCCGGGACACCACAAAAAGCCCTAAAACGGGGTGGAACAAGGAAAAATAAGTTGGTTTTGAGAAGGGAGGTGGCAGAGATGTGTGAGGGGGGAAGGTTCCCCCAGCTGCACGACCCTACTGAGGGGACAACTGCACCTGGACCCCACGATGGACACAGGGACACTGGGACACACGGACACTGGGACACACGGACACGGGGACATTGGGACACCCGGGACACACGGCCACCGAGACATCGGGACACACGGACATTGGGACACACAGACACAGGGACATTGGGACACAGGGACATTGGGACACACGGGACACACGGACACACGGACACCCCCCCCCCGCCCGGCGCTGAGGAGGGGAAGGAAGGGCTCACCTCGTCGGTTCATGGGGCGGACGCGCACCGCCACCTTCACTTTGGAGTCCCCCATCGCGCCCCTCCGGCCTCCCCCCCCCCCCCCGGTCCCCTTCGGCCCCTCCTCGGCTTCCGTCTGCGGAGGGACAGCCGGCGGCGGCGCGGGGAGGAGCGCGGAGCGGGGCGAGACCGGCAGGCGGTGGGAGGGAGGCACCGTGCCTGACCAACGTCCGGCCGGACTACAGCCCCCAGCGTGCAGCGCGGCGGGCCGGCCGGGAGAAGGGGGGGTGGAGTGGCGCGAGGCGCGATGGGAGTTGTAGTCCGGCCCCGCCGTCGTGGCACGGGGTGGCGTTGCATGCTGGGATATGTAGTCCTCGGGGAAAGAGGTCTTCAGTGGAGGCCAAATTGTGGTTTTGGGTGCTGGCAGGGTGGGTCTCGGGGTGCCCCAAGGCGCTGCCACTCGGCTGCCAGTGAGCTGTATCACACCTCAGTCCCCAGCAGTGCCTTGGGACCTTCTGAGGGGAACACAATCATTTTTCGTGATGCACACAAACAGCTTTCCACACTGTTCTTGGGGTTAAACATGTCTCTTCTGGTCACTTTCCCTCTCCTGTTCACCTGCTGCACCCTCACGGGTAGCAAAACTGCAGCTTTGGTCACTGAACCAAGCCATTTCTATCAAAAAAACCCGACCACTTCTGTATCTTTTCAAGTGTTGGGATGAGCATGTGTGAAGATGGGTGTATCTGAGTATAGGTGACAATGTTTGATGTGATAGGTAATATTGCGTGTCTGATATCTTGGTATTCATTACAGGAATTCACGGTAGTAATGATGCAACAACTAAGCCTGAAAATCTCAAGTTATCTACTATTTTGGAGCATACCCACTGTGAGGAGACAGGATTGAGACAAAACCCTCACCTCACCACAAGATTTACTCTATGAAGCAGCATGGCCTTGCTTTGCTGCTGTGGGGGATTTCTGGCTATTAGAAATCATGTTAAAGATCCCATCACATTAAAGATCGTGAACGACAACCCAGTGTAGAGACCGTGGATTTAATGATGATCAGGTCTGGCTTCTCAGAGCAACACTGGCTCGCTGCAGCTCGCTTAGTGAAGGCAGTTCACTAAAATAATAAATAAATAATCAGAGGTAGATCGAACGATATTAGAATTTCTCCCCATCAGATGGCCCAACTGCTCAACTGCAGCCACTGCCCACAAAGAGCAAAAATGAAACTAATGCAGAGATGCAAAATCTCATTTAAATGGTCACGGTTGGAAAACCTTGTCACTGCTATTTTAGTTCAAAACAAGGGCTCTCTCTGTGGTATTTTGAAAGGCCAGATTTCAGCGAGGACAGAAAGAAATATTCAGAATTGTACTCCCATCAACATCAAGGACAGGGACAAGGCTTTGTGACAGTGACAGAATAAATAACACAGTTCCGAGAGGTTTTGATATAAGATTTCAGAAGGGCACTTTTTGCCCAGAAGAATTGCACTCAATGTATATCATCTCATGCCTGACTGACCAGAAGAATATCTTGTCAAGGTAGAGAGAATACCAATATTAACTTGGCATTTAACTGACATGGGAATTAATGCCCATGTTTTTAACACAAGTGCCAGAGCATCCTAAGCGCATGCGAGGGTTAGCAAGTTGTCTTGAGGGTAGATAATAATAATAATAATAATAATAACAACAACAACAACAGGAGGAGGAGGTCAAACCAAGCAGGGTGGCCAAAGCTTTGAAATGCAAACAGATTTTGCAGGTAGTAGCAGAATGCATTGACTCCTCGGTGTGCTGCATTCAGCCGTGCTGCGTGCGGTGTCTTGTCGGGAGCTGGGGCGTCCCGCTTGCAGCCTGCACAGTTGGTTCTTGCACTTGTGAACTTGAGGCTCCAATTACAGGATGAAACCGGGCTTTGAACTTCTTGTGGTATTTTCCAGCTGGGGCCTCAGCAAACCGCATCAACGTCTTCTGAAACCGAGTGCTTTGCAATGGAGATAAATATAATCTCGGCTTTGCAGCAAGAGGAGGGTTTTTTTTTGCATAGGGTTGAGTCACCTGGAATCTGATCTAAACAAATGGGATGAAACTGGCCAGATGTACATACTGCTGTGGATAGCAGGTGTGACCCAAATCCAGTGTCTGCTTTCCTCCTGCATCTTCTCCTCTGGTACTAGCTGCCACTGGTCTCTCTGCTGTATGTAAAATGAAACAGTAAGTCATTTGGGGAAAGGATTATATCCATCTTTTCATTTGTTAGAGAAAGGTGACAGCACGTTTTGAGTGTGCATGAGCAATACGAAATGCAAGCATGCCTTTTTGCAAGCTTCCCTCCAGTTTTCTGCTTCAAATGAATTTACTTTAAAATCTGAAAAAATCTCCCTTTCAGCCTTACTCAAGTTCTGATTGCCAAAGAGAAACCTCACATGCACACATCCTTTATGCAATCATTGCTGTTTTCTGCAAACTTGTTCAAAATCTGGGAGACATCCTCAGAGCCCGAAGACCTGTCCTCAGCTTGGGTGTCCTTTCTCATCAAGTCTTCCCAGGGCTCCAGAGCAGTAACTTCTCATGGCTCTCTGCGGTTTGTGCCTGTGGACATTTTCGTTACGCTGCCACTGTCTCCTGCGATGAATTACAGTAACGCAACCCGCACTGGCACAAGCTACCTCGGCGTAATTACCCCACTGTGAATTCCTCGACAAGCCCTTTCCCTGGCTCGGGGTTTCACAGTCTGTGGGAAGCATCTCCCTGGAGGGGCACAGCTTGGAGGGAGGATATTGTTTCCATTCACAGCACTGGAACATGCTAATTATGCTGGGAGGAAGAAGGGGGGGATGGCAGCATTCACTTGGGAGGGACAGGCTGGGCAAATAGTTTGTGAAACGCCAACTTAACCCCGTCTTGTAGGGAATTGTCTGGAGCTCTTTTCCCCCTTCCTAGTTACTGTAATGAGGGGCTGACTTCCCAGATTTGCTCTGGCTATTTAAATGCTAATTTAATTAACAAAACATCCTTGGGGGGGGAGGCATTGCTTGCCCGTCCCATTCATTTATAGAGTTTTCTGAATGCAACACTATTTTCATCAGGTCGAGGAGCCACCGTTGTTGCTATACCTACCTGGTCACAGCAGGGATTAAAGCAGCAGTGCGGAGAGGAGAAGATCAGGGCCCTTCACCTCCTTTCTTTATAAGCAACTAAGAAGGTTTAGAAGCAGCCAAGGCATAAGGATTTCACGTGTCCCACATAACTGTGATGCCTGGGGTGTGCGTATCACCAGGCTGTGAGGGAAGAGATTGGCTTTCATTTTGATCTAGTTGAAGGTATGAACACATCTCAGATCATCTAGATACGATGGTATCTCAGGGAAAGCCAGAAAACATGGCAGTCTTTTGTCTGTCTCTTCTTCCAAACCATAACAAGCAACAGATCAGGTGTATTTTAAATCCATTTTTTCATCTGCTAGACTGTGTATCAAAAGAGACGCATCAATTATGAATTTGCTGGAGACCTAGTTTCTGCCCATAAATCATTCAGGATTTGGAAAACTCAAAGAGAGGATCTTGTCATCTTAGTTGTACGTCAGCTCTGAAGCATCACTGGCGTCCACTTTTGCAAGAAGCTGAGCACCACTGGGACAGTCCTTGATGGGACTGGGAGGCACTGGGGGCACCCGGCAGCCCTGCAGCTCTTCAGCACCTTCCGTGAACTCATCCTCAGCACAGAAGAGTGGGCTGAAATGTTTAGAAAATAAGACTTCTTGATGATGTATATGTTTCACAGTTTTTTTTTTTTTAATTCAATACCTGGGATAACACTGGTAATTATGTCGATGCTGAGTATTTTGGGGATATGCTAATCTTGTCTTCAGGTTTATTTTGCTTTTCCATCTGGAAATATATTTAAATATATAAATGTCATAGAAATTTGTAGGAACTTAAAGGCAAAAAGCTAAGATAAGTCTGTTATAAATTGGGAAACCACTGTTAAGAACAGGTTAAGAAATCTGTATAAAACAGAAAATGAATTTCTCCAAATCAGTTGTATCAAAATTCTGCTTGTCATCAACATTTCTGTTTTTTTTTTTTTAATTTTTCTTCTTCTTTTTTTTTTTTTTTCCCTTAAAAGAATTGCTGAAATTTCTTATACATCACCTAATGTTATTGTACAAATCTGTACAATAATTATTTACCAATTATTGTTGTACAAATCTGTAGGTACAGGGGACATTAGCTTCAACAAGTTGCTTTCTGTGCTCAATTATTTTAATAACAACTTTGTAAAATCAAGGGATTTGTTCCTATCAGGCAGGGTCATGGATAACTGCCATTTTTTACTGATCCTAGGATGGATTTTCAAAGGTATTTGGGTGTGGCCTCCTGCCCTCACTGTGAACAGTATCCACAGGCAAATAAATGAGCTCTTGAAGTCTTCTTGCTGTACTAGATTATAACGCAGGGCTACAAAGCCTGAAACAAGGTTTTTGTATATCACCTCCCTCCCTTTTTAAAAATGTTATTCCAAAGTTCAAAGTCCTGGTCATAAATTCTCTGGCGTTACAGGACATAACGCTCCTTCCCGTATTACCTGACGGAATCCCGAGTCAACAGCCAGGCCCTGATCTCTCCCTAAACCCTGGCAGGGAGATTTCCTATAGCCATGGGGTGCTGCTCTCGTTCAGTGGCATCTCAGCGCATATTCACACCACGAAGGCAAAGCAGGGCTGTGCAACATTAGCAATTCCCGTGCTTGTTGGGTGAGGGCCCGATGAGAGTTTTCTCTGTCCTGTTGACTAAAAATCTTTATTGTTCTTATCGGCTGCTCGGTTTGTTGATACAGAGTGATTCAAAGCAACTGGTTTTACCAGCCGTGTCGCTTTTTATTTGAGCTCTCCTCAGACAAAGATTCCACGTTGGATTTCATTTGTTTGGAAACAAAACGGAGTTCTGTCTTTAGAGAAAGAGGAGAACCTCCAGAGGACTTGGAAAACACAAAATTAGCAGACGGGGTTAGCGATTGCAAGACAAGCTTGTAGTCCTAGAAAAATGAAAAAACCCGGTGCAATGACAATCGCTGTTGTGCTGGAACCTGCATACCTGCAGAGTTGTGCAATGTTTGCAGCATTTATCTCCTAGGACCTCACACAGGAGCTGCGAGAGTTGAACTGCCTCGACTTCAAGGACTGGAGTATGTGACAGCTTCATCTGCTGAATCATGTCCGTCTTGCCCCAGTTCTGCAGAGGAGAGGCCTGCAAATCCACATTTTTTTTTGTTTTTCTGCCCATCACATTTTCTTCTTCACCTTCCCTCCCTCCAGAAGCTGTGCAGACCCGGGGTAAGTCCTGGTGAGCCAGACACCCTCAGACACCCTCAGAGCTCCTAATCCAAACCCAGATCTAAATTTTCCAGCTGCACTTACGCTACTACTAATAAGTAAAAAACATTTTAATGTGTTTTGCCTGTGTTTGGCAAACAGCACCGCAGGCTAAAATGACATATTCAGATATCCCCAGATTTAATAAGCTTGTGATTTGATGTTGAAACCTGGGAAAGTGTGATAAATGGGGACGCTGCTGTCACCGCTGGCAGCGGCAGAATTTGTTGATGAAATAAGATTTTAACAGTGACCAAAAAATCCCTTCTGACTCTATAGACAAGAGTGACACCCGGTGGCTAAGGAGCAACATAAAATTGGGTCTAATTGTAATTCTCTTTTTTGTCCGTATTAACCATTTTGCTCTTGCATGCTTTAGAAGGGTGCTTGCCCCAGCCTCGTAGCATCAGCATCCATTGCCTGGTGGCACTGATTCCCCTGCACCGGCTCTTCTGGGGAGAAGCAGGGAGCGTAAAGGGATGTTGGCAACCCTCCCACGACTCCTAAAACACTTGGCCACGCTTGGAGGTAAAGATGTGGTCCTGGCACCCTGAATTTGGGCAGAGGATTTCCGCCGATCCTCACTGCAAGTCCTACGTGGCCCTTCCCAGGGCCTGTCTAGGCTCAGGGCTTGTGCTCATGAGGTCACGAGATGGGATTTCTTTTACTCACATTTCAGCTAATATGACAAAAAACATGTTAATGGAGGTTATCGGTGAGATAAATACTCAGGGGCTCCTTGTTGCTTTGTGCCTGCTAGGTATTGCTTATACTACACTAAAGAATATATGGAAAAAAAGAAAAAGAAGAAAAAGAAAAGAAAAAGAAAAAGAAAAAGGAAAGAAAAAGAAAAAGAAAAAAGAAAAAGAAAAAAAAAGAAAAAGAAAAAGAAAAAGAAAAGAAAAAGAAAAAGAAAAAGAAAAAGAAAAAGAAAAAAAAAGAAAAAGAAAAAGAAAAAGAAAAAGAAAAAGAAAAAGAAAAAGAAAAAGAAAAAGAAAAAGAAAAGAAAAAGAAAAAGAAAAAGAAACATAATTTTTGACTACTAGTGTGAATATAACCCTAATAACATCTTCAGCTAAATGAGAGCTGATAGCTACTATCAATGGTAACTACCTCAAGGAAAGTATTAAAAAAATAAGGTAGCAATCACTGGTGAAGGACTAAATGCACTTTGTTAGAACTTTATTTTGGACTTGCTAAAAATGAAGATGGAAATGCCCAAATAATTACATCACTCACTGACCCATGGCTTTAATAAAAAGTCAAGTGTTGGCCACATACCGCTAAAAGCTGGTGTCACAGAGCTCTGCTGGGAAGAACCCATGGAACAAACAACCGAGCTTGGCTCCTAAATCAAAGGTCCCCGTGGTATTTCCATGTAGGTAAGCCCTTATATTACATGTTGCCTGACGTACCGATGGATATCTCTGTGTGTTATGCAGAGGGAACCCAGCCTGAAGTTTGGGTCTAAGCATTTTGGTTCAGCTTATTGGGAAAATGAAACCCAGCTCTGATACTTGGACCTCGCTGCTGCCTCCGCCTCCAGACCTCTGCTTCATCCGGTGACGTCTGGATTTAGGGCTCACTGGTGCTGTATCTAACTGGAAACATGCAGCAGGGGAGGCTTGTTGGAGGGCCAGGTCATGGTACTCCGGTCCCTCAGTCATTCTGTAAAAAAAAAAAAAAAAAAGAAAAATGTTTTCTCTAAAGAGCTGAGCTCTCCTGAGTGATAATATCTGGGAAGGAGCACTGTTTTTGTGCCAGTAACTTTTTAGAGTTTTCAAAAAAGCAAGGAACCGTGATATTATGAGCTGAGAGCTTGCTGAGCACAGCACAAGGCTGTTGGATCAGAGGAGCAAGGAGCAGAGCATAGCTGCCAGAAGGACCAAGTCACCCCTTCCAGCATCCCTCAGCTCCCAGACTTGGCTCTCCGCAGATGCATCCCTCTCCTGCAGAGTTTCATCGTACAGACTATGGCCCGTTGCTTGTCTGGAGGGGATATTGTCTCTTAAGAAGCTCTTCCACAGCTTAATGGCTATGATGTCATTGGTGATATCCAGCAAATACTGGATCAAAAATTGCATCTGGAGAAGGTGGTTCTAGAATGAAAAAGGTTTTCCAGGGTGACAGGCAGCCCTGTGGCTTTTTCCTCTTAATCGTTCACTTTTCTGCCTCCACCTCCTTTTTTTTTTTTTTTTTTCTTCATGAAATGTCATTGGTGGCAATTTAGCAAAATATGAGTTTTATGAATCTTTATCTCATAGCCCTGAAGCCATGCAGAAATCCCGTTTGGGCTCAGTACAGGACCTCGGTTCTTTGACTTTCCCGTTTCTCTCCCTTGAGAAATTAGAATGGTAAAAAGCCAGATAAAGGCATCAACATGTAAGGGATCAGGAAGAATCAGCTGGCTAACAAGTCCTAGGGCTGATGCAGATGTTTCGTGACAGCTGTTTGGGAATTCCCATGGAAATGATGCGCATGGGGCTTTGCTGGCTGCAGCCAGCCCTAACTGCCCCAAATATTTGTCAGATGTCTCCTGTGGTGTTAAGAGTTTCCCTTTCAAATCACTGCTAGGCTTTTGTGAATAATGAACAGTCAGCATTTTTAAAAATAAATAAATAAAAAAGAAGGGGAAACCCTCTTGCTAACCAAGAGTTCAGTGGGGGCTTTTGCCTCTTCATGCCATGGGGTCTCTTTTGTTTTAAGCCCTGCACATCCCTTTCTTGACCATCTTTCGGCTGTTGTGCTGTGCAGGGAGTGGCCGCCCCTTGCTCTCCCCTGTACAAGTCATCGGCGTTCACGGGCGATGCTGCACACACACCTGAGGCAGGACTTGGGTTGTAACAGACACCTGCAAAGTCAATATTCACACGAATTAGCTTAACAAATCACCCCGCACAGGAAGCATGCTTTCATGAATTCACAGCAGAACCAGAAATGCTGGAATGGTTGTTTCTAAGCTTGCCAGAGCACACCTAGATTTGTCCCATATCAGAATTTGCCTTTATGGATGTGTCCTGAAGCCAGCACAGAGCACTGAGCTCTCTGACCCCTCTGTCGTACATAGACCAGGGCTTTGCACGTTGATCCTTTCCCAAATGGTGGCACCCCATTTTCTGTACCCTTAGAGCCCCACCAGCCAATTGTTCACCCATCATGTTACGTATTTGTCTAGCTGTATGCTGGACATTTTGTCCAGAAGGATATTGGGAACGCTTTGCTGAAACCCCAATAGTTTCCAAAAACCATCAAAAAAAAAAAAAAGTTTCCAAAACCATTAGCTGCCTTCCCTTGGACAGCCAGGTGGGTGACTCGCCATAAAAGCAGCTGAGCTGCCCACAAGACCTAACTTCTAGTTTTTTTAGAGTAAAAAGAAATCCTCAGACTCTTAATGCCTTATGGTCCTTTCCCCTTTTAGGTGGCAGCTCTGCCATGAGCCCTGTGTCCGTCTGCCCAAACGCTGCAGAGGTCGGTGGTGCTGCCTTTCCCTACCTGCTCAGCACCGAAATAATAAAACCAGGGCGCATGGGGCTCTGGGAACAGGTTGTGCCTACTCTAGATGTGCTCAGCACTCTTCCCTTTGTATTTTACAGGAACTGCCAGTGCTTGGCACATCTGAAAATCATCCTGGCCCTGCTTTTTCATGCACTGATGTTCTCAGGCAGAAGGGGGAGCCCATACATTATTTTCTGCGTGTCATCCTATCAAAATAGTGATGCAAAGCCATCAAAGCAGTAGGGGTTTTTCAACACGAGAGCTTCTGCTTCGCTGATATTACAGACGCATACGACTAGGGGAAAGCAGGCTTGCAGAGCCCAGATTGCTGTTATCTCTTCCTTTGCAACAATGAGAAATCAAGGAAGGTTTGAATTCTAAACAACTTTATTGTGTGTCATCACGTTAGTTCAAATGCTAAAAAACAGAATTTAATTAAGAACTCACACAACAAACAAAAATACGGGGTGAAAACAGGCCCTTTAGCAATGGAATAAGTCATAGCCACATGACATTTGTTTTTGCAGATTTACTTACACACCCACTGGGACACCAAATAAGTCACCTATACGGTACTGCTAGGGTTATCCGTATAGGAGCGGTATGTCAGATGCTTCCCAAGGATGCACGTCAATGTCAAACTGTTAAACAAGCTTTGAGCTTTGCAAGGCTATGTCTATCAGGATGAGAAGCTAAATAAAAGGCATTGTGCAGATTTTTGATGTAGTCTTTCTTAATTGGAGCCTGAAAGCCCTTCAAACCCTTTCTCAGCACAGAAGGTCCTGGGCATGCCCCTGCTATCAGCTCAGTGTGCCGGGCAGAACCCTCCTTCACTCATAGCTCATTCTCCACCCTACAACCAATGCTTTGGTCCATGTATGTGCACCCAGGGAAACCCACATGTCCATTTTAGCTCTGAGCACCTCTGCAGTCCATCAGCTGGGGTACGTTTCCTGTTATTTTTTCCTCCAAGGAAGGGTTTGATCACTCTTTCTGAGTTTGAAGGCAAGTAGGTACTTCCAGCTCCTGGCTTCAGCATCATTTATCATACCCTTTAGCTGCATTACCCACCTGCCTGCTGCCATTAATACTTCTGAGAATGACACAAGCAAAGATTTTGGCTCCAAAACTTGTGAATGCATGAAGTTACACCGGTGTAAGTTGAGGTGAGACTTAACCCCCACCATATGCACGAGTGTTTTATTTTCCCACCTGGTTAATTGATGCTGGGTTGGATTTGGCATGCACTGTGTGGTTTCACTAGCTTGGATTTATTTGAACTGTGGTTTTATCCCAATCTCCTGGCTCATGCTTCTGTGTGAGCAGAACTGCGTAGCTGCAGTTACGCCAATAAAGCAGTTTTTTTGCTCATATACCTCCTTGAGCTCAAAGAGCTGGCTAATGAACAGCTAATATGTGTTAAGCTAAGCTGGCCTGGAAGTGCTCACATGATGTCTAGAAGATATTTCTGGATTTCCGTGAGTTCTGAAGAAGGTGGACTTCATTAGCAGCTTCATCTCGTGCAAGTTTTCAGTCTTGGACTGCACCCAGCTCTCTTCTGTCCTTGCCAGAGGTAACACTGGGGACCTTTTAAAAGGGATTATGGGGTCCCCGTAAGGAAGGATCCCAGGTTGTCTTTCCTGCCTAATGTCCTTAAAAGAAGGACAAAATGATGGAGCCAACAGAGACCAACCAGGACCATCTCCATGGACTGCTGTGAACATGGTGTGCAGCTCAGAGTGTGCCAGTTGATTGCTCTCCCCCTTCAATGGCCAAGGAAAGCAGGGGTTCACAGCAGCAAGGATCCATCCACGAGAAAGTTGGGAGGATGCTGAGAGATGACCAAGCAAAAATCTTGTCTTTTCCAGAGGGAGTATGAAATTAGATTTGTTTAATAGCTTCCATTTAAATGAAAAAGAGCAAGCTAGTCATCAGACTATGCCGCACAAATGCAATAAGAAGGTACCTCCGGCAGGTGTGAAACTCCTAAGAGATATTAGCCCCGAGTGCAAAATACGGCTCATAATAGGGGATTTGAGAGTGTAGGATTAATATGTGAGTTCGGAGCGTTAAAGGAATTGGAGGTTATAGTGGGAGCTGGAGCTGGAAATCTGAGCTAAAAGCTGACAGGAGGTCGTTTAAAATCTGAATTAAGAATTTGGAGAATCCAGAATGCAATCAGCCCAAGGTGCCAGACGACAGGAATATCAGGGGGCTGGAGGAGGGAACCACAGGCTGGTGGACCGACAGCAGATGCATGGGGGTAAGCAAAAGGAGAAACACGAAGAAGAAAGCTGCAACATGCAAAGGGAATTCATTTACAGAAGGACCTGGAAAGCTGACACAGACCTAAGTGGTGTCCTTCAGACTGCTTAGTGTGTAGGCAACATACAAAACCACTTTGCAAAAACTGTTTTGCTGAAAAAAAAACAAACACCCAAGAAACATATACACATGGCACGGGAAGAGAGTTTTTGCAGGCACTGCTGGAGAGAGCAATGTCTGATGACTGCAGTACCACTGTGAATACAAATGGAATCCTTATTACGTGCAAGTTGGATGTAAGGTATAAATTAAGTTTTATTTGAAACTGCAATGAAAGCTTTGCCAAGAAAAGCCTCATACTGTTAAGCAGGGATGGGTTTCAGACTACACAGTGCAGAAATCCTTCCCAGAGTTGGTGTTTCTGCACCTGAAGCAGAGATAAACTCCAAAAGATAAGCTATAATTATTTCAAGAAATGGTGTGTCTGTTCAAAGGCTGAAAATCTGTCACACACTGTCTCGATAGAGATTATACGCAGGCAAACAGGAATTTAAGGAGATCAAAAGCAAAAAAAAATATAATAAAATGCAGGACTACTTGGAAGTATAGAGATAGCAACACAGCGGCAAAATTCCTGATAGATAAATGACACAAATAAAAACTTAGGATAGAAAACTTTACTTCAGGGGTGCTGTACCAAACATTGGGAATGTGGGCCAGAAAAATATGCCAGTCAGTGGTTTGATGGGAAGAAAACCAGATTTTCCTGTAAGAATTAATGTAATAGAGCAATATAAATGCACATGGATGTAATACCACAGCTTAAAATTGTTCCTATCCAAAACCCATCCCTGAAGAAAGGCACAAGATGGTAGTGTTGGTGTGATACTGGAATAATGTACTGTTGAATTGCTTAAAAAGTACTGCAGGCAACTGTATCTTTGTAGTTATTTTAATGCAAACAAATAGGCTACTACCAAAAAAATGGTATTCACTGAAGTAATTTGCCCAAAAGATGGGTGGCAGAAGGGCGAAGGACAGAAAAACAGGTTAATGACAACAGTTAGGAGAGCAGGGTATCAAATGATTGATGGTGAATCTCCAAAACAAGGGGTAGGTAAGTGATGGAGAATAACGTATTGCTGTACTGTTAAAGAACCGTTTTTTTTTTTTTTTTTTTTTTTTTTCCAGAAAAAAAAAAAAGAAGAAGTGTACCAAACTAAATACAGGCTAGAGGCTAATGTTGTAACGATAAGTATATTTAAGAAATCTGTAGGCTTTGGGTCTGAAGTGGCATAAATTTATTTGCCTGTGCTGTAACAAACTACTTGTCAGTTCTGGGTTATCATTGCTAGAAATAACATTTCTAGCATTGTCTATCTAGCATACAAATTCAATATTTACTGCACGTGATATGCCTGCTGCAGAAGTGACAGGTAAGAGCACAAAGTCTGATTTCTATGAGTTCAAATGGTTTACAAATGAGTTCGACTGTAAGCACGTGGCTTTAGGACTAGAGTACCCATACTGTAATGATCTGTTGGGAAAATGCACCAACACTGCTAAAAAAAATGCCTAAAACCCATCAGAGTCCAGTATCGAGCCCAGTACTAAACTTTAGAGGAGCTAACCTGGATTTGGGATCATCATGTGCTTAGTCGGAGACTAGCTGCTTGTGTAGCCAATATTATTAGAAACACAAACACAGGATTCACACAAACATCATGAAAACAGTTAAAAATCGTAGTGTGAGAGGACTGCATGGTTTAAAACCTTTGCAGCCTGAAGATAACATATATAAGATGATAAAACATAGGCAAAAAGAGCAGTAGCCCGTATGGAGGTTGCTCTTCTCTCGGACAAGGTAGCTACCAGGCAGCGGTAGATGTCTACAGCCCAAGAAGGGCTGGCTTGGAGGAGGCTGGAGGTCCATCGAGCCCAGGATCCTCCACGCATGTTGAGAAGCCTAGGGGAGAACAGTAGAAGAGGTTGTGTATAAATTATCCGTCTTTCCCAGTCTCAAAATCCATGTATAACCTTCAATGGGTAGGGAAGGTAAGAGTGGCTTTGCCGAGACGTTGGGAATGCTCATCCGAGCTTCTCAGCTTTGTTTTAAAAAGTAGCAAATTGTTGTTTCTCTGCTTTGAAAATAAAATTTGCTCTTTTTATTTTTTTTTTCCCTTCCACTGACTCCTTCCAGCAGTGCAGCTTTTTGGTATTAGAGAGGTATTGCTTTATGCAAAAGTATGCAGGAATATTTAACAAGTGGAGCTATTGCTTGGAGACAGCAGGCAGTGAACCTTATGGGCAGTTGGCTTTTCCCTGCCCGTGGTTTCCTACATGCATCTCTTGCATCAGTCCTCCCTCATAAGCCTCCTTCACGCAGAGTTTCGTGTTGCTCCTTCTTCCCAAAAGCTGCAGGGATTTTCCGAGTCCCAGTCTCGGACTGGATTTGTGTCTGCACAGCGCTCAGCCCTCCCTCTAGTGGCTGCCGCACCGAGATGCCGAGAGGCGAGCCGCAAATTTCGGCTCATCTGCGCTCGGGAATGGGCAGCAGTGCCAAAATCGGACCGTGCACCCGTGGGATGGGAAGCTGGACCCGGCACGTGCTCCACATGCACCGTGCCCTGGCTACGTCGCACGGCATTTGGCCACATGGATGCGATTCCTGAGTTTCTTTGATTTATAGGGGATATTTGCAGGGCAGGATTTGTCCTCCCGGGCAGGCAGTTTAGGGTGTGAATGCAAAGAGCTGCATCAGACTCCCCGTCTGCGACTCGCCACGCGTCTGGCCAAAGGCACTTCTCCCTTGGGTTTTGTACTGCTAACATTTTGGTTCATGCAGGCCAGACATGCCAGGGTGAAAGCTGGCTTTATGTTAAATCTCATTACAGTTCCTCTGTGTTTCATCATCCTGCAGACAACGCTCCTCGCTGCAGCATCACTCCTTGCAGCTGGAGGAATTGCAGCGAAAGCCTCCGCGGCTGCTGGGAAGGGCGAGGGGCTGCTGGGACCCCACCAACACCTCCACCTCCTCTCCTCCGTCCCCACGGAGCTCCCAACCCAACCGTGTGCGCATTCTGTCTGCATCCACGCAGAACATGTGGCCGTGCTGATAAATGCCAAGGGTGATTTCTGACTGCTGAAAAACTTCTGTTGCGGTTGCCTTTTGTGATCACGGATCTCCCTTGGATGAGGTCTGTTTTAATTTCGGTCCGAGAGCTGCTCACCTGGCTCGTTACAGGACAAGTGTTTGTAGCTACTGACCAAATTTCTTCAGTGGTAATCAAGTTATTTTGCATCTCGCTCAGCTTGACCATTAAAATCAACTGGAGAGTGTCCCAGTTAAGGCTGATTCTCAGGCAGCGGCACAAAGCTGTGCTTGAGCGTCTGTTGCTGCAGGGAACACATACATTTTTAAAAAATCGCCTCCCTGCCGTTTCTTACGAGAGATTTCTCTATTTAGCATCGAGAAAGCAATTCTGCTCGAAATGAGCCAAAGTTATGCACGCTGGGTACCTCTGCCGTGTACTGAGCAGGAAGGGGAAGCCCATGAGCTGGGCACCCCTGCAGCTACATCCACACCAGTTAGGGATGAACCAATAAACCAACCACTGCCAGGATAAGGTTATTAAATGCTGTCGCCTCCTAAAAGGATGCCTGCATCCAAACAGTCTGTTTGGAGCTGTCCTATGCCGTGCTGTCCCTGTCCCTGCATGGGGACTGCTTTTGACCATCCCTATGAAAAGGAGTTTCCTTTGACTTCCCTTCTGCTGCTGTCTCGCAGAGCCTCTGTTGCATCTCCCAGCCTTTCCCTGCTGTGATGGTGGCTGGAAACTTAAAAAGGAAAATGGAGAAGCAGGGATTATCCCTGGGATCTGGGAGCTGGGGCTTTGAGGTTACACGCATGGCATGACCCTGTCCTTGCAGAGCCTTGGGAGACATCTCCAGGACTGCAGGAGAGCGCCTTGGCCTCCTCACGCTGCAAAGGGTAACGGAGGGACGGGAGCCACGACTGCACTCTGGCTGTCCTAATGTCTCCTTATGTGCCTATGCATTCATCATATTACTATACTAAATTGTGACAGGTGTTAAAATATCTGCTGCAGGCTGGGGTGAGCCCAGGCTCACGGTATTTTGGGTGTGATACAAAGCATGAATCTAAAAAAAAATCAAATTAAATCTGAAAAACTCAATCTTTACACTTAGATAAGTTAACAACGGCACATTTGTGACCTTCTCATGCTCACAGGGGAACCCTGCTGCTTTCCTTCGTGGTCTCCCATCACCCAGGACGTCGGTGCCACCCAACACTGGCTGCATTGAAAGTCGGGTTATTCCCCTACACTGCGACCAGGTATTGATAAGCAGCAGCTCTGGGCAGTGATGAGACCACAGGAGAGTTTCAACTTGCACCAAGACTGCTGGGCACTGCTGGAGGGGAGCGGGACATGCTCACCCCAAGGGAACCAAGGCCCCTTCCAGAGCAGAAGACACCATTTTTGGGGCATCTGGTGGAAATCCCTGCCTGCTCACCCCTCTCGAAGGTCATCAGGGGCATTTAACGGGCAGAGAATAGCTGCTTTTATGCTGTGTGAGATATTTATATAGATAAGGGCTGCCGGTCACTGGGAGGCTGCCCAGGGCTTTAATGGTTTAATTGCTGTTTCCTGGATGTTCCTCTCTCTGGCGTTCATCACAGATGACAACGGTGGTTTCGTGTCCGCCGTGCTGGGCTGGGTGTCCCCGGGAATCTCGGCTCCCGGTGCTCTTGCTGCTCCTGGATGTCTCTGCAGGTCTGGGTGCATCCTTGCAGTCTCCCCCCGGCTAAAATCACCACAAGAATGTGGGTTTATTTCCTAGCAGGATCTCCTGCAAGACGATGCTGGTCCCTTTTGCAATCCCGAGGCATGAATGATGGAGCACAGCTTGGGGCATCCTTGCAGTAACCCCTATAAAAGTGCCAGGGACAGGGGGCTGAGACCGGGGTGGAGACGGTGCAGGAGAAAACCAAGGGGAGGGCTGGAAGCCAAGCACATTTTGGGTACCTTGGCATGCACCGGCGGTGCCACGGAGCTGCATTAGTGCAAAGTGAGGGACAATTAGACCTTTTAAGACTTGTGTGTGCTAGCAGATAAATACACCATTTGCTCCACCCTGGTATTGATCCTGAAATGAAAACATGCCGCCCTCTGCTCCCGGCTCCATTATCTCCAACCCCAAACGCCCAGAAATCACAGCCAGAAGCCCCCATATCACAAAATTGGCTTTGAAGTCCTTGATCATATTTTTAGTGCTCTTTCTAATGTGCTTTGAATTTGCCTTCTGCTTTTCTAGGGGCTGGAGTAAGCCAAGCTCATCCCTCAAACCTCCTGAAAATTCAGGTTTTTAGAAAAACAGTTGCCTCCAAGGACTGGGGCATTAAGAAAAACAACATATATATATGAATATGTATTCCTACATGTATTTATCAATGAATTGTGTAATAGAACAACACAAGTGGGCAACACAGCTTCTCTTCGAGAGGGCGACAAGCCGCCTGTGCCCAACGTGCTGTGCGTTGTCTTCCTGGGACTAAGATGAGAAGGCAAATGTTGGCTGGGCTGCATTGCCCTTCGTGTCACCAGCCGGGGGTTTTTACCTGTGCACCCCTTTCCCTTAATGGCAGGCATTCAGACACCTCCTCACGTTCAGCCTGGGTTAGGGTCAAGGGCTTTAAATCACAGAGGTCTTCTCTGCCAAGCCTTAAAAGCCGATCCAGAGCTGAAGCTGTGCCAGAGTGAGTTTTATCAGTGAAAGGAGAGAGGACCTGACAAAAATACTATAAAACTTTCAGAGCTTAAAGGAAAAGAAGCACCTTCTCCCATGGGCATTTAACAAAGTGGGATGTGCCGGGTTTGAGTCTGTGCCCACCGCGCACCCCTGCGCAGCTCTGCTTAATTCATCTCTTGGCGCTTCATCCTCCAAAGCTGCCAGCAGCACCATCGCTCCGTAAATCTGCTGGAGAAAGTTGCTGGGAAAGTGTCTGGGTGTGTTTTTGTGCAGGGACGGTGCCACCTTTCCGTGGGCATTGCGATTCCTTGGGGAGCTTCTCGGCAGCAGGAGCCCTGGGGAAAGGCTGCAGCATCGGGAGCGCTGCCGGGTAATCTACTGCCCGCCGTGGCATCACAGGAAGGCTCTGAGCCATCATATTTAATGCATGAGGAGCCCCGGGATGATCTTTTTATAGGTGGTGCTCTCAGGCTTCACATCTTGTTTCAGCTGCTGGGCTGTAAGTGCTCTGAGATCAGGGTCTGGTCCCCGGGTTGGTGGGGGAGCTCGGTGGGACCAATCTTTAGGGCTGGAGCATCGCTGGGGACCTTCTCCTTGTGCCAGGGGCACGTCTGCTCAGCCAGGCAGACAGGGCTGGATTTGAGGTCCTTTTTAGCAGCTTCCCCTCCGTTGAAACTAAAGAAAATCTACCTCTGGGTGAAAAGACTACACCGTTGGGTTTTGTTCTAGAAGAACAGGAGTCTGGAGACGTGGACTCTGCATACACTGGGTGCTGGGTGTGAAGTTTTGGCTGTGATGAACACATCAGTGAGCCTCCCTGCACCTTGCACGATTTGGCCACTGGTTTGGAGATCTACGTGTGCCAACTGACTTGGCATTAAAAACCCAAAGGCTCTTTTGCACAACTGCCAAAGCAAAAGGCACACTATGCCTGAAACGCCCATAAAAACCTCTCAGTTCCTCTCTCTTGCCTCCTTGCCTTTTTTGCATGGTGTAGAGGACACCTGCATACTGAGAGCTGGCTTGCACCATGGTCCAGAGCGGGAGCTGTCCTTGGGCTAGAAGCCAAAAGCCACGGGTCTGAATGCCCTGGATGTGGCTCAAGGATTTCTCTTTACAATGAGGAAGATGGAAACTGCTAGAGAAGGATGGGCAAAGCGGGCCCTGCAGCAGAAGACGGGCTGACCTTGTTTTAATCCACTGAATTTCTAGGTTAGATAGGTTCGTGAAGCAATATAGGTGGGATAGCCACATGGTCCAGCCCTAGAAACTTTGATGGTCCTTAGCTATGTAGTGTTTTTTTTTTTTGGTTTTTTTTTTTTTTTCCCCAAGAATGATGGAAAATACTGGATGTAGGCTTTGTCCCAGGGCAGGATGATGAAGCATGTCCTTCTGTCTTCGTGACACACTTTCTAACCTGGTATCAAAACCCTCCATGAGCAGGAGCCCAACACAGCTGCATGCAATCCATCCCCCTATTCTACTAACCTCGGGACAGCAAACTTTCCTGATGGCAGGATAAGAAAAACACAATATCAGCTGAATCGAACAACCTTTATTTTATTGACCATATGAGTTACTGGATCCTGGTTTTGCTGGAATCCTTAACCTGCTGCTAACGAGTGCTGCATTTGGAGGGTGCTGTGCCGGATGGAGAGGCAAATCCATATTCCTTGGAGGCAGAGGGATAACCACTGATATACAGCCCCTTCCTGATGCATCTCACATCACCACATGTTAAACAACGCAGGGCATTTACCTTCTCCCCAGCAAATCTGACCAGCCAAATCCCTTGCTGTATAGCACATCTCCAAGTAGAAGGGGAAAGGAGAAGAAAACGCAATATAATAGGCCATGATATAGTGCTATCTATAAATATTTTACCAGAAAAGGTATGCGACTGGTATTTTGAACAAATCCCCAGCCACGTTTTTAATAAAGTGCCTTTAGCATGCCACTCCGCCGTGTTTAAATCTAATTCCAGTTGTCAGTCAAATCGCTGTATGTTATTAACCTATGGGCATAATTGCCTATTCCAAGTCTGCAGCTCTAAGAGGCTTTATGTATGATTGTAATAAATGAAATAACTTTTATGATTCCAACCCACAGTTGAACACATTGACATTGAAAATTACACATGCACACGCATTCCTTTTGTCTTCCCATATAAGATATTATCAGTGCGACAGCAACTGCGGAGGAAAACCCGTGTTCGCAGGGAAATTGCTGAGCTTTGTATTAGCTCATCTCTACAGCTGTTGCCACATGGAAACACTTCAGCACATCTTGGCTTAAAATAAAAAAAGTCTCCATACATAGAAGAAAACGTTCATAAAATCGCCACTGTGAGTATCAGCAATGGAGAAATCCTCCTACGCTGCTGTGGCCGAAGCACTTTATATCAGATTTGGGCACTGATGGCTGCTGTCTCTCCATCCCCAGCCTCCTCCCTCTCCCAGGCTTTTGCCTGTCCCTGGCTGGGCACGCTCCACGTTGTGCTTTGTGCCTGGAGGAGGAAGTGATGCAGAAGGGGAGATAGTTCGTGGTTTATTTTTGATTTGTCATCACGGGGGCAAAGTGAGCATGAAACGCTGCCAGGGCAAAAGCAGCGTTTTCCAGCCTTTTTGTGCTGCTGCAAACTACAGCACGATGGGGAAGGCAGCAGCGGATCACCAAAGGACATAGGTGCAGGCAGGAGGTCCCAAAAAGCATCATTTGAGCCACTCGTGGATGCGACCAGACTCTATGAGGGGTTACAAGCCCTGATGGTAATCAGTGCCAGGAGCATCTCTCCTGGCAGTACCAGGCACCTTGGCTGCTATTTGCTTGCCCCAGGCATTTTCACATTCAGAGACTGGGGTTGGGGAACACCTGGAAGGTGCGTGGGCAGCCTCCACTTGCCTGCTGGGCTGTACCTGGATGGTTTGCAGGCATGAGGGGAATTTGGGGCGGCTGAGATTTGGGAGGGTGAATTCCACCTCTGCACCTCCTCTGCCTCCCTAACCTAATGGCTGCTGACGGCAGGCTGGGATGCTTGGAAAACACTTGCAGAGGATTGGACCCAGCCTAAAATACTGTGAAGGACAGGAGGAGCATTCCCCACTGCAGGCCAGCCTCTAGCCTGTCCCTAAATACTCTCAGGAGGGAGACAAAAGAGGCAGGGAAAGCCTCTACCTGGGCTGCTCAGAGCTTGCCTTGAGTACCAGGAGAGGCCGCACCACTGGCCACTTCCAGCGACCCATGCCTAGGGCACTTCATCCTCCTGTTACCAAAGAACCACAGAATGATTTGGGCTGGAAGGGACCTAAAGTCCATCTAGTCCCAGCCCCCTGCCATGGGCACGACCCCTGCCCCCAGCCCCATCCAGCCTGGCCATGGGCACTGCCAGGGATGGGGCACCCGCAGCTCCTCGGGGCAGCCTGCGCCAGGGCCTCGCTGCCCTCATCGTGACAAATTGCTCCCTAATGTCTGATCCAAACCCTGTGCTTTGGATGAAATGGTCCCAAAATCCTGTAGGAGAGACTCGGCTGCAGCCTCCTCAGGGGAAAATGCTGCTTCCTCACTGTGGGGCAGGAAGGCCCCAGGATCTTCCTCATGGGACTTGAGGGCTGGGACAGGCTGACGGCCTAAAATCAGGAAGTTTGCACTGAACAATACGAGGGACACTTAAGGAATCAGAGTTTCTGGGCCAAATATAGGTGTGTTTATGTACCACAATGTATAGGTTCACATGAGAACGGGTGCTACCACTCATATATTTCCCAGCACTGGTAGCAACTGAGGTGCTGTGCTTTCACCAGGCCTCACGGCACCGCTAAACTGTTGGATGAGGGTCATGGCTCTTCACCTCTGGCCCTCTGATCTTGTTGGGGAGGTCAGGATCTGCCCCTCTAACTACAGTGCCCCAGGGAGCCACGGGAATCCCTCTTCTTCCCTCATCCCACAGCAGCTGGGACCTCTCACCCCAGTGCAGCCCCACTCCCAACTCAGGACCAGGTCCACGCTGCCCCCCGGCTCCCTTTCCCCTCTGCACATTATTTTTTGGCTCTGTCCCTTGGCTGCGGGGCAAGGCATGTGGAAAGCCCTACAGGCATCAGGATGCCATAGCAGCATCGCCACCCCATCATCACGGCACGGCTCGGGACCGCACACACGCACAACTGTGCAAGTACCATGGTAACGCTACATCCTCCAGCCTCGCAGCCCAGCAGCAAAGCCTGTGTCTGCCTTCCAGCTCCGGGGCGCCAGGAGACCTCGGCCCCTCTCCTCCGAGCTGGTTTGCTCGTGTTGTTGGAGCAAATATGATCCGTTGTGTCCCCACTCTCATAACTGGGATTATTCTGATTACCGCTCCGATTCCTTCGGGGCGATGGGAAAAATGCATTTCTAGGGGCCGCTTCCTTTTAAGATGCTTTAATAACAAGAGTGGGGTGGCCCCAGGAAAATATATTTCTAGGGGCCGCTTCCTTTTAAGATGCTTTAATAACGAGAATGGGGTGGCCCCGGTGTGCGGGAGCATCACTGAAGCACCGTGCTCTCGGCCGTCCCCGGCCTCGGGGCATCACTGGCGGCTTCCCTGTCTGACCCCGTAATGATGTCACCAAGATCGCTGTTTACGGCCTCGCCGGCGGTCTAAATTTAGAGTGATTGAGGAGATTTGTGACCCTGTCGCCGGGAGGTGTGGGGGGGCCGGGAATGATGCGCGGGTCCTGGGTCACCGACGCTCGCTCAGTGGCAGCCGGTGGAGCGGCGTGCGGCAGCGGTGCTGTCCAGGAAGGGCAGAGGGAGGAAAAATATGGGGCTCTCGGTCCTTTTTATAGCCCAGGCAATTTAATCGAGCTCGTTGCTTAGCTGAGACGTTAAGAAAGGATTTTCCCCTTGAATCCTGATTAGATTTCCCAATAAAACGCCCACTTTGAGTGCTTCTGCTAGGAGATGTGTTGGGTTGCTGTTCAAGAAGGCACCCGGTGTAAAAATAAACCCAGAAAAGGAGCTGAATGCTGCAGGGATGTGGAGGAAAAGACCTTGCTGCAGGGAGCCCACATCCTGCATGGGGCTGGGTGGATGTCCGCGCTGGGCCTGATGGAGACCAGAGAAATGAGGGAAATGGAAGAATTTCCCCCATCTTCCCTTCTGTGCGTCCCTGCTGGAGCCAGAGCATCTTGAGCCAAACCAGCGTGAGCAGATTGGGATGGAAAATGGCACAAAACTGCAGGCAGATGAATCTGCATGTCCCAGCTCCCCGCTCCACCATCCGCCCCTGTCCCCTTGGTGCAGGCACCGGAGAGTCCCTTGTCCCTGTCCCTGTCCCTGTCCCCAGCGCTTTCCCCCTCGGGGCCAGGTTATCCAGGGGCATTACTGTGGTGATCGTGCTGCTTAATTCCCCCCCATAACCCAGGAGGGTTTGGGGTGGGCAGGTTTCGAGCCGCTGTGTTTACATCGGACTGCGGAATGAGGGGACAGGGGGGAGCTGACATGCTCGGAATAAAACCGGGCCACCTCCTCCTCCACCCCGCAGCAAAAAAAAACCCAGCCCAAATGCATCTGTCACCCCGGCCCCGCGCCATTCCCATACCCAAAGCGTCCACCCCGAAGAGGAGGAGCCGCCTTGCTGTGCATCTCAGGGGGCAAAGGTCCTGGAGAAACCCCGGCCTGGTGTATTCTGGGTGCTGCAATAATTCTGGGGATTAATAGTAACAAGAGCCCCTCTTCACCTCCACTGCAGCCCCTGGCAGGACGCAGCTGGACCCCAGCACAATCCCAGGCCTTTAGGTGCAAGCTGCTTGCGTCTATCCATCCCAGCCGTTCTGCAAGCCACAAATGGGTTATTTATTTATTCGGGGTTATTTTGATATTGTTTCCCTCTCCCGTGCTGGAGATCAGTAATTGAAAAGCCATTTGGCTGGCTCACCGGCAGGAGAGCGGAGGGGTGAGGCCGTGCGCTGTTGGGTCCAGCGGCGCGGTGGTGATGCTCGGCACACAGCGCAGCGACCTGCCTGCGGGGATGGAGGCGATCCCAAATAGATCCCAAATAGAAAGGACCCCAAATCTCCTTTATTTTCCCTTTTATTCCTTAAGCAGGAGCCCTCTGCCAGCTCGGACTCTCCTGGAGGTCCAGGGTGAGGATGCGCCTGCCCAGGCTTGAGCAGGCGACCGCAGGCTGCCGAATTTAGAGGCTGTTCGTATATTTTTTTTAAATTTTGGGGTGGCTTTTCATATTTATCCCCCACCTGGTGCTGAGCGCGGGTGCCTGGCAGGGGACCTGCCTCCGCCGGCAGAAAGAGAAGGGCGAGAAACCTCCGCGAACAAAGGAGAGGATGCGGGAACCCGCAGCGAAAGAGCTTTATTGGCACGGCACAACCCGACGGGCTCCTTGCGGCGTCTGCAGCCGCCGGGACGGACGCACAACCGGGCAGGGCTGCCCCCAAATACCTGCAGCACCCCTGGGGGGGTGCAAAGAGGCGTCCCCGGGACCCCGAGCCGCCGTCTCCGTTCTCGCGGGCACCTTCCTGGAGGCGAGGGTCTGGGCGCAGTGCTGCAAAGAGAGATGGAGCCCCCCAGGATGTCAGCCAAGGCCCCCCCTGGTCCCTGGGGGGGGCAGCGGTGCCTCCAGTAAGGCCCGGCCTCCACCAGTGAGAGGCACCTGCTGGGAGCACTGGGCAGGCCGCCGGGATGGAGGGGTGCGGGCAGTGGTTGGCCTCCAGCTGCAAAGAGAAGGGATGGGGAAAGGGATGGGGAAAGGGATGGGGAAAGGGATGGGGAAAGGGATGGGGAAAGGGATGGGGAAAGGGATGGGGAAAAAGGAACGGGGGAAAAGGGATGGAAAAAGGGATGAGGAATGGCATGGGGAAAATGGATGAGGGAAAAGGGACAGGAAAAGGAATGAGGAATGGGATGAGGAAAAGGGCTGGGGAAAGGGCTGGGGGAAAAGGGATGATGGAAAAAGGATGAGGAATGGGATGGGGAAAAGGGATGGAAAAAAAACGGTATGGGGAATAGAATGAGGAAAAGGATGGGGAAAAGGGATGGAAAAAAGGGATAAGAAAAGGGCCCCAGCGGGACGCGGGGGTGGCGATGGGCTCCCAGGCACCTCTCTGGCTAAACGAGGAGAAGAAAGGTAGAGGGGAAAAAGGAAAGAAAAAAGAAAAATCGTGAAAAAAAAAAAAAGAGGAAGAACATAAAAAATGGGGGTGGTGGCAGAGCAGCCCCGGGGCTGCGGGCGGCTGTGCGGGGGCACCCGCTCCGCGTTAGGCCGCGGGGTCGCGGCTCCCCTCGGCGGCCCTCGGCTTCCAGTTTGCGGGATTTTTATTTTATTTTCTGCATAATTCAGGTGCTGCCTCCCCCCCATCCTCTTCCCCCCCCCCCCCCCCCCCCCCTCCCCTCGGCTGCCCGCACACGCCTCTCGCCGGGTCTGTGTTAGGGGTATAATGAGGCAGCCGATGGGTAATTGGGATCTTTTGTAGGGAGGATGTATGGCCGGGGCAGCTGCTGGGGGGGGGGGGGGCAGCTGCGGGGGGGGGGGGGGGGCAGCATTACCATACAAAGGGAACAAATGACATGTTTATCCCTCCAAGAGATTTACGCCCGGCCTCGCCCTGCAGACACAGCGCTCCCCCCCCCCCCCCCCCAAACCTCCCCGACACTTTTGATTTAAATTATAAGGATTAAAGGAGAGGGGGTGGAGGGCACAGACACACAAACAGCCACCGGAAAAATAACAGTAATAAGGAGAAAGCTTTAAAAAGAAGAGAAAAAAAATAATAATAAAAGAGGCTTTGCCCCATCCTCCCCCCCCCACCCCCCCCCCCCCACCCAAGGGAGCAGCGTGAGCCCCGGTGACCCCAAGCCCTGCCCTTGCTTTCAGCGGGGAAAAAAACAAAAAACAAACAAAAAAACAAACAAAACAAAAAAAACCACCAAACCCACCAAACCATCGCTCTGCGGAGATTAGAAAGGAAAAAAAAAAAAAAAAGAAAAAAAGAAAGAAGAGGAACGGGGAAAAAATGAAAATAGGGCAAAAATAAAGAGGAAAAGGCAAAAGCACAAAGCGGCGGCTCCAGCCCAGCCCCGGGGGCAGCAGCCGCGGCCCCCCCCCCCAACGGGGTCACCCCCGAGTGACAGCTCCGTGCTCCCCCCCCCCCCCCCGGGTGCTCGCCGAGGACCCCGGGGACCCCGTGCCACCCACCCCCCAAAAAACCCCGTCCTTGTCTCCCCCGCCCCGGGCCCCCCCTTTCTTTTATCGGCGCTGCGGGTGCTGCCACCTGCGCCGGTGCGCATCCTGCGCGCCCCGCGGCCGGGCTGGGGGGGGCGCTGGCTCCGCTTTTTTTTTTTTTTTTTGGGGGGGGGGGTGGGGGTGGGACACACACACACACACACGACACGGGGATGGGGACGGGGACCGCGGGTGGCGGAGGAGCCTCCGGCCTCGCCTCGATGCTGGTCAGCCTCGTTCTTGGCATTCACCGCGTGCCTTAATTGTATGGACATTTAAATCAAGGTCCGCTGTGAACACGGAGAGAGGGGCCTTCGCTCGGGATGGAAGAAGGGGGGGTGGGGGGGTGGGGGGGGGGGGGGGAGGTAACGGTGACGGAGGGGTGAGGGGGTGGGGGGTGGGGGGGGGTCTTAAAAATAAACTAAACTGAAAAATTAAAAAAAAACACAAAAAAAAAAACAAAAAAAAAAAACGAAGGGAGGGAAGGAGGGGAGAGAGGGGCCGCGCTGTGCCCGCCGCCCCCGCGGAGCCCAGCCTTTGTTCTGCCCATGGGCAGGGAAGGATGGAGAGGAGGAGGAGGAGGAGGAGGAGGAAGGGGGTGTGCGTGTGTGTGGGGGGGAATAAAAATAAAACCCCGGCCCCCCCCCGAGCTCGCCCCCATCCCCTGTGAAATGAAGAAGGAGGCAGAGGAGGAGGTGGGGGGGGGGGGGAGGCTGCCCGGAGGCCGGGGCCGGGCCGCGGGTGCCCGTTACCTGCCGCCGGCTCTGCCCCGAGCCCCGCCGCGCTGCTCGGAAAAGGGCTCCGGAGGAGGAGGAGGAGAGGAGGAGGAGGAGGAGGAGGAGGAGGAGGAGGAAGGTTGGGGGGGGGGGGGTAGTGGGGGGGAAGAGCAAAAACCTTCCCCCGGCCGCCTGCTGCAGTGAAGCCTTTTCGCCCAGCTCCCGAGTGGTGCAAAAAAAAAAAAAAAAAAAAAAAAAAAAAAAAAAAGAAAAAAAAGGGGGGAAAGAAAAAGAGAGAGAGAGAGAGGAGAGAGAGAGAGGAGGAGAGAGAGAGAGAGAGAGGATGAGAGAGAGAGAGAGAGAGGGGCCCATCTGGCTTCTCATCAGCTTTGTCAAGTCTTGCATACGCTAAAATGCTAATGACCTAGATAGCTCATGCAAAATGCAGCAGAGAGAGAGGGAGGGAGCAGCGAGGGAGGAGGGAGGGAGGGAGGGGGAAAGGCAGAGGGAGGGGGGAGCCCGGGTGCATCGCCCCCTCCCCTCCGCACCCCCTTCTCCAAACCCCCCCCCCCCCCCCCCCTTCCCCAAAGCCCCCGCTGCCCAATGCACCTTGCTAGGTACGAGCCGGGCTTTGATTGCAAAGGTCACCCGGGTGCCATGGATTGGGGGGGGGGGGGGGTGGAGAGGGACAAACCGCCCTGTCCCGTCCCCCCCCCCCCCCCCGCCGTCCATTCCCCCCCAAAAAAACCCCTCCGATGATGGGGGGAGAAAGGCTCCGGGGGCATTGCCCCCCCCCCCGCCCCCCCTCCCGCAGCCTGCGCGCTCCCCCCGCGGGGTGCCGCGGGGTGTCCCCGTCTCCCCCCATCAAGGATCCCGACCCCAAAACCAAGCGGCCCCCCCACCCCCACCCCCCCCAAAAAAAAACAAACAAACAAAAAAACCCCACGAAAAACCCGGTAAGAGGAGCGAAGCAAATACCCCCTGCGGCGGTCCCTCGGTGCGGTGCAGCAGCGCGTAAATCCCGCGGATGGAGCCAGGAAAGGTATTGGGGGGGGGGGGGGGGGGGGGAGGCGTAAAATCGCCCCCCCCCCTCCCTCCCCGCGCTATGCGGAGGAGAGGCGGAAAATTAAAAAAAAAATAATAATAATAAAAAAAAACAATAAAAAAACCCCAATAATAAAATTAATAATAATAATAAAAATGAAAAGATTAAAATACGGGGCGGCGGAGCCTCCGGGGGAGAGGAGCGGGGGGCCGGGGGGGGCGCGCAAGGAGCGCGCAGCGCGGAGCAGCCGGGCGGGAGCCGCGCACGGCGCTGCGCGGAGCGAGGAGCTGTCAGCGGCGCCTTCTCATTTATCATTAGCCAGCCCTAATCCCGCTCGCTGTCCTCCTTCGGTGATGTTGATCCCACTTTCCCTCCCTCCTCCCCCAGCCTCTCCCCCCCCCCCCCCCCCCCCCGCCTTTATCCCCCCCCCCCCCCCCCCCCCGCCCTTCTTCCCGCCCCCCCCCCCTCCCCGAAAGGATTATTCAGCCAAAAAAAAAAAAAAAAAAAATCACAGCTGCTGACTCCGAAAACAAGGCGGCTGCAGCACCCCCCCCCCCCCGCCCCGCACCCCCCCCCCCCCGAAGCCCCTCTCCCGCAGAGATGCTCCGGGTGTTGTCCGCAGAAATGCTGCCTTTTAAAACAAGGAGCGACCCGCCGGGAGAGAGCCCGCAGCCCTGCCCAGCTCCCCACCCCCCCCCCCACCCCCCCCCGCCGCCCCCCCCCGCACCCTGTGCCCGGGGAAAGGAGGAGGAAGGCGGGGGGACGGGGTGGGGGGGGGGTGGGGGGGGGAAAGCCCCTGCCCCGGCCTCCCCCTGCCCCGCTGCTGCTGCTGCTGCTGCGGAGAAAGGATGCTGCAGAGCTGGGTGCAGCCTTGCAATTAAAAAAAATAAAATAATAAATTAAAAAAAAAAAAAAAAAACAACAAGATGAGGAAAAAAGAAATCAAAAAAAAAGAAAGCCCAGTTTCGGATGAGGCTTCGCTTCCCCCACCCCCCCCCCCCCCCCCCGATGGTTTCATGGCTACGCTACTGTAATTATGAATTCTTCTTCTTGCGACTTGTGTGTGTGTGCGCGTGTGTGTGCGTGTGCGAGGGGCTGGGGGTGGAAGTGGCTGTGTTTTGCGGCTGACATCACTGCAGTGGCGTGGAGCTGACAGCTCCCAGGGCTGCATTCAGGCTGCAGTGGCTCCCGAGCCTTTTTTTTTTTTTGCAGCCTCTCTGCTGACGATCACCAGGGAAGCGGGTGGGGGGGAATAATAATAATAATAATAATAATAATAATAAAAAAAAAAAAACCACACCAACAGAACAACAAACCCACCCCATCTCAAGGTGAATTTCAAGGAGAGGAGCGTGGGTTTTGTTTATGGTAAGGTCCTGATGTACGCCTGTGGTAAGCAATGCGCAGTATGGGTATCTATACATCTATGCAGGGGGACATCTACGTGTTCCCAGCATCACCAGTCCTCGCTGAGCACCCCATGAGACCCCCATAACCCTGTCGGGGCACCGTGCAGAATAACCCAGGCTAAACCCCTGGGCAAAGCAGGCTGCGAAGACAGGAAATCCTTTATTACTCGCCAGGTGATTTCGCATCAAGGGCATGTGCCCGCTGCTGGGATATCTGCACAAGCCGCAGCTACTGCGCTGCTGAGATCATTTCGGCTACGTATGGCGCTGCACCGCGCGTATATTCCTTCCGACTGCGCGAAGAGAGATGCTTGCTGCTTTTTTTTTTTTTTTTTTTTTTTTTACCCAGCCGAGGCCTAGAAGTCGCTGAGAAAAAGCCGCATGGAAGCACGAGTACACGGCTCGTGCCCGAGCGTGTGTGCACGCCGAGCTCTGACCAAGCACAAGGGCCCCGACGAGCTGGGAGCCCTCCCCGATGCGCTCGAAATCTTCGTGCTGAGCCGGCTGAGAGCCGCGGCCCTTTCTTCTCAGTGCTGTTTAACAGCAGCAGTACCATTTTGTTTCCATTACGTTAATGACATTTCATCTAATGCACCAAATCAGAGGAGTTTTCAAGGAAATACTTGAAATTAGATGGCGAAAATTGTTGCAGAGGGTCACCAGCCCGGGCACAAAAATCCACCAGCCTGCCCTTTACGCCGCCACCCCCGTCCCCCCCCCCCCGAAAAAGACGACGCAATATTATTTGATTAAAAAAAAAAACCACCACAACCCCTATTTACCCTGAATGAACGACTTCCCATATACCTGCTCGAAACCTTTTGCAATTCAAATAAGCGATCGTATAGCAGGGATTTTAAAGGTCTCGCTGACAGGAGCCAGCAGCGTGAGCATCCCTCTGAGACCGCCGCGCCGCAGCTGGAGCCGCGGGAGCGAGCGGGCAGCGCGCTAACGGGACCTGCCCGGCAGGCAGCCGCCCTGGTGGGATCACGCCAGGGCCAGGGCCTCAGCATCCCGTTACTTATCTCCTTGCTTTTTATTTATTTATTTATGTATTTATTTTCATTTTTAATCTTTATAGATTTACAGAGAGCTGAGCTATTTGCTCCCTAAATAAACACATGCTGTATGGGAGATAAATTGGGGGTGAAAAGTAGTGATTTCAGCACCTTCCAAAATTATTTCTACTTTTCTTTTTTAATAGGTATCGGTGCTTCCTCTCTCTGTAACGCCTTCCTCTGGAGGGTCCCAAAGTGCTGTGGGAGCGCAGACCCGAAGCGGCAGTCTGGAGGAGGTAAATGCCATCCCTCCCTTTTCACAAATGGGGAAACTGAGGATCCGGACTCGGGGAGATTTTGGGGCTTTGCGCGGAAGCAAGACGCCTGCAGAGCCAAGGCATGGAGATGGAGCCACTTCTGAAAGCCCTGGCGATGGAAACAGCCTGGCAGGGACATCTCACCCCAGATGTCTTTGGCCATGGGGATTTTCAGCTGGAATTTCAGCCCGCTCCCTTTTGGCCCTCTCCAGGGGCTCTTTCTGGGTCTTTTCTAGTTCACGCTCTTGCCCGCTCCCCATCAAGCTTGCAGAGGTCCTTTAAAACCCACCTCAACGTGCTTGAAAATACATCATGCTCACTTAAAACCACAAACCCTTGCGCTTACCCGGTGATCCGTTCCCTCCCTCTGCACTATTAGCACATTAAGAAATTAAACGATAAAACTCCTAAAGATCCGATTGACCAGGAGCGCGGCGCTCCATATGGCACAGCATATGTGTGCGGCCCTCCTGCGCGCCCCGTGTGGCAGCCTGGGACGGGAAAGGGTTGCGAGGCAAATTCAGCTGGGTTCAGAAATGATTTTTTTTTTTTAACATTTCAACCCTCCTCTGCTCCACCTCCGTCTGTAGAGGGAAGGCCAGGGAGGTGTTGAACGCCCCTAAACACGGATCCAGAGCTTCGCCTCGCAGGGAGGTCAGGTGAGGCTATTTAACACTTCGTAGCATGGCTCCTGAAAGGCGAAGGGCTTTGTAAAACAACCCCTGAACCCCAAGCTCCATCCCTACAATCAGCTCACAGAGATGCCACTGGGAGGACAGGTACCCGCAGGGGCGAACGTCCCTTTCCTGCCCGTGCTAAATCACCTCACAGCAAAAAAGGGGAGCTGGGCCCCGTGCCCAGCTTTCCCTCCAACGCCCTCGTGGTTTCTGAAAGCTTTGGGGAAAGCAAATCCTCCTGTTTGGGGTGGCTGGGTGCTGGGTTTGCTGGGGTGGCAGAGCCAGGGCCGCAGCACCGCGCCGTGTCTGTCCCCGTGCTCCGCACTGCGGGACAAACGCACAGAGCCCACACTGAAAACTTTACCTCTAAGCACGACCTAAACCCGATTAGCTGGGATGTACCATGAAGGAAGGGATTAACCCCCCCTCCCTCCCATCCAGGAGCACCAAATCCCATTAACTCCCCATCCCTAGGAGGCGAAACCGGCCCCCGAAATAAGGACTGGGAGCATTTCATGACTTATTTCAAATAACCCACCCCCCCCCAGCCTGCAGCCATGCCTCCTGCGGGAGAACCGTCCTGAGAATTTGTGATGGTTTCTGCGGGAAGCATCAGCATCGCAGCGAGCCGCTGTCGGCTGCTCGCCTCCTAAACGGTTAATTCCTGGAGACTGCAGAAGGTTAAATACGTATCGCCCCGTCGCCTGCCTCCAGCCGCAGTCACCTATAGCTCCCCTTCCCGCAGGATTTCTCGTGGAGAAGCGAAATGCAGCGGGAGGGGGACGGAGCAGCTCCCTCGTCCTGCCAAGCCGGCTCGCTCCCCCGTTGCAATTTGCTCTAAAGCCGGCGAATCGCTCCCAGGGGCGATGGGTAGGCACCGCGCAAAATAGCGGGGGGAAAAAGAAGCTGTTGGAGACAACAGCAGAGGAACAACTCCATTATCTATGGTAACAGTCTGGAGGCTGATTTATACGGCTTATAAATAGAGCGGCAGGAGCTTCGCTGGGTAGACACCCTGTGCGGGAGCGAGAGTTGAGATTTTTTTCCCCCTTCCAGGTTCAGCTTAATACAGAAATTCCCCCTCCGTGGGGCATCTTGGGCAGCGTTCATGGAGACTGCCATCGGAAATGGGCCCAAACTTTGTCCCCTCGAAGCTGTGGGATGAAAACATGGCCCTTCGTCTTAGTTAACCCCCCTCCTCCCCTGAGCATCCCTCTCCAAGCCCCCAGCCATCACTGCTTTGTTTGGTTGCGGATGGAAGCTGATGGACCATAGCCCCCTTCCACACTTTGAATAATATTTCATCTGCTGGGGAGAAGCTGAAAAGAGGGGAAAAAAGAAAAAAAAAAGAAAAAAAAAACCCCTCCCACCCCACATCTCGCTTTGATTTATTTCTGAATTTTCCTCAAGGAGGAAAAAATCATCTGAAGGTCTCCAAGCTGAGGGTTTAAACTAAAGCATCGGATTTAAGCAAATTATATCGGAGTAAACAGAGGAAAAAAGGGACAGACGTCCTTTGGAATGATGTTATGCATTCCGAGTATAACACATATTTAGAGAATAAAATGTGGGGGGTGGTAGAGGGGTTTCAGGGCTCTCCTCCTAAATATACCTGGGCTGCTCAAATTTGGGAGCCACAAACCCCTCTGTGCGGTTTGTCCTCTCTGCATTCGGTGCCTCCGTTGTTTTATGACTATTTGCAAAGCAGATTACATCTGAAACTCGCCTCGCCTTGCTGGAATTTGCTATTTATTTTCCAAGCTGCTCTGGTACAGCAGCGCCGGCCTTGAAACCCCGCGGCTTCAGCTTCCCGGTGACATCTCTGGGTGTATACATTATCTCGGCTCCTATTGTTCTATAGGTCAGTGAGGGAGCCCTGAAGCAGGTAAAAGCACTTTTCCTATTCCCTTCTGTGCCGGATGCCAGAGTCTGAACGCCTGCCTGGTGTGCGCTTCCCGCCCGCAGATTCGGTGGGCATCGAGCAGCAGATGGCCCAGGTAGCCAGTGGAGAAGCGCTCGCACCCGCCCGCAGTCCTGCCCCGCGCCACGGGACGCATGCCAAGCATACCTCTGCTTTTCCCTACCTCAGTCCTATACCTGCACAGGTTTTTTCCCCCTTCAGCTGATTAAAAAAAAAGGAAAAAAAAAATAGGACATGCAATACCTTCCTGGCTGGTATTTACACAAGTAAATATTTTTTATGTGTATACAGTCAGGATGAAATGATTTTTAATGAATTATCCGTGAGTGAAAACAGTTCTGTAAATCAGCAGGGCTGCAGGCAATTTTTACCATATGTCGGCTTGCATTTGTATTACAGAATTTGTTTTTGTGAGGACCAAAGATCTGCTTTTCTTTCCTTGCTTATGTGCTAGAATTAGGAGCTACATAACTCAACGCATGTAAGCAAGAATACTGTCTGCCTCTATTGGGCTGTTATTAATGCAAGGGAGAATGTATCCTGCACCGCACTGCACGCTGGCGAGCAGGCAGGCAGCAGGAGCTGCATGTTAGCAGGGAGAAGCTGAACAATTTTAAAAATCCTTTTTTTTTTTTTTTCCCCCATAAAGCTGTCTTCCGACCTTTCTCCAGTAGGATTCCACGAGTAAACCAGCAACAGCACAGCAAAAAATCTGCGAAATATCAGCTGCGCCACACGCATCCCCTTCCTTCCCCCGCCATAAAATAGCATCTGAATTTGTAATGGCAATAAGGATGAATTGCTTAACGTATGGAGGGGGTGCTCAGGCTAAAAACACGCTCCGTAATAACCCTGAGCTTTATTATCACTGTATTTACCAATAGAAGTGCAAACCTCGCTATGAGTGTTATTCTACACAACAGAAGCCGCAGCCCGAAATGAGAAATTGCCACCGTAATGCCCTGCAAAACGAAGGCTCAAACTTGTGCACGACACAGGTTAGGAACAAATCGCTGTCCTAAATTTGGTTACGAAACCAAAATGAAAAGTAACCAGGGGGAAAAGCACACACACAAAAAAACCCACAGAACAAAATTGCTATGGAGATCTCTTACTTGGGCTTTATCCCTGAACTCTGGGGATTTTATTCCTGAGCTGGTAACGCCGAGGAAACATTTCAATTATCTTTAAGAAATATTGCTGCAGTAAAGAAAATAAAAATAAAGCCAGCTCCTCCTGTCATTGACGGGGGGACCTCGCGCAGGTTGCGCTGATGCTGGTGGGAGGAGAAGGCCTTTGGCAGCGGCGGTCCCTGAACAAAGAGAGGTCACCCCGGTTGTGCCCACCGGGGCACGGGATGCTTCCCGCTTGCCCATGGGAATATTTGTGGTGATGCCGTCTTGAGCAGGGGGAGGGAGGTGGGAAATATTTTGGTAAGAGGGAAGGGGGGGTCAAAATAAAAGGAAAAAATCCAAACCCTTTCTCCTCTGCCCTCGTCTCCATCCCCTCCCCTTCCTCTTGCTGCGTGCAGAGGGTGCAGCCGGGAGGCAGGGGACGGCGATCGTGGAATAACGTAATGCTGACAGGAAAAATGTCAGCACCATTTGTCACCAAATGCCCCGCGTATCGAGATGAAGCAAACAGTGTGAGACTGACAGGGCTGATGAAAAACAGCACTTAAGATAATTTTTTCTGCTAAACTCTGTTGTGCACTATGCAAATATGATTGCAAAAGTGGGACATTATCAACACTTTAACGCTAGTTAACTTTCCGAGATGATGCTCGGAGCAATCAACATAAACTTAGCATACAGTAACTTAAATAACAAAAATGTTTCGCCGCTCAGCGCTGATGTTTGGCTGGAGCCGGTGCGAGGCGGTGTGATGGATTGCACCGTGCCTGCGAACCAAATTAAAAATACATTGCTTCAGATCACTTGTGGCAGCATCGAAGAGGAACTGGTTTTAAACCGGAATAACAATAATAGCAATTATAGAACAATCTGGCCTGAATCATCTCACCCTGCTAGCAGTTATTGATTATTAATAGGATAATATTTGCTCAAGCCCGCCTTAGACCCTATCCCTCATCCCGCTGGCTTCTGTGCCCACATGCAGCAAGAAGCAGCGTGCTCCTGGTGGGTTCACTATTAACTTATCAAGCTCCCCACCAGCCTGCTTTTTTCCCTAAAGCTCTGGTTCCTAATACCATGTGACCATGCTAGAATCATGGTTTTCCTTGTACCTTTTCCCTCTCCTGAAAAATAAATTTATCTCTTTTTCCAGAAAGAGCTCTTGCATTGTGAACCCTAAAGGTCAGCCTCCGAGAGAAAGGAAGAATAAGGTGCAATTTGTTATTTTAAAAAGCTCCTGACAGTGGGAGAAGCGGTGTATGAAAAGCTGAATGGATTTGCCATGTGAGAGAGGATGGGGTGCCGAGCATCTTCGTTAGCATTCACCCCCTTCCCTGCAGCAGTGGCTTAATACCTCCCAGCAGCACTGGAAAAATAGGATTTGGGGTGCTAGCTTGGGAAAAATGTGCTGCAGCTGAACATGGGGAGAAAAGATGAAGCTGGATTTGATGTCGTGGGATTACCAATGGGGATATTAACAAGGCTGGGGAGCACAGGGAGGTCCAGGCCTGGAAGGATGCCTGCTCAGAGGGGGCCAAAATGCTCCCTGGCCTAGGGCTTCTTCAAAAATGTTAATTAAGAGTAGCACACTGAGTAAAGTACAGAGAATTAGCCCTATTTTGCGTATGCAGAATAGATGTGGGGAGGAGAAGCACCTTAAAGAGGGTGGCCCAGGGAGTCCACCCAGAACTGAGCCACGTCTCCATGGTCTGAGTCCTCCTCTTCAACCATCCTTTTCTGTTCTTCTTAATTAAATTGCTAGTGATCCTAGCTAGCTCATTAACAAAACACAACAGTCCATAGCAAATATAGATGGGAGGAACAAATTACACCTTTTCCAAAATTCAGGACGTGTGCTAACATGTGTGGTTGATGTAGGACTGGAGAGATCACCAGTCTACCATGGGAGGTCTGGTAGAGGAAATAATTATATTGAAGGAAAAGGCTTCCTTCTTGTCTCAAGGATTGGCTGTTTTGTCCCTTTCAAGACCAGGGCAGCCATTTTATGTGTGAGGAAACCAGGAAGGACCCTACTCATCGTGGTAGATCAGCTCTGAATTTACACTAGCCCCATGGAGCATGGGCCCGGCCTGCTGCTGACAGCATCACTAGAGAGAGCAAAGAAGCCCCTAGCTAGGCCATCCAGCATGACTTTGTTCATTAAAGATAATAAAATGTGCTTCACAATTTTGATAGCACTTCTCCAATGAAGAAAGGATGAGGTTATTTAGCCTGGAGAGGAGAAGGCTCCGGGGAGACCTCCCAGCAGCCTGCCCGTGCCTGAAGGGGCTGCAGGAGAGCTGGGGAGGGACTCTGTGTCAGGGGTAGGGACAGGACAAGGGGGAGGCAGCTTTAAACTCAGAGAGGCGAGGGTTAGATCAGACATTAGGAAGAAATCCTTCCCTCAGAGGGTGGCAAGGCCCTGGCGCAGGGGCATATATGATTTATCCCAGAGGGCCTTCATATCTGCTTTGGTCCCAGCCAGGGTGAAAGAGAGATGGGAAATGGAGTGGTCCAACATTTTGGGTCTGGGATGGGGCATTTTAGGTTCATTAGCTTGTGCTGCCTCAGCAGATCACCTTGATGCTTTACTCTGTGTCATTTCCCTGTGCTCTGCTGGAAGGGCATCACCAAGGCACTGACCACAGCTAGGGTCTTGCAACCCCCAAGGTATCACCAAGGTGGGTGAGCAGCTCCTCCCGCCTTCCCCCACACCCCAGATCTCCCTGGATTTAACCCACTTGCAGCTCCGTACCTCCAAAGGGACGACTGACCCTGGGAAGTAACCGGAGACAACCTCATCATGGCAGAAAGCCTTCTTCTGCAGCTGCAGCTGCTCTGGAGGGGAGCTGAGGTCAGCCAGCATGCTGCTGTTTGATGAGAGAGCTCTCCTCGTTCTCACCCAACGCAAAGGCACTTCACTGCTGAATTTCTGAAGCTGTAACAAGCCCAGTCCTAGTCCCCGGCTGCCTCTCAGGGCCATCAGCAAGTCCTGGAGTGAGAGCATAAATGCACTTATTCTGCTGCCTGAGTGCAAGGAAACTGTCTCAACAAAGAGGATGAAATATTTCTGGTGGCTTTCTGTAAATGAAGGGAGAGAAAGCAGGGCAGACGGCAGCTACTCGAACCTCTCCACCCAGCAATTCGTAGCCTACAAGAGCTTTGCAGGACCACTGGGACAAGACTTTTCTGCCGCGGATGAACCCTCTCCTTTATCATCTCTGCCCAGATTCCCCTTTTTGCTCTTCCAGCTCCTGGTTCTGTAATAAATAGCAGCCAGGTCTGTGCAGGGTGAGCAAGAACAGCACCAATATCCTGAAATCCTCACCCCTCTCTACAGCAGGTTTTTCTTTTGCCAGAAGAATTGGGATGCTGCTAATCTCAAATATTGGGAATTGTGTTATTGGGGTTTCGCCTGGTCCCGCTTTCAATAAGGCAGAGATTTGGACACAACAAACTGACATCCACCCCAAAGAATCTCTTTCAGAGTCCCTTCCTGCACCTGTAATACAGGCCAAGGAAATGTCCCGATCACCCCCACACTGTCTCAAATTGCTGATTATTTTTTTTTTTCACTTTGAACAACCAACATCCACTCTCGTATTGTGCTTTATACATGGTCAGCAAGAGACAAGTCAATGCCTTTGATAACAGGGCAGTTGCACATCCAATTATGCTGGCAAACAGTATTACATTTTCCTTTGTGGAGAACATCCTTTCTGGCAACCCAGAGGTTATAGAAATTTTAAGGATTTCTTTTTCAAACTTTTCCATGGCTAAACCTGTGATCTCAAATTGACCTAGGCAGTCCCTGCTGTTTGGGCTGTTTGTTGTTAGGTGTCACCAGCGATGGTGCTACCAGAAAGCCTTGGACACAATAGACTCAAAGGGATCTGAGGTCAAGGGTAATAAAGTTTAAAATGCAACTTCTTCTTGTTTGGAGATATTTTTATACGTATGTATCCTGAAAAGAAAACTCAGAAGAATAACGCTTTCAAATGTGATCTGAAGAAAGTTGCAGGGAAAAAGGCAATATATTTTGTAATGAATTCGTTTAAGCAGCTCAGGTGATATCGTTGATTTGCTGCTCCCTGGATTGTAATTTATTAGAAATTGCTTCTGATGTTTACAGGATGCATAAAGAGTAGTTCAATGTAAATAAGGGGCTGCTGTATGTTTAAGTGTCCCTTCTGGTGAATTAAATAACTTTGTGAGAAGACTTCTTGCATATATTTATTCCACTTGCCACTTCAATGTCATCTTGGCTCAGCTAACTGGAGGAGAAAAACCAGACCGCACGTGAATATTTTACCATTCCTGACAGCCCCGCACTTCAATATGGCTTGGAAAACCCCAAATCAGGGGGCTGCATGCCCTGGGTTTCCCCCTAACCCTCTTGCCCTGGGGACTGGGTGCTGCATTCTGGTGGGGTGGGATGCCAGAGTGTGCAGCAGGAATAAATGTGCTGTCTGCTTCTCCCCTTGCTCTCGTTGCTTTTCCTGTGCTGAAATGCTGAGCCCAGTGGAGGAAAAGCTTGTGCTGCCAGCCAGGGGGACTGTGGCATGCAGCCGCTGCTGCTAGAGCACACAGTACTGTTCAAGAGTCACCTTTTTGGCACGGTGATTTGCTTCATGTGAGGGTTGCTTTCAAATTAGAAATAAATCTGAAAATCTATATATGACCGTCTCCAATTGATCAGACAGATCTTGCATAGCTGGGGCTAATCAGAAGGAGTTGTAATGCATGGATTCCTTAAAGCATCTTACATTTAATGGCAGGATCTATCCCTCAGCTATATATATATGTATATATATATTTTTTTCTTTTTTTCTGAGTGCTTAAAGGAGGTTATGCAGACATAACTCAGCTGGATCGAACGGTCTAATCTGAGATTTGCATGATTGGAAATGCTTACTTCTCTGGTAATCGATTCTTGCAGCGCAAGACAGAGCTCTGAAACACGCAGCCCTGGTGTGAGGGAGATTCATTCTTTCTGACGGCTTTATTCCTCCACCATTTGTTTGTGGAGCAGGATGTCATGTTATACCCCCTGCAGACAAACCCAACAATGCAGCCCTGCTTATTTCAATGATTTACACCCAAACTTTAAACAGGCATTTTAGCCTAGAGAAGGGGATGCTCCGGGGAGACCTCACAGCGGCCTGCCAGTGCCTAAAGGGGTTCTGCAGGAGAGCTGGGGAGGGACTCTTTGTTGAGGGGTGCAGTGATAGAAAGAGGAGTAATGGATTTAAACTAAAAGAGAGCAGATTTATATTAGATGTTAGGAGGAAATTATTTACCATGAGGGTGGTGAGGCCCTGGCACAGGCTGCCCCGAGGAGCTGTGGGTGCCCCATCCCTGGCAGTGCCCAAGGCCAGGCTGGATGGGGCTGGGGGCAGCCCAAACCGTCCTGTGATTCTGTGATTCTATGATTTGCTTCTCCTATTAACCATGGCCTTAATATAAAAACACCTTGCAAGCTCTGAGCAATGTCCTGTGTTTTCTCTCAGCAATGGCGCCAGTTCCCTTGAGCAAGCCTTTGGCTGGTCTGCTGCATGTGGTTGTCCCCACTGTCACCCCCTTCTCGGACCAAGGCTCAGCCCCTCCTATCCTGTGTGGTCTTCAGCACCTAGATTCTGTGTAGGTGACATGTTTTGTGCTTTTCTACAGGACTACATTTTGGTGGTCACCCATACAAACAAAGGAATTTTTAAGCACCTCAGGCTCCTGCTGGTGGTGAGTCTCCCAGCACATCCTGACCTTGGAACATTTGGGTTTTAAAAATAAATACTTGTACTAGCTGTGCTGTTTTCACACTGGGTCATTTATAAGCCTTCTTCCTGATGCCTCTGTGGAGGTTTTACTCCACACTGGCACTGTGAAAGGGACTCAAAGCAGGAGTAAGCCAGGGCTGAATCCAGCTGTGACTGCAGTGTTGCTGGTGGTGGTCAAGCAGTGCTGCTGCTCCATCTTCTTCCCACTATCACATGTATCATGACATGCCTGCAGGTTCTGCGAGCTTTCTTGCTAGACTTGCATTTTCTTTTGAAATCACAGCTTCTCGTGCTCCCTTCCGAACAGCTTTCCCTCTGAGGGTGATGATTGCGCATGAGCAGCTGGTCGAAGAGGAGCATCATGTGCAGAGAACTCTGCGTCAACGCTAATGCTTCTTCGCTCCAGGCTTTTGTGCATGATGAGAAAGAAAAAAAAATCATTTCCTCCCACTTAGCAGATGCATCCAAAGCTGATTTTGTCCTGATTTGTCCCCGTGCAGGTATTACAGAGAAGCTGCTGCATGGATGAGACGGGGGGGACTTGTCACCAGGCTCCTGCAAGTTCAGGCTTGAGGGTCAGAATGCAAAGCAGCCTCCCCGGTCAGTACTCAGGACAATTCTTCACTTTAAAGAATGATATAAAATGGTTTAAATCAGACAACAAGCTCCAAAAATGTCCCCTATTTATGCAGTTAAAACCTTCTTTGGTATTTCAGTTTCCTGGGTGAGATTTCCATCCCCAGGGGGTGTTTCAGGAGTTGGCCCCCAGCATGGTTTACAAGCTAGACTAGGAGTGCACATGTCCCCCAGGAGAAATGTGTAGCTGGAGGCTGTTTAAAAAAATGAGAACCTGCAAGGTGGCGATGTGGGAAACATTGAAAATGTGTTCTTAAACCAGAAGAAAATGTGGAGTTGTACAGTTATGGTCTGGCATCTCCTCTTCTGCTGGTCCGGTGGCAATGGCAACGTGGCTGTGTGTGCCCTGCCCAGGGGTGGGCACGTCTGTTTGTGGGTGATGTGCTTTGGGTTTGCTTTGGGTTCACAATGGGTTAAGAGCACCGGTCTGGGGGAATTCATTGTACCAGGGAAGCTTGATCATGTCGGAGTTCAAAATGATGCTAAAAAGAGATCCTGGGGTTTCCCGGTGATTGTTCTGTGTAGTTCCAGATGAGCTGAATTCAAATAAGCCCCCTTATAGATACAAATCTTTAAACTCTGCTTCAGGTCATATGGAAATCAAAATCTCCTCTCTTTCTGCCTCTTCTATCCTCTGTGGTCACACGCTGGGTTTGAATTCAATCCCCAGTGCTGACACCTGAAGCAGGAGAGACTCCAACTTCCTTCCCCCTCTGTATCTACACAAAGGGATGTTTATGCCACAAGCTGAGTTAGAATTACTTATTCATATTTCCATTTTTCTGAGCAGAAGTGTAGAGTTGCTTAGGTTTGATCTCGTGAAATGCTCGTCGGTTTGGCCCAGATCCATGAAGAAGTCATGCATGGTAACTTGTGGCATGTCTGGGGGATGTTCACAACATGCATATACAGTCTGGAAAACACAGGATGTATTGCTAACACGAAGCCACTTTTTATAGTGCTTGTGCTGGCTCAAAACCTGAGCAGGAGCTGTCTTCAACCAAGGAAGGACCATGCCTGAGAACAACGTCATGCTTGTGGAAGAGGGAATGCCAAAGTCAATCATGTGTGCTGTGAAGAAAGAGGAAGGATGGCATTTGCCACTGTTGATGCTAATGAGCTTACACAACCTCATTCATCTGAAATTAGTGCTCTTTTGTGACTTCGTAAATGATCTGTAGTGACACAGAAAGGAAAAGCGGTGCTATCCCAGCAGGATGGGGAGAAGCATTTGGACCTTATTGTCTCTCCAGATCCTCATCCTCTCCAGATCCCCATCCTCTGTGTGCAGCACTTCTGCTGATGAAGCCACGTTTAATGGCAAAAGGCATCATCTTTTTGCAGCTCACATGCTCTTAGGAGCTCTTAGATTTGGCTTTTCTGGATTCTTGGGTGGGACAAGAGAGAAGAAAGCATAGAGAAATTAGAGAGGGAAGGAGCTCTTTAGCAGACAGAGTGATCTTTCTCCCTCCTTTCTTCTAAATCCTGATGAATGCCACACACAGGAGAAAAAAAAAATCAGGAATCAGCTCCAGGAGAGCTGTTAATACCTTGGTGTTATGCTGAGATCCTGCCATCCCACTGCTGAATGATGGCACCACGGAGCAAGGACCAGCAAGTGAAGACTCCCCTCTACCCTCCCCTGGTTCAGCTGAGTTGAGCCTGTCAGCAGGCAGCATGGAGAGTTTAATATTTACAATATGTTTTGACCAGTAATACATTCAGCCTATTTTTAGGCTGCATGGCTCTGCACAGAGGGACATTTCGCATCTCTGAGCCCTACAGAAAGCTCCTGGTTCCTGGAGGCAGCTGGAAGAGCTTTGCAGGTGGTGTCTGCAACTGGAGGTTTCCAGCCTTGCTTTGGTCATCCAGCAGCTGGGAGGAGAACCAGGGTCAGGGGTGGGATGCTGCATGGTTCCTGGGGTGGTAGAGGAAAATTGCAGGTCCAAATAACCATCAAATCAAGATTTTAATGCCGGAAATTATTTTCCAGCAGTGACAAACTAGTTAACATTCTGGTTCCAACGAGAGGCCAGAAGGAAAATCTATAGCAAGAGATGAAACCTGTCTTGTTTGGATTATGTGATTAGAAGTTTTACTATTTTCAGTATCACTAATCTGAAAATGTAAGCAATGTCAGCAGAAAATTAGTCAACGTGGGAGGGAAATTTGTTGGATATTCTGGGTTTTATTTCTGCATTGGAAATCAGTTGTTAGCTGAAAAACACACAGGGAAATTCAAGCAGTTTATGTTTCACTTCTTCTGTTGTATGAAGAGCCAGGAGGAATCAGTGACTTTTTGGATGTGAATTTGCGTGGGACATGACAGCAGTCCCTTTCACACAAATTCTGACGTCTGTAAATACAGATTTTTAATTTTTTTTAACTTAAATTTTTGGGGCCTGAAAATTTTTCACAATTAAGCATGTGAAAGACAAGTGACTGGTGATGAGGAGGTTTTACTTCATGTCTCCAAACAGGCCCTCACTGAAATGGGAGTTGTGTCTACATGGCTCTTCACAAATGCCCATGCATTATTTGAAATATAAATGATCAGAAAATTGAAGGGAGGGCGAGAGTAGTCAGTGAGATGCCCAAATTCATGGCTACGCCAGAAGAAGACGTGAGTGCAGGTCTCCTGGCTTTCTGTCCCATGCCTCATACAGCATGCAGGAAACAACAAGAGATTGGGGAATTGCTTTCAAAATAGAGTCATGAAAGCTTTGAGATCAGAGCTCTTGATTTGTGTTTATACTGAATTATTTCCCGTCCTGGTAACAACATAAAAACAACATTAAATGACTGTGCAGTATTAAATTCTCCCTTTTTTTCCCCAGCAGTGTGGGGTCTCCAGGGACAGGCCACTGAGTGAACGTGTTGAGCAAGGACTAAAGCAAAGCCTGTGGGTTTAGGCTTTATCTCAGAAATAGCATTTGAGTGCATCACCCCGAGTGAACTGGTGCCGGAGCTGCTGGCAGGTCACCGAACCTCAGAAACAGGTGAAACACCACGCAGGGCTGGGAGCATTGTTCAGCCTAACTTTGAAAATAGCACTACCCGTAACGGGATTAAACGGCGCCCACCAATACGGGGGAAGGCTTGAAGAGATTATGCCAGGCATACGAGAGGAAGGATTAGCGGGAGATACAATGAAGATGGAAGCCAGGAGAGAGCACTTAGGGCCAAGGGTGAGCAGTGCCACGTGCTGTGTACGCCTGGGGTTAACCTCTCCACCTCTCCACACTCATGAGAACGGTGCCTGTGCCGTGCCTTGGGGTGCTCCACCATCACTTGGACACCAGCTCGTGCCCTGCACTGGTACCAGCAAGGTCCGGGACTCCTGGGTCCCCCCTGGGACTGGGAGCACGGACAGCTGCATGCACCAAAAATACGATGTTTAAGGCCAATTCTCTGTGTTGTCTCAACCACGCTTAGCCTTCTCACCCCAAAATGCCCTAGCAGCTGTGGCATCAATCTCAGGCGATAAGAACAGTCATCTGATTGTGGCACCAGAGTCATCCTTCAGCTTCCCCTTTACCTTCTGAAAAATGAGTCTGTTAATGTATCTGTTCTCCACGTGATACTCTTAATGGACCGCATGGAAAATATCCTTTCCCTGGGTGTCCTCACGAGATGGAGATATCCACAGTACAATAATCTCAGACACGTAAATTTGCATTTTCTAGAGGTAAGGTTTTAGCTGCTGCCACTGAACTTGAATAAGAAATGCACGCCTTTCCTGCTGTATGGGGTGGGCTTGAATATCATGGTGACTTCAGTGACTCAAGGTGGGTGAAGTTTGAGTCTGCACCTTCATCCCTCATCAGTCCTTTTGCCATACAAATACGAGGCTTTGCTATGTAGCTTCAGGCATTATCGTGTATTGTTTCCTGCAGAAGATGGGGTTTTGTGCTCTAGGAAACCACATGGCAAAGCCTCTTTCAAATTCAAGGAATGTGGGGGGCTTTTTGGCATTCTAATTTGAAATATAGTTGCCAATAAGCAGAACTTCTACAATTTTAAACTTACAGGTTGTTTGTCTGTCCTTCCTGCTAGGTTGGGGCCAGGATGCTCTTCTCCATACCTCTGAAAATGTCTTTCCAGCTTCCCCAGGGCTGTCAGGGCAGCCTGACTGCAGCCTTCTGCAATCTCTGTGCACCTGAGCCTCTAAAATATTATTTCCCTTTACTGATCTAATGCATCCTCTGTACACTTGTCCACCAGCCTGGGACCTTCCTGGTGACACGACTGTCACGGTGACAGCTAACTCCTGACATGCAAAGCAGCGAGCAGATACTTTGAAATATCTTTCTTTGTTAATAGCATCAACAGCAGTATTGGTATGCATCAAAGTGCTTTACATGAGTGAATTTTAATGACTGATGGATGAATGCTCTGCAGCACTGGGTCTTGGTACTGCTCTGTATTCACTAAAGAGACATGCATTCGTATGTGCTAATGTTTTTATTTATCTGCTGCATCTCTGGGCCTCTGCTATGCCTGCCCTTAGATGTTTTCCCAATACAGACATATCCAATGGAAAATGAAATGATTACATTTGCAAGGAGCCTTGGTGTGGATGCAGATATAACAGCAATTTGTATGGAATAGTTTCTCCTTTTTCTGGTGTGCTGTGTGCCCTTAAAGATCACTGTAAAACCCGCTTATATGACACAAGTGCATCTATTACAGAAAGCTGCAATTTTCTGCATATAGCATGCAGTAAACACTGCACTGATCGCATGGTTATATATTTATTATCAACACGTGCAAGGCTTTGTACGCTCTTGGGCCACTTAGAATTTGGGCTGGCAGGGACCTTAAAGCCCACCTGGTTCCAGCCCTCTGCCATGGCAGGGACACCTCCCACGAGCCCAGGCTGCCCCCAGCCCCATCCAGCCTGGCCTTGGGCACTGCCAGGGATGGGGCACCCACAGCTCCCCAGGGCAGCCTGCCCCAAGGCATCCTGCACCCCATTAGCTGTCCGTACTTCAGCTAATGGGCTGCAAACATGAAGGGAGCCGCATCTTTAGCTCCTTTCAACTAAATCCATGATCTCCTGTGCACTGAGCTATCCCTGTGTCATCCTCTCAGGCAGTCTGCCTGCAGCGTCAAGGACAGCTTTATGGGTCTGCTGAGGTCACATCCGAGCATCCCGAGTAATCTTCGTCAAGGCACTGAGTGATGGAGTGATGCTCGCCTCTCTTGGAAAATCGCTGCAAGGGCCAGTTACCGTAGTTTAAGAAGTAGATCTGATTTCACCTCCATACAAACTGTAAGCAAGACTGAGTCAGCCAAGGTGCTGCCACTAAGATTGTATTTTTTATATAAGAATATATATATATGTATATATATGAGATTAATGACCTAAGCTGAATTTCCATGGAAAATATTTATTTTGGTAAAAACAACAGCCCTATTCTTCAATGAAGACACTGGGGAGAAAGAGAAAGGAGAAGTGCATAAGAAAAAATGAAAAAAATCCCTCTTTTTTTAATGTAAAGAAAGCCTTGAATACCCATAGAAGCAAATGGTAGAAATTACATTTTTGTTTGTTTCCTTTTGAAATGGCTTTGGAAATATGTCTTGGAGCATTTCTGACAAGCTCAGAAAATTAACATAACCAACCAAAGCTTAAGTCGGTCGTCTATAGAGATAGGAAATAAGGCAGGATTCCTCAGTCTAGATCCAAACTTTTCATTTTTTTCAGTGAATAGAATGAGATTCCTCTGGCGACCCATTAATATAATATGTGAGCTTCAGCTTGGTTCTGACTAGAAGCTGAGCATCACTGCAAGAAGCAGAGACTGTCCTTCCATAGCATTTAAACAGCTCATATTCCTCCTAACAATTCTTCAACATCTCATGGAAAGTCACTTATTCAGACTGTTTTCTGCCAACCCACGTCTCTCTCTGAATCCAGTCAGGAGTCACAAGACGAGGTTTCCAAACGTCAGGTGAACATGCAATGCTGACGACTTGTGGGAGGTGAAGATGAAGCGCAGTGGTACCCACACGAGGTGCTCTGCAGAGAGGGGTGGTGGATCTGGCTGGCTGCTCCTCCAGGCTTCTGCTGCTCCATCACTTCGTGGGATAAAAAGGCCTTAAGAAGGAAAGAGCTCTTTAGGTGAGCATTGATTTCCTTCCTAAGGATGTGTTCATAAATGTAAATTGGAGGGATTGGAAGAGGAAGCTGTCCCAGGAGGACAGCGTTGGCTTCTGGAAGCTCCTGATTGCTTGAGTCCCGTCCCTGGATGTCCCAAACCCATCCAACACTGGGAGCAGGGGATTTCTTCCTGACCTCAAGGATAGCACAGCCATGTACCCCACCTTGGCCCTGCTTATGGCAAGGAAAAAAACAAGGGTTTCTGCACCATGTGGCTCTACAGGTTCTGGGTTGGGTTGGGGACCAGTGATGACCTCCAGAGCTCTCACTGCGTGTGGCTGTGCTGAATTTCAGAGGTTGATTTCTCCAAGTTCTTCTTGTCCGTGGCTTAATCCTCCTTGCAGACTATTAGATAGGGAGGGACTGTGACATATAATAAGAGCTTGATGCAGGCTGAAAGGCAGTTGCGTTTTTACTGACGCTTATTTAAATTGAATTTACGCATTACTGCATGTCCCATAAGCGAACAGCTTATTTTTACCCGAGTCTGAGTTTTAGCCAGAGAGGTGGCAAGTGGCCCTGGATGGCTGATGGGGTTGCTGGCTGTGATGAAGCCCTGCCATCCTGAGAGCCTCCTGTTGCTGCCGATGCGTGGGCCATTGCAAGCGGCCGCAGTGAGATGCTTATCTCTCCTGTTAAACCAGCTCTAACATAATCTTCTTGGCAATTTGGGGCTAGGGGCAGGAGATGTCACGCAACTCTGTGCTGCTCAAGGAGCCTCGCCTACAAATTGGCTGAACGTGGATGCAGCTGGCAGGCCCTCGTGGTATGCTCTGGGTTATTTCTGGAAGCTGAGCCATGGAAAAATGCTGAGGACTTGTTTTGATCACTGCTTCTCTACCTCATTGGCCTCGCCAAGTGCAGTTTTGCGTCTACAAAAGCTGTCCAAAATGTCCCCCATTGCACAGTGATGTTTTCCACGGTGTCTGCCTTGCTTAGAGCCCCACAGAGTTCGTCCTACTCCATGTTAGGCGCAGGCTCCTCATCCACGTCTTAGCATCCTGCTAACCCCTAATTATCCAACAGATTTATCCATGTGGCCACCCAGCACGAGACCTCTTCCACTCCTACTGAAGATACAGGAGACATGAATTGCCTCTGAAATCAGAGTTTTGGGCATTGATGCTTTATCCCCACTCCTCAAAAAACCCCAAAGCACCCCCAACCCCCACAACTGTGCAATCTGAGTGGAGGCAGGTAGACCTGAATAAGAGGGTGCAGCTGCTCCATGACGGAGATGAGTCGCAATCCTGGCTTTTTGGCTTTCTTTTTTGTAACTTCATGCCTAGGTCTGGGAGCCAGCTGGCACAGTTGGGCCACATCCGTGTTATCAGCCTCTCCAAAACCAGGTGGGCAAATCCAAACTGCCTTTTGGGACTGGCACTGGTCCTGCTGTACTGAGCAAGCCCCTGTTCTGCCACTGTATAATTTACCATATAGAGATGGGGTTTGAGATTTTTCATCTCCATCCTGCATGTACCGCTCCTGAATTCCTGCACTGTCTCCTACAACTGGGATTTCTCCCTGTCTTTCCAGCTCAGTTTTCTTCAATGCACTTTCCAAGTCACTTCAGCCTGTATATATGGGTACACATCCCCAAAAAAATGCCAGTATAGCAAAAGGGAAGAAAAAAAAAAAGAGCTGTGAAGGTGCACATCTCTTAATGACTTAAAAAACCTTTTTAAAGGACTGCAGTTGATTTAATTTTTTTTGTTATTTTTTATTTTTATTTATTTATTATTTATTTATTTTTAGTATAGAGGCATTCCTTTGGGACCTACACTTGGTATAAACCTGTGCTGATAAAATCTGTCATCTGAAATAAATCTAAAGTTGAGGTAATCCTTTCGAGCTCAATCTTATAAAACACAGAATCCCATCTCCACCTGGAAGGATTGTGTTTCTTTATTCCAATTCTGGGTGCAACAGAGGATCTTCCTGACCTTTTATATTTGGCTGAACACCATGTTCCCATCTTCATTTTGCTCCTGTTGTGAACCTTGAAGGTGGCTCTGACACTTGTTCATAACCTCTCATGAGAAACACAGGCTACAAGCTCTCTCTGAGCAGCCTCTTCTTATAAATAAATACTTTATTATTTTTTTTAAACAAAATTCCCTTGAAATGTGGCAAGTAGAGTACTTTCACCTGTTTACTGAAGTGCATATCATATTACCTGTATCAACATTAAGGTATAACTTACATATAGTAAAGACCTCTCAACACGTATCAAGGGTTTACTCAGTGCCTTCTGTAATAGTCAAATGAGCCTTAGCACATTTTCAAGTGGGAAGGCCTTATCAGCCTAAATGTTAATGCTAATAATTTCCCCACCAAGCAGCCCGACTGAGCTCAGTGCTGCTTGACTCTGCTCTCCCATCGCCCATGGGCTCATGTGGATATGGGGTCTCCATCTCCACTGCCTTCTGCCTTGGGTAGTTATTCAAAAATTGGGTGTGAGACCCAACTCTCACGTCCCCGGACGTGACGGATCTGACAGACCGATGTCCGTTTTGCTTTAGGGTCTGCCCAGACTAGTGAATTTAATGGGTGTTGGAGCCCAATGATCACTGGTAGCACATCCCCGGCATGGTTTTGATATGGGACAAATAATGTTGACCTAAATAATCCCCAAACCCAGATTAGCACGGGTTAGAGATTATTCTTAATAGCTTCTCTGGGAGCAATATTCCCACTTGCTGGAACAAGGGGTGGCTACACCACCCCAGCTGGGCTGGGGCCAGAGGACAGACCCCTCTATTTTACCAGGATAAATGCAGTCTTAGCATTACCCTTCCATGTGCTGGCATCCCAGCCTGTTATTAGAGTAGCCATCTTCCAGTGCTATTGTGCATTTATTCCATGATGGGCTTTGGCTGTGCTTTCTAAAGCTGTGCTGTGAGAAAGTTGTAATTGGACTCTTGAAATTTAATTTAATGGTTGCCTGGTTGTCGGGCAGTTTTTCTGCCCGTTGTACGCCAGACGTAATCATATTCCATCAGAGGCAGAATAAGCTAGTACGTCCTGTATTACCAAGTGTAGCACGAGTTTATTGCCTGTTTCCTTGTCTTTTTTTTTTTTTTTAATTATTATTTTATTATTTTCCATGTTAGATGTACACATTTGTTTTTGTAGCTCCTGTATGTGGACCTTGGTGTGTTGAGTTATGATGGGTTATTTGTTACGGGGGGATATATTGAGAGAGGATTGTGAAAATACTGAGTTAGAAAGGCCAAGGAATGGTTTAGATAAGATAAAAGAACTGAGAACCCCAACCCTGGGGTTGTCATATTGCTAATAATATAGATTCTGCCCAGACGAGGAAAGGGAAGGAGGAGAGTGCTTGATAGGTAGGAGCTGATGATAGAAATGAATCTGGAGCAGAAACAAAGTGATTTAGTGTCTGTCTGCATGTTGCTAGTCTTCACTTTGCCTGTACTCTGGAGGTAAGATCACCTCCAGGGGACGTGGCAGCCCTTGGCAAAGAGGGACATGGTCACCCCTCCTGGCCACACCAGGTTGTGGCTGGGCTCCCTGCCTGGTTCACATCAGCTTGGAGCAGCAGTGGGTATATCAGTCTGCACCCACCTCTGTCCAAATACCCATAGAAACCCTACACACCCACATTGTGAAGTTACCTGGGCTAAGGCACGTTTTCCAAACCTGCAGAGGAGGGAAAACCACCATGCTTATGCTGTTCCTCTTTTTGCTATGCATTCTGTAGCTTTGAGTAAAAATGGATAAAACGGAAAGTTTAAAAGGAACCACCACTGAGCCAGATAAGTTCAATGCAAATTTTCTAAAAAGCCATTAAAAGTGAATTCACTGTTCTCTCTGTCCAACTTAAACTTTTCAATAACTCCTGAAATTACGAAGCAACAACAAGCAGCATCATTTAAGCAGTGATTACTCAATGAGATGCTACAGGGAGCATGACCCAGGCTTGGGGAAGTGTGGATTCAGGTTTTGACAAAACAAAATAAAACAAAACAAAACAAAAAACACAACACCTTCTTCTGTGGCTGCAAAGAGCATACTTTCTGTGCTCACTGAGGTCAGCACTGGAGTACCATGGGGAGATGCTCCTGGCTGAAGAGCTGCTGCAAAGTTGGTGGAAAGCATCTGGATCCCTTGGAGAAACTCAGCTGTGGTCCCCCAGCAGCTGCCTGCTCCTACCAGAGGTTCTCGGGCTACGTTGTCTGCTGGGCATTGCTTCTGGATGCTTCTCTGCCCTCTTTATGCTGCCCGTTGGAAGCCCTCTCTCTCTGGCAGACTGATGACATTAGCAGGGTTGTCCCCGGTGGCTGAGCTGCCGTCTCAGACCACTGGCACAATCCGGAGACGAGGACACTTTGGGATGGGTTCCCCAAGTGCTCCCAGGGGATGATTTTCCCTGTAACAACTGCTGAGCAGAGAAAACGTCTCTCTTGGTGGCACGAAAGGACCCCAAAACAATGCCCAACCATGGGAGTCCTGCCCATTTAACCCCCAGAGGATACAACGGGCTTCCCCTTAGCCAGAGGGTTCGCTCCAATCTGTTACAAGAAAATAACTTATCCCAGAATGATCCGCTCCCTGGTTCCTCTTCTGGCTTCATCTTTATCCCTCCCCGTGGCTTTTACATCCCCTGCCTGCTGCTAATCAGCATCCCTGGTGAAGCAACTGCTGATCTGAGTGTGTAGGGTGGTGGGCATCTCCCGGCATCTCCTGCACGGGCTCCTGCAGCACCCAACCACACCCTCGCCAAGCTCAAAGCCTCCGTGGCAAAAACACATCAACCTGGTGCACCCAGCCCTGCACCTAAAAGAAAAGCTGTTTCTCAGCATTTGCGTTTTAGGTAGAAAAAAAAAAAAAAAGTATTTGCATATGTGTATCTGTTTGTGTGTGCGTGCGCCTGTGTGTATATAAATACATATATATATTTTCCCCTCTGAAATGACTCGCTTCCCTTTGGGAATAAAGGGGATCTTTAAAAATGCAAAAAAAAAAAAAAAAAAATCCTTCCAGACAGTTTGTCATGTCTTACTAGAAACAGCCGACCCTATTAGCAATTTAAATGATGCCTCCTATTAGCATAATTTTTAATGAAGCTGAGCACGTGTCTCACATTTGTGTTTCCGATGAGGTGGGGAGGAGGCGCTCGGACACTTGGTGAATGTAGAAGAAACCGGCTTGGGGAAAATAAGGAGTGATGCCATGGCCTCGAGAGGATTTTGGCACTGACCCAGGCTGGCGCCATGAAATTCAGTGTCGAGGGGGGAGTGCACAGACCCCTGCTAAGGGCACTGATCGTGCCCACGGGGCTGCTGTAACACAGCTGCCTACAGACAGCACATCCCAATTCAGCGTGGCACCACGTAGGTGCTTGTGGAAGATTCATACTGCATGCTCTTGACCTCCTCTCATGTTTTCCACGTCCTGCCATGACTTTATTCTAGATAGTTCTCTATAGGTGGGTTTGTGCTTTGTGTATTTTCTCCCTTATAAATATGAATTTGGTGGAAAACCTGCACTGACAAAAACGTCCATGGGAATAAACCATGATGGCTGTGCCTTCTAGGATTTTAGGTACAGGTGGGGCAGATGAAGTAGAGGAGTGAATGTGCATGGGGTGTGTGGCTGTGCTCCTCCAACAGCAGCTGGGAGTTATAGGATGCATGCCCTGAAGGTCTGGGCGTTATTTCTGCAGGGGCTATGGCAGGTGAAGAGATGAGCAAAGTCATCTATATGGTGTGGCTGGCCACACTGGTGAAAATACAAAAATGGTCTGCTGGAAAATTTTTAGCATTCAGAAAAGTTTGCAAATCACCTACTGTACTGCGGACAGAGGAACCGTGGTTTTCTTTTATGTATTTTTTTCTTGTTGTTTTGATCCCAAAGTATTGGGACTAGTAGGATTTTTTTTTTCCCTGCTGTCATTGATAAAGTCTTTGGTAGCTTTTAAGTATGATCCTGAAGCTTCCTCAGGACTTTGCCCTAGAAATCAGACCGTGGTTGCGAACCAAGTCCTCCCTACCCACTTGGCAGCAAGGGTAACAAGCACAGAACGACTGATGGCAATAAATGCTAAATAAAATTGCTTGCCACCCTGGATCTGTTGTCATCATTTCAAATTCTTATTTGCTTTGCAGTACCCTCGTGGCAGCGCGCAGGAAGGGAATGCCAACGGGTTTTCAACTCGATCAAACATCAGATAAAGCAGGGCTTTTTGGTGGGAGCTAAAAACCCTCCGTGATTTCTCAAAGACGAGATGAGAACTGAGATTTGCCTGCATTTTCCTCTCCGTGGTTTCGCCCTGTTTTTCCCACCTCTCCCTGCTTGCAGTGCTGATCCCATGCACTACGCCAGGTCCCCACGCACGAGCCATTTGCGACGATGGAAGGGAAATTGTGCATGGGTGTGAAATATTGTGTGCACACATGTTCCACATTTTGTTTGCTTAAAAGCCCATGCAAAGCTTTTTTTTTTTTTTCTTTTTTTTTTTTTCCCCACTTTTTCTTAATGGGAAAATCCTCCTGGGAACCAAAGTTGCACAGGCAATAACACCCCACACAAACCAGTAACTGACCCCTTATGGGGAGGACAGGAAAGCCCTCGTGCAGGGCACCCTTTGGGAAAGCAGGAGGTCACTTGGAGCATCCATCCCCTGCGCCAGCTTCCCCGGCTCATGCGCGAGTGGTCTGCCACGATACGGAAACATCCTCATTAGGGTAATAGGCAGATTTCCAGGATCCACTTCTGATTCCCTCGTCCTGGAACGGTCCCAAATATCACAGATGTTTTGACGGCTCTCCCAGAGGGCGGCAGCAGCTCGCTCTCCACTTTCGGCATGCTGCGCCCTGGCACGCTGTGAGCTGCTGCCTTGCTCCGTGTTGGGGACAGCAGCCACCGCAGTGCTCCCAGTGACCCCCAACACCTTCAACTGGGCAGACCGAGGTCCCAGCATGGAGTAGTGCCCAGATGGGTTCCTCAAAGCCCTGCGTCATCCTGGAGGAAGAATCCAGCCTGCACATGCTACAGTAGCTTTTGGGGAAAAGCACTTTTTTTCAGGACATTCTGCGTGAGTGCTATTTCTTCAGAGGGACCTTGATGATAAAAATTTCAGAGGAGAAGTGAGGTGAGAAGGACGGAGGTAGGGTGATGACTCCTTTCCAAAGCAAAGAACTGAGGTGCATTAAGGACAGGTTGAGCATTGGGAGGAAAAATAAGAAAAAACTTTCAGCATCAAGGTGACCTTCAGCAGGACGATGACCTTCCTCAGTCCACCCTAGCGCAGAGCAAACACCAGCCTGATCTCTGTGCTGGGTCCCATCCTGGCGGCTACAGGGTGGGATGGTGAGTCAGGAGATGTGAAACCACATCTCGATTTGTGGGTAACCTCAGGAAATTATTTCCCTTCCACCTTCTGTCCTATCCTCCCCACCTGCCTCAGAAGAGGCTGTGAAGCTTATTTCACTCTGGATTGCAAAGTGCTCAGGAAAGTTCAAGTGAAAGACAGCATGGAGCTATTATTGTTGCTGATCTTTTATTTCTCGCTGCCAGTCAATTAAGGGGGAAAACTTGACAATCAGAAGTTATTCACTGTGCTATGTAACAGCCTCTTGTAGGGTATATCTTCTCCGGGAAGGAAACAAGAGCTGCCTGTTTATGAGAAGACTGGAAATATCAGACAATAAAAGAGAAGCATCTCTGCGCATTGCTTACCTGGCCTGTCTCCCACCTGGTGCCCTCACGCATATTTGCTTGAAGCGATCGCAAAGTGGGTGCAAAGTGCTGTTCTGGCAGGGTCGCGGTGCTGGCTGGTGCGGCACTGATGTCAAGGTGCCGGTGAAGTCAGACCCCCAGCCAGAAAATGTGGGGCTCGTCTGCATCTGCAGGCAAGCCCAGGTGGGACAAGGCGGCATCTGAAGGGCTTTATGGCTCCCAGCCTGAAAACCTGGTGCTGGGGAATGGGGGGAACGCAGCTTGTGCTGCTGTGGTGATATGGGACTTGCCACGGGTCAGGTCGGAGTGGCAGGGTTGGAGATGTTGTTCACCTTTTTTTTTCCCCATTCATTGGAAAGAAATTAAAAAAAAAAAAAAAGTTAAAAAAAAAACACCCAAAACCGTGTGCTGCTCATCTTTGCTGCACTCGGTTGACGTGTCCTGGTCAACGAGATGCCTGCAGATTTTGTGGCATGGAAGCACATTCAAAGCTCTAATACAAATAAAAGATAACTGGGAGAATAACCTTCCGTAGTGCTGCATGCCTCATACCCTTGCTGCGCCTGTATTCATAGCCCTTCACAAATATTAATCAAATAAAGTGCACTGAAGTGCCCTGTGAATTAGGTCAGGGAGATGAGGGCTGCGTCTCTAACGCTGCGCAGAGCACTCACCGCTCCCTGCTCCTACAGGACAACCCATCCCTGGGGCAGTCCTGGTGTTCCTGGGGAGAGGTCTCGCTTGGTCCCCAGGTTGTCCTCTCACCTGTGCTCTCATTGCTCCTGGACCTCATGCTAGTCCTCAGAGAGCTGCTGTTGCATTTATTAACTTGGAAAGCGCTGTGTCATATGGCATGGACTCGGACATAAAGACTCCTTGCTGCCTTCGTGCTAGATTAGAGCTCTGTGCCTTCCTTCTCCACACAGCTTTTTCTTTGAAAGAGGTTTTTCTGTAAGAAAGCCTACGGTCATTCATGATGGGGAGGTAGACAAAAACCCCATGACTTGGGATCCCCAATGCTCAGGAAGAAGGAGAGCCCCTTAGAGGTCTGAACTGAATTAAAGTACCATAAAGAAATTCCAGGACAGACCACAATAATTCAAGTCAGAGCTTGGCCTGAGCACTGGAGTTAAATCTGTTAATCAGAACATGTGTGCTGGCACCACAAGGGAGAAGCCAAGCTTGGTATCGGCTTTGGACGATGCTGCCATCAGCAGAACAGACCTTCCCAGGACTGCTTAATATATGGTGTCATCCAGAGGCTGCAGATCACAAAAGGAGGTACAACCACCCAGCACAGCCCAGTGAAATGTCTGAACTCTCTCTTGCTTCTTGGGAGGCCAGTTGACCTGAAGGGATGTGGTTCTGGCCAGCATAGGGATCTCCATATGTACTCTCTGAAGCTAACAAATTTCGACAGTACACACTGCCCCAAAAGGATGCTTGAACAGGAAAACATCTTTGATATTGATAGTGCTGCCTTGGTAATGGCTATGTAGGTGAAAAAAAATAACAAGGATTAGCCAACAACTCAAAATGGGAAGAGTCCTTTCTTCATCGTAGCTTGAAACAGTTCCCATTGAAACCACTGTTAAGAGTCTGCCTTCTTCCCCCAGAGACCAAAACAAGCTTTTCATGAAGATTTGATTTATATATCCCATTGCTGAAGGAATGGCTTGAATTTCATTGGACTAGGAGGGAAAATGTGGATTTTTTGCAGACATCACCTGCATATCTGGAGGTATCCATGAGGGATGCTTATGGGTACAAGAATATGGGTTTAGCCTTCATTGATAAACAGATCTGTAGCAAAGATGCATCTGCTTCGCGTCATCAGTCTCTCTGTCCTGCAAACACCGTGCTACCAGCTTGCTGCTTATGCCAGGTGGGACAGCATAGTCCCACAGCTCCCAGTAAGGCACTGGGAATGGCACAGCAAGGCCAGTGTCCTGCTCAGCCACAAACACCCAAAAGGGCCATGGCAATGTGCTTGGAACTGGTGAAGAAGTGGCTGTGGTGGTGATGGTAGCAGTGTTCATGCTGTCCAGCTGTGATGAACACATCTATAGTCTGAGTTTCAGCTCAGGACCACAATCAGATCTCCAGAAGACCTCAGCAGTGGACGAGGATACGTCACGCTGCCTGTGCCTCCTGGTCCTTGCATTTCCAGGCTTCTCTTGGCTCTCTTGCAACGTCCGGCACAGAGAAAAGCCTTTGCTTTCCTCCCACAGAAGCTGGGCTGGTTTATTATCCCTGTTAGACTAGCTGTCTCCCCCATCACCTGCGCAGAGCTTTGGGGAGATAAGTGTTTTGAGAGCAGGAGTGAATTTCATTAATTTCATTGTCCTCATTTTATCTGCCGGGTGGAGGTCAAGTGGAAATATTCTACTTTATTTTGGATTTTAATTTAGGAATATCTGAGCTATCTTATCTGATTGAAGCTGACCCCAGCAAAATGCTGCCTGCTAAATATTTCAGATAAAAGGTGCAAGGAGTCAATCAGCAGGTGAAGATGAAATTCCTTGGCTGTCAGTAAAGTTTTTCGCAAATCACTTGATCAGAGCTTATCTTACAGCTGGATGATTACTTAGGTGGGGGCTGTAACTAGTGCTAGTGGTGCTAGAATATATTTGTCCTGCTGCTACATTTCCCCAGTTGCTCTCCACTTTCTCCCAGTGTTTTTTTGCTATTGCTGTGCTATGCTTTCATCTGGAAAGCAAAATTATGGCAATTGTCCTTTTAATAACATCAGCACGTTGTCCAGCATGACCAAAAGCCAGGTCTGATTTGGGCCCCTAACAATTTATTATCATGCAATCCTCCAGAAAATGAATAGCTATCCCTGTGAGTGGTAACCCAGACTCTTGAAGATGAGTATCTCTTCCTGATTTAGATAGCAAACTTACTGGAAGAAGGGTTGCCTTTTGCTTTATGATGGCATGTTGAGAGATTCTGAGTCCAGCAGCTAAGTGGTAGCACAGTTTAAAAAGTCACGTTTCAAGAAACAAGATTTAAGTCGCGCTAAGGAAGATCAGTGTAAATGAGAGTTGAATTTCAGAGGATGAAAACTGGGGTTTTTATACGACTTTTCCTTCCTTCCTTCCTTCCTTCCTTCCTTCCTTCCTTCCTTCCTTCCTTCCTTCCTTCCTTCCTTCCTTTCTTCCCTCCTTCCCTCTTCCCTCCTTCCTCCCTTCCTCCCTTCCTCCCTTCCTCCCTTCCTTCCCTTCCTTCCCTTCCTTCCCTTCCTTCCCTTCCTTTCACCCATCCATCCTTCCATCCACGCATCCATCCATCCATCCATCCATCCATCCATCCATCCATCCATCCATCCTTCTGTCCATCCACAAAAGACAAGTTTCCCACTGAGGAGAAGGCTCCAGGGACCAAATCGGAGCCTTTGCCCCAATCTCTGCCACGTTTTGGCTGATGATCCCACACGGCTTCAGAGGAGACCCCACGCACCGTGTAGCTCCTACATATAGGTTCTGCACTGGCCAGTTTGTTAAATGCATGGGGAATGCCTTTTCAAATGTGCTACAGAGTAAATGTTTTTTCTTACGCATTTGTTGCTAGGCTAATGTTGTGAAACACTACAACAGGCCATTTGCAATTGTAATGCTGAGCAGTCAAGCACAAGCATGTTAGCATCTAATGCTGGCTGCCGTGCCTGCAGATTGGCAACCGGCACTTTAGGTATAGCCCTTAAAGCTTATTAAACTGAATGGTCTCTGGAGGTTTTAAATCTTTCCTGCAGTGTCGTATTTATGGGAACTCATGCCTACCAGTAGCTGGGCTGAGAGTAATTGACGTGTCTTTATGGAAACTTAGACTTTGGTCCAAGCCATACGCAATATTGCCATCTCCACCAAGACTTCTGAAGGGACTTTGTAGTTAATAAACTAATTATATTATAAGTTCCTATTTTTGACCTCTCTTGTACAGCTACCAAAAGAGGGAGAGACTGGCTCAGGACATTTCCATGGACTGTGTATCCAGAGCTTTAAACCTCCATGCCACAGCTTCAAATTCAGAGTCAAGTTGCTAGGAATCAAAATTTTCACTGAAAAATATCAATGGAACAAAATATGAGAAAAGAGCTGGTGAAGAAGTCTTTTCCTCACAGATAGGTGCCCACGGCAGCAGACTGCCAGAGGAAAAGTACTGTGCTGATGACCCATTCTTGGCAAGGCAGATAAAACTGTTAATTTAATGTTAAATGAGTCCAGGTTGGAGATCCATCCAAACCCAACAGCATCATGGTATATGGCATGCTGATGGATGAAAGAGCCATGCAGTGGCTTACAGCCAACAGTGAGCCTCCATAATGGTGGTCCTCCAGAACACATATTGTCTGACTTGATGCCATGAGAGGACCTCAAGTCTTAAAATTTGACCTACATTTATTTTTCCTGCAGATGTAATACAATAATGTCCTTAAAAAGCCCTTTACGCATTCTCCGGACTTCCACTCCATATGTTTTGACAGCTTCTTAAGCTTTTTGAGTACCACAGTTGGATGTTGCCTCCTTCCCCAGCAGAGGGAGATTATTTCTCTTTCTTTTTCTTGTTACACATTGCTGTGGCCCAGAAAGAGGAGAGTCACTGGGCTCTTACAAGGTTTACAGAGGATTGCCCTGCACGGTGATTTTAGAGAAGCAATGAGAAGATTTAGGGGCCCCATTTGAAGCTTCTGTGCTGTTCATGGGGGACATAGAACTTGCCCTGTGAAAGCTGCTTGGCAGGAGTGCTTCTTCTCCTCCACAAGGAAGGTGGGAGGCACATCGTCTTCCTCTCCGCGTAGTCACTGGTGATGCCAGTGAAATTAATTTGACCATATGGAAGTAGGCTGCAGATCTTGACTGTCTATCACACTCCAGTTTCCAAAATCATGCTCCTGACACAGTACAACCATAGGCTGCTCCAAACCTAAGGCTTGTAGCAAAATGACATTTTTGTTCCTCTATCTCCGCCAAGGTACTCTTAGGTGTGAAAGATAAAGGTCTCTAGCAATTTATAACTGCTAATGTTCTGGCCCTGAAATGATCGTGGAAGACATTTTGTTTTCTGTTTATTCATCCTGACTTGAAGTGAATCAACTTCTGAGCTCACATCATGTGATGGTGGCACTAGAGCATGTGTTTTCTGTGCGAGGAGAGAGTATCCAGGCAACTAGACCAGATATCAAAATCTTGTCAGATTTTTCCCACCCTGTATTTAGTCTGTCTTGCAGCCCTTATTACCACTGAATTTAGGACCTTGTGATCTCTAATGAATTTAATCTTGCAGCCACCTTTTGCAGGCAGAGCAATGCCTCCATCCTGCAGACAGAGCTGGGTAGGAAACCCTGCTGAAGTAGGGCATGAATTGGGGATGTCCAGGTCATCAAAGTCAACAGAGACCCTTGTTTAAAGGTGAGAACAGTTCTCAGCGTGAGGGATTCAAATCCAGAAAAGGAAAATTAACAGCAAGATTGTGTTCTCTTGCTGGACCATAGCAGTATTTAGGCTGGAAGGGGCCTCAGGAGGTCTCTGGTCCAACCTCCTGCTTGGAGGTTCAGACCTGCTGGTTCAGACCAGGTTGCCCAGGGCTTGATCTGGTTGGGTCTTGAAAATGTCCAAAGACAAAGACTGTATAACTACAACCTGCTGTTTGTACCTTTTGCATCCATCTAGAAGACTTCCTGCCTCCTTCTGCTGTGCATCAACCCAGTCAATCCCCACAACTAGAACCTGAGAGAGGGACCAAACTCACCGGAGAAAGGCTTCTGCTTTTTCTGCTGGAACCAGTGAGTTTTAGTCCTGATGACAAAATATGGATCCCTGTGGATGAGTTAAAAGATTGAATATAGCTAATAAAGGCACCCAATTTTCACCCATGTTTTATTCATGTCCTAAAATACATGTGTACTTGCTACCTGCTCAGGCCAGAGAGGCAGGTACTCTGAAGGCCTCCACAAGAAGATCTTTAGACTGTCCATAGCTTCGCTATGTCTGTCGCCTATCTATTCCTTGGCAGGAAAACCAGATCTGTTCACCTGTCATTTTAGTTACTCCCCAGTGAGTGAGAAGCAAAAACCAAATCCTACAGTGTTAACTTCTAATTCTTATCTTTTTTATTCCTGCTTTTTTGTTCGACACTTCATTGTCAAGAGCAGAAATTGAGGAAGACAGGAATCATTTCTTGTGTGATCAAGCAGCCAATGGAATATCCAACTTTTTCCCTAGTCATTAGGAATATGGAAGTCAGTCATGGACAGTGTCACGGCACAATGGTGGCTGGATACAGAGCTAAACTGTAATTTACATAAATGGAATTTTGAGACCTGAGAATTATTTATTAAGTTGCAATGATTCATCTCCCACTCCTGCCTAAACAGGGAAAGAATAAAGTTTCTTGTATTTTAAGTTAAAAAATGTTGTTGATGACCCAACAATCTCAAAATGTTTCCTGGGGGGTAAAATCAGGAAAATCATGCATTTTTAATTCCTTGTCATTTTAGGTTAATGTCCTGAGGTTTTATTTCTTTAGCAATTCTTCTTAAATGTGCTTATTCCAAAGCCTATGTCCTAATTAAAAAGCACAGTGCCCTGAAATAAGAGATGGCATGCATGAATGTCCTAAATAAAGAAAAATAAATAAATAAAGGGCTTGTTAAATTTTCTACATAATGTCCATGAATGAGGAAGCATCCCCCTCTTGCTTTTTTACCTATGGATATCATTAATACGGACTGTTCCAGCACAATGAACTGGAAAGAATGGTAATATTTTTAATTTCCTCTCCTCGGCAGAAATTGTTGCTTTAACGTATTAATGTCCACATGGGTAATACACTGACTCCTGGCCGACGTGAAATGGGACTTCATCTTGGATTTTGTGGGTACGTGAGAATAGAGTCTGATTATCTTGGGAAACAATTTTCATGCTGAAAATTCTGATGGGGCTTCCAGAGACAACAACTCACAAAGTTTCTTCTCAAGTGACCCGGAGTGAGAAACTGCTCAAAATTCCCACAAGCAGCTTGGCCACCCTCTTTGCAGAAGGTGGCCAGGTATTTAAGGACTGAGAAGTCCAGAGTTTTCTCAATTTGGTAGCAAGAAAATGATTTTGCAGTAAGTTATAGGTGTAATTCAGCACTCAGTTGAGCTGGACCACAAACCCAATCTTCCCCAAGGCAGCTGTTTTTTCCTCAGTAATAGTTTAGAGAGAACTGCAAGTGATACCAATGAGCTAGAAATCAGCTATTCAACTGCCTTTCATTGACTAGAAACACTGCAACGGGGCACAGCAAAAGGTGTGAAGCAAAGTGGATTCAGGAGTTCGCAAAGGAGCCTAACTGTTCTCTTAGTGCAGCTCTCAGCCTTTCATTTTCCTTCTTAAAATTATTTTGCTAATAATCTTACCGAAGAAACACAAGAATAACAACAAAATCAATAATCCTGTTCCCTTTTAGTTATAGGATTAAAAGGAGCTGGTCTGTTATCTCATCACTTTGTCCTTTCAAAACAGAGGAGAAAAACAGTTGTGCCTGGAGTTTAGTTTATATGCAGAAAGACACGGTGTAAGTAACACAGTGCAATCTTCAAGGCCCCAGTGGATACATTATGTTTGATCTTTCTTTGTTATATTTAAAAAAAAAAAAAAAAGATTTATACAAGGAATTATTTGGGCTGAAAAAAAGCCTTTTGCTGCCCTGCAAGGCTTTAGTGGGGAAGGAAAATGGAAGAGCAAGAGCACCGCTTCCATGCAAGCCAGGAAGGGAGATTTGTGGCAGGGTCCCCAAGGAAGATTTGCCCAGCCCCATGTCTGAGCTGGGCACTGCGCTCCTGCGATGCCTCTGTGCAAAGGCATGGCTGTGACAAGAACAGCATTGTGTGGAGCGAAACCCAAACCCTCAAATGAGAGTACCCCAAACAGGCAGGAAAATTGCAGATGTAACCCAGGGTGGGAGCTTGGGCTGAGGATTGTTTTTCTACGGAAGAGAAAGTAAGATGGTGGGACATTAGAAGAGTATGCACTTGGTAGAAAGCTGTTCTGGAGCAAATGTAGGTAGTTCCCCAGGAAGAGGACTGAAAGAAAGAGGCTTTATTTAGGGGAAGGAAGATTTATGTTAGATATTAGCGAAGCTTTTCCACTCTAAGGGTGGAGGGAGGCCTTTTCAAAGGTCTTGAAAGAAAATACATTAGTATGACCCCCTTTTCAACAAGAGCCTTTATAGCTTGAAGGGGGATCTTCACAAGCCTAACAGGGCTCGTGTCAGGTTTCTGACAGGCCCTGGCCGCATGTGATCGCCTGGGACCATGCTTCAATTCTGGTGTGTGGCCTGGGGAAGGCCTTGAGAGCCCCATGTGGGCTGAAGGCCCAAACCAGACACACATTAGGTGTGGGTTGAGCTAGCTTTGGTGCACGGGGAGGCCAAGCACCAGCCAGGAGAGCCTCTGGAGGAACATCCCTTGGGCTCCCAGCTCTTGGAGCAGCTCCGAGAGCCTTCCCTGGCCGCCCGGCCGAGGCACAAAGCCGGGGAGATCTAACACCAGCGCACAGAAGGGGGCACGGCTGCGAGCATAAATGATCAAAGGGCAGAGCAAGCTGATGTGCGTAAAGAGGCCCTGCTACAGCTGAAGAGATCCCCTCTAGCCCTTGCCGATGCTAATGCGTATATTTACCTCCTGATTGACTTCATAATTAATTGGCTACATGGGGGTAGATCCTTCTCTCTCCTCCTTTGCTCTAAGTGAGGCTGCAGAAGCCCACAGACGGACCCGGGAATAAAACCGAGCCACACAAGGCCTTTGTTCTTTATTTGCTCTGAAAATATAAAAGAGCCTGTATAGATATAAATGAGGGCAAAATATATATATTTAAATCCCCAAAGTGCAGCAGGCAAAAGGCAGCATACAGCAGGGCTTAGGCAGTTGTTAAAAAGAAGAGGGATTGTATTTTTGACTATAAGGTGGATATATTTAAAAAAAATGTAGTAGAAAGGTAGGGGAAATTAATACTTCTATCCCAAACAGAACAAGGAGAAGAAGCATTTGTTACGCAAATCTTTTCATTAGTGCAAATCCCGAGTGCTGATAAGAGATAAGCGTTGTTCTAGCTTTATTTCAAGTAGCTCCTACACAGACGTGGGTACATGATTACATTGCTGCGAAAGAACGAAACAAACACACACATTTTCCCTGTACATTTATTTCTGTTACTGGAACATGAATTCTGGAGCCTGCCTGAAAAGGCATTTGGTCCATTGAGGCTTGTTCATTTTACCGCTTTGTTTTCCGCTAAGGTGACATCTGCTCCTGAATGACCTTAGCATCCTTTCTCTCTGCAGCCTGGCCCGGGTGGCCGCTCCTTTTATGCGCATACATTAATGTTCGGGTGAATCGCAGCTTCATGAGGTCTGTTCTTTATTCTTTTCATTGCCACTAATCCTGGAGTCTGCGGGGAACAAAGGGCTGGATCCTCGCAGTGTAAGCGGCCAGACCCCACCATAGGGATTTACACCTGCCACGGCATGACACCAGTTATCTCTGAACCCCATTCCCCACTTTGCCATCTCCGCCATCAAATTCCTTGTGTGGCTGCTGATAATAACGCAGCACGGGATGCTGCTTTTTGCAGCAGAATGAGCCCCAGTGCAGGATCTGCCCCCAGCTGCGGCTGCCTCCGCAGAGGAGCTCCCATGGAAATCAGTGAGGTTTTCTCAGACCTGCGTTTTGCTGAGACACAGCTATCTGTCTGTCGGACTATTAAATTATTTCCCCACGTGACAATGAAGCTTCCAAAGTTTGCAATATGATTTTCAGTCTCTTATGCAGCTCTTTGAGCCTTTTCCCCCCCTCTCCCATTGTTTTACTGCTCTATCTCCATTCAGAGGCTCGGTATTGCCACAGGAATATTGCATTTGCCCTGTCTCCTTTGTCTGGCACCTTTGTTTTTGCATCACCATCAAATGAAATCAATTCTATAACTGATTTCTCCAAGCTGGCACCAGAATGACATGCCTACAGTTTCTGCTACCAATTCTTCTTGCTGCCTGTAATAAGTTACTTAACCATTCCATTATTTCACGCCGGCTCCCGATGGGTTTTAGCTGCACAAGACATCTTTCTGATGAAATTGGCAACAGCTTTGAAAAAATCCAAATCAATTATATCTCCTGGGCCCTGCTCAAGACTTTAAAAGAGGTTAGTTAGGCAGGATCTTCATTTTACACATCTGGGCGGAAAATGCACAGGCATTTTTTTTTTCCTGCCTGCATGTACGGACGGCTGGCATCGTCTCTTTGATAAAATCGTTTGCTGTTCAGAGAGTCAGGGGCTCGCTCAAGGAGGAAATTTGGCTGGTATATATGGCATGGCTCCAATGGCTTTAATGAATGCAATGTTGATCACTTGAACAACAGGATCAGCAATATGGCATGGACGTGATAGCCCTTTTTTCCAGTCCTGGTTATAAAGTACCAGATAACACTGTTGTGTCAGAGGGCAACTCCCATTAGCGGGGAAGAATTACGACCCACTGGCTAAAACACCAACCTGGGTGTTAGATCTGGTTTCTTCTCCCATCTCCTTCCCAGCAAGGCTTGGTCCCTGGGGTTGGTCCAATTCTATTTCCATTCAAATTGATATCAAAATCCAGCATTACCTCTTCTGGCAAGCTTTCTGGCAAGGAAACAATTAATGCCAATGAACTTTTTAAACAACAGTTTTAGCAGATTTCTCAATTTCCTCAACCAAGTCTTACTTCAACAATTTTCTAAATGAATACTGAAACATTCATTTATGGAAAGGAAAAAATTGACTCTCTCACTCCTTTGAGGTCAAATCGTTATGCAAAAAAACACATGTGCACAACTTCCCACCTTTTTAAAAAATCAAACCTAAATTTGACTTGTTCTAAGTACCTAATGGGCTGCAATTTCTTGCTAATTATATAATTACTCCAGATTGTTATGTAGCACTGGCAATTAAACACTCGAAATACTTTTAGCTTGAAGAAAGTAATTGCGTAATTCCAGCGGATCCGTGCAGACGAAGCTGCATTGGGTGCTGCTCCCTTTCCCCTGTGACTTCATGGCCGTGGCCGCTCACACGGAGACGCAATGGTGAATTCCTCTGCAAAGCAGCAGGGTTTGGCCAACCTCAGCCTGACACTTTATACCATCTGAAGGCCAAATTGTGTGTCATGTATTGGATTAACATGAACAAACATCTTATTTATACACATGGACAGAGTGATATGGATGTGAGTGTGTGTCTCTATGTATTCCATCCTGTTTTTAGAAACATTTTCCATTTTATGTCCTGGCAAGGCCATGCTCAGGAGAGCAACCCATCATTAGAGCTCCCCAGGGGACTTCCCCGTCACACTACCCAATGTGGTCCCACTCCTGGGCTGCCCCAGTAGGTATTTGCATGGGAAACACTTGCCCAGACCCAAGGGGTACATTTCATGTTTCAGCATCTCCCATACAGCTGCAGAGACAGCTCAAGAGTAGCCAGATTGCCATTCACCACCTTCTGTGTGCCTAGACCAAGGCCCCACAGTGCTACTTGTCTGGCCAACACGGGAAGAAAAATGTCCTTGTCCCCAATATCTTGGTGTATTGTCCCTTGACTCCTAATGCTTTCAATTCAGGTGACAGTTCTGTCTCTATATTCTCCTCAGTCCCTGCTCTCTGCGCCAAGGCACTCAGAAGACCCATCAGTCTTCAATCCTACACTTTAATTTCTTCCTCCATAACAGCAATGATAATAATAATAATAATAATGAAGTCTGGAGTGTCTTTTAGGTCTGGTCCTGGAGGTTATGTGGTACAAAAGCCAACCGCAAGTAGCAATGCTACTTGCCAAATACTGTGACTTTTCATTGCATCCTTCACAGAGAAAGAAGCTGTATTTGTGTGCAGGGGAGCTGCATGAGAGCCCAACATTGTGTTAACTTGTTGATTTAGACTTTAGGTAGGTTTTGAAGACAATTGTACGGCTTCTTATAGGGAGAAGGGGAAAGGAAATGTGTTAAAAATGAGTAATAAGAACAAAAATAGTTAGACAGGAGACTGAATTTTCCACAACCCTCCAGTAAAAATGCTGGTACTTGGCACCATTCAGCTGAGAAGAATTTATTGGTGTCCATGGATTTTCAACAAGAACCTTCCTGCTTCATTGCATATATGGAGGCTGTCATGGTTCAAAGACAGGATTTTTCATGGATTTTGTTCTGTCTTTCTTTCTGTCCTAAGGTTCAGGTCACTTTTCCCTTCTTGCTTAGTACATATGTCTTTCATGAGAATAAGGGATGAGAGCAGAACCTATAAAATATCTAATCCTTGGCCTTTTTTGGAAGAGGACAGCATGGACTTTGTCCAAATCCCAGCCTCCCCATGCCACCCTCACATGGATTTACCACCTCTCCCCTTTGGGAAGCCCAAATTCATCCAACCTCTTTCTGGACCTGGAGGGTAGAGCAGTGGCCCCCATCTTCAGAGGGAAAAATCCCATCTGAACCTTGAAGCCTTGATGTGACGTTTTCCTGTCTGCCACATGGGGACCACAAGAAGGTTTCAAGCAGGTAACAGGAAATCTTCATCCCAAGTTCTTTGTTTCGAGGGAATTATATGGCTTGACTTGGGTCCAGCAGTCTTTGATTAGTCCTTGGATTATACATACATATATACGTATACATATATATATGTGTATAAATGTATAAATGTATAGACATATAAATGTATACACTGGTATATGTTGTGAGTGTATATATATATTTATATTTACGCATATACATGTATACTACTGGTTATTTCAGAGCCCTGTCTTGCTGCTTTGATGCAAATAATACCCTCACTGAAGTAGAGTAGGCACAGCTTTACTTGCTTGAAAACCAAAAAGTTTAACCCTGACTTTGCTAGAAAACATTTCCAGCCAAACCCAGCTAGTGCAAATTGACCTGGAAAAAATACCTCTGTCACTGAGATGATCAGAGATGGTCTGTTTTGACTTGAAAGAAAAAAAAAAAAAAACAAAACCAAACCCCATAACCTCTTTCATTTTCCTTGCCCCTCCTAAGGCAGGGGCAGTCCTCTGTTTAGTCATTCCTAGGGCTGAAACCAGCATGGAATGCTAAATGGATTAATTAGTACTACATCACTCTAAATTTAGACAGCTTCCTTTCAGAATTAGATTTCTTCAGGTTTATGCCATTACATTTCTTAAATGTACATTCTCAATCACATTAGCAATTATGAATACATTACATTTATTTTCTTTTTGAAATATTTTACTGTTGTACCTTAGGATATAAAATACACACACTGTCCTGCCCAGGCAGAAATGTGAGGTCAATATAGCTCATGATTTTATCACAAATCTCAGTATTTTAAAGATAACCTTGAGACCTATCAGTATCCTCTTGCTTGAAAATAACAACTTTCGTCTTTCATGCAAGTTTTTATCTCGTAGAATTGCAGAGCATCTGCACTGAGCCAGCTCAAAAGGTGAGGGGTGAACAAAAATGTGTTTGCTATTCAAACTAAAACTCTCTTTATTTAAGGTGATAATTCTGGGCACTAATCTTATGACTTCTCAAGGTTGGAAGTTAGCATTGCTGAAAAGGATATAAATTATTATAGCTTTCACATTAAGTATTTCACTTGTACTCAAAGTCAATATCATAGGATCATGGAAGTTGGAAAAGCCCTCCAAGATCACCTGGTCCAACCACCCCCCTACCACAAATGTCACCCACTAAACCATATCCCTAAGCACCACGTCCAACCTCTCCTTGAAAAACCACAGGGATGATGACTCCACCACCTCCCTTGGGAGCCCCTTCCAATGCCTAAATATAAAGTCTGGTGTCTTCTTCTGGCTTTTGGGATAGAACACAAGCCTTGTTTGCCTGGTTTTCTGCTATCATGGGTAGAACAGAAAAAATTTAGTAATGACTTTGTTTATCAACAAAGAGGCAACCCCCTTGTTAGCCTGGACTTTTTTAGGTGCTATGCAAAAATAGACCTTGATAATAGCTGTTGTCCCAACACCACCATGCCCTAATGGTGCGTAGTTGAGCACAGACCATGGATATTTGCCCTCTTCAAAGAAGCTGCCTTCAGTGGGGGAAGCAATATACGTGCTGGGCAACCATTCAAGCCTGTTCAATGCTTTCAGGTAAAACAAACAAACAAACAAACAAACAAGAAAAACAACAACAGGTCTTTAGACTTAACATTATATAAAACATGGAGCCAGGGCACAGCAAATGAATTTGGGATGATCTTGTGAGGCACTTCAATGATCACCTGGTGCCAGCTGGGACAATCTCAAATTCCACGTTTTTCTTAGGCACACAGGGTGGACCATCAAGGCCTGGCTATCAGGGTGGATGCAGAAGCACTTGTTCAGCTTTATCACACCTAATGGAAGGCTTGCTATGGGTGGGATTATCTCCTCCTACAAGACACCGTGGAGGTAAATCATACCAAACAGACAACAATGTTGTAAGGTTTGTCAGCAGGCAGTCAGTGCCAAAAATGAACATTGCTTTTTGAGTAAGTGCATTGTCCTTGGACTTCTGTAAAGCACTGTGTAGCACTACAAAGTCAGTGAAATCTGTTTTTAATGGATTCAGTACAGGAAGATCTCACAAAGCGCTCTGCAGAGGAGAATTGCTGTCAAAAGGAGGGATGTTTATGGAAGATTCATGCAGATCAAAGCAAGGTCCGACACCATCCCACATTTTTGTAAGTCACCGAGAAACAAATATAGAAGCACAGCTGATGAATGGGGCAGGCATCCCTTAGATTTATGGCAGAATGGTAAATCATGATGATGAGAGGACAGCCATTTTTACTGCATCCTAATCCAAACTTGAATATGTTATGGACAAGAAACAGAAGATGATACCACAAAAAGGTGAATTGCTCTTGGAAAGCACAGGCTCCAGTGAGATGTTAGAGGTTTAACAGTTGGTGAATGAACAGCAGCTGTTGTGGGACATACTGTTGTGGTAAATCAGTAAATGGGAGGCACACACAAGGGAGGTGGGAAGGGATCAGCTTCTCCCTATCCCCCTGCATGCAGGAAACCTGGACATTTGGGATAACCAGAGATTTTTCTTTCCATGGTTGTGTTCCTGCTACATTGCAATGCTCTGGTTTGAGTGAGAGCGGTAGACACGGCTTCTCTTCTTGTATCATTTAAAGGACATAAAGCAGAGAAATTACCAACTTGGACAATGATGTCAGATCTCCAACAAAATGAATGTTTTTTTACTTTTTAAGCAAAAAAAAAGTGTGTGAGTGATATCTGGGTGTATTTTCAGTGCAAAGGTGTTTCTGCATGGTACATCCTGATTTTCCCTGTGCAATGTCCCTCTGCCACAATCTGTCCCCCCAGGGTTCCTATATTTGGCTGTCCCCCAGTATCAAGATGCAGAAACTGTCCCAGCTGAGCAGGATGGCAAAAGTCTCTCCCCAAGCCAGTGCTCACCTGCAGCACCTTGAAGAAGGAGGCATCTGGCTGGATGTACGGAGAAATGTAAGCCTGCTTCTGTAGGCAGGAAAATGAGGCAGAGAAACATTAAAAGCAAGAGTGACATATGTATTTGGGTAGATCTTATGGGTCTAATGGTGGTGTTAGATGATAGATGTTCCTTAATCTGGCTCATCAGAGTGCCAGCCAGGTTGTTGTATAACGCAGGAGGCAGATAATGTTTGGAGATGCTCAAGTTGGTGATATTTGCATTCCCAAGCACCTAAGAGGCCTCTGCACCAGCACAGTAAACAGTGGGATGCCAGGGGATGCTATTAGGCACCGAACCTGTCATGATCCTTACTGTAGGTTTCCTCCATCAATCCTGTTTCAAAGGTTCAGTCTGGTAGGAAGATTTTACCAAGTCAGGACCAGCACAAAACACACCCATGGAGGACTGGTCTTCCTTCATTGATTCTGGTGTTAGGGCTCTCTGGCAGCATGCCTGATACCATGTTTTTCTGCCTTTCTTTGAAGTTTTTTGAGCCCCCATCTCCCAGCAATGCTCTCAGGCCTCAACCCTGGGATGGCGTGTAGGCATGTTATAGAAGAAATTTTCCAGCTTTACTTGCCACTTAAACAGTAATTACACCAGTGAGAGGAAGAGAAAACACGATCCTTTAGCCTGACCCTGAAAGGAGGAGGAACAGGTCATGCCTGTAGCAGTGGGCTACCAGGGTGCAAGGGCAGCACTGAACTGTCAGCATGCCTACTGGCATAGCTTTGGTCTGTGCCAAAAAGCATCGACCTGAACAATCCCCATGCACGGCAGAGGGTATAGCACAAACCCAGTGAGTGGTGTGGACATGGCCACCCTGTTCTGGGACTGAGAGCTTTGCCTGTACTGCCTGGCCTCATGGCAAAGAGACATTCCCTCACCTTCGCTATGCCTCATTAACTTGTTAGTGTGGAGGAAAGTTGGGGATTAATTTATGGAGCAAGGTCCGGGTCACAGGTCTCTTCCAGCAGCTCAGTGAACATATGGCCCATTAGAGACCCATCTCAGCAGCTTCAGCAGAAGGAGGCAGAAGCATCCCCTCCCCAAGAAGAGTCTGGAGTGGGGTCAAAGAGGAAGGATGGGGGACAAGCCTGCTCCCTGTCACAAAGGTCTTGCTTGTCCATCCCAAGTGCTGTGAATGCTCTGAGAGGTGTATGCTGCTTACTTGCTGTGTTTGGAAAGAAGGACCCTTCTTTCCTGAAAGCAAAGTCTTGAGCACCTGAAGTAGGTACAGAACAGTGAAACCTATAATGGGGAAGGCCCCTATAAATTATATGTTGTAACGTGGTTTTATGATGCCATGGACATGGTGGCAGAGGCTGACGTTGCCCAACCCAGCTCTACCTCACTGGTGGGGTACAAGCCATCGCTGCTGTCAGAAGGAGATGAAACAACCCTTGCTCATGGTTCCTGGTATAAACGTATGCCAGGCCTCCTGGCGTAAAATGAAAATTTAGTTTTGTTCCAAGAAATTTTAGTTACAGGTCTGTGGTCAAAGAAAGTGGTGGTCCAGCAAGGAAATGAGTTGAGTGCATATGTCCCAGCCATATGTTTCAGATCTCTTTTGTGATAAGGCTGTATATGGAAGTACATATGCATGTGAGTACATTAATATATTTATACATTTTTCTACATGGGTGTATGTAAACAGAACTACACAAACTCATTTTCACACACACACACACACACAAATCATTGAAGCTTTAAAGTTATTTCATAAAAAGGGGTATATAGGGACTTCTGTTTTATTCAAACCATCTAATATAGCAAAGAACTTCAGGACGCAGCAACTTTGCCATGGTTTCACTAGGCTCACACCCACCTTGTGACTAAGGCAAAAAAATGGAACCCAACACCTTGCCAGACACATGCAAGTCCCACGTCAAATATACCTACAATGCCCTATTTTTTCCAGTCTTGGACCTGCTGTTTTCTACATCATATTTAGGGCTTTTATCTCTGGCCAGCTTTAGCCAGGGTCAAAACCTTGTTTCCCACTTGAGATTTAATTTTCTGTCTCTTTCTTACATCAGTAAGTGAATCTTTGACGTTCTCTCTGCCAGCCATTGTGCCTTCCTGCAGCTTTATATTTGGCTTGATTGTACTATCTTGCAAACGCGACTGTCTTGAAACAGAATAGCATTGATGCACAGACTGTCAGTCAGAGAGAAGTCAGTCTTGTCCAGCTTTTAATCATGTGGGCTTTCCCCTTTCCAATTCTTGGTGACTTTCCTCCTACAGGAAATGAGTAGGATCTTTTGGCTCTGACTATTGTAACGTTTTACCGCATGTGTTCTCTTTTGTTCCTAATTTTTCTCCAAAGTGACTGCCTGCATTGCTTTTCCCCTGTTATTGCCAGCAAAAAAAAAAAAAAAAAAAAAAAAGGCTTTTATTTCTCCCTTGGCTGCTTGTAACAGATCTTGAAACCTGTGCTCACTGTGCAGTTAACCACTGTACTATGTATTGTTACTCATATTATTGTTGTATCTCCAGCATGGATGAATTTTATGAATTTTATTAATTGCCTTTGCAAGAGAAAGAATAATTAGTGCTTGCCCACACTTCACTGATGTGGTGTTAGGCACAGAGAGTTGGGTCTCACCCAAAGAGCATGGGAGAGGCATCGCAATGCCAAAAAGCACGGCTCCAGTGCTCGTCTTGGGGGCATCACCCCAAGACCCTCTCCCATCACCGTTGGCTCTGTGGAGCTACCTAAAGAGGAACCCAAAATATGGGCATGCCGCATTACCTGTAATACTCTGCACGGTTGTACGGTTTTAGCAGCTCATCATCTTACGGCTGCTGGTAAGTGCACGTATCAGAGCGATAATCAAGGTAGGATTCTGCTTTTAATTATACCCTTTGCGACACATTGAAATCAGCAGCGTTGCGCAGCCACGTCTGAATGCTCAAATGAGAAAACGGAAAAGTGTAAATGGAAGGAATTTGGTAAAACTTCCATTTTCTGATGGAGTAATCAGGAATTGAATTTGGTTTTATGGAATGCTCATGGAAAGGAAAATTTGATCTTCTTGCTCTCTTTTTCTGCTTTTTCTAATTAAGTTTTTTATCATTTTGGACATGCAGGTTTAAAAAAAGACCGAATGTCAGAATTACTAAGAGATAACTTTGAAAACAAAGTAATAATTCATTTTAAATCAGCATCAAACCAATGCCTCTCCCTAGTGTTCTCTATAAACTCCTCAAAAAGTAGGTGTTTCAACAAGAACGGTTAATTATACAGACATAATGTGGAGAAAGACATCTATAAGATCTTCTAAAGGCTGATAGGAAGATCAGAGAATCACACAGCATTTGCAATTAAACACTGAAATAATCTGGATTTCTGGTCGTGAGTTGCACCATTGGTGGTAATCCTATAGTGGTATATAATAAAACAGTTGTAAAAGCAAAAAAAGCCCCCCTGGAAGATCAGGTGATCAAAAAACACATTGCTATTCTGGGATAATAGAAATCTGCATTGATTCAACATCAGCATTCGATGAATTAACTATTTCCTTCCTTCTGCACTTTCCTGAGTTTCTCATTGAGACAACTGCATATTGTCAGGCAACATTGCAGCTTAATAGAAGACATAAAAAAACCCCAAACACTAAGTATTTGTATCCAAAGATACTTGGCATAGAGTAAAAGAGATGTCCCATTTGAAAATAAGTGTTTTTTTTTGTTGTTGTTGTTGGTTTGTTTTTGTCTTTGTTTTTGTTTTTCCTCAGGTAGAAATGGCTCTTTTCCTTTGGAAAAGTGGTCTAGGTAGTAAGAAATACTCATGCCTCCCCCCCCCCCCCCCCCTTTTTTTTTTTGGATAAGGATCTCACATGTTCTCCATGTTTAGTTTATAAATCCCAGATTAACATCAACACAGATAGAAACTGACTACGAATTTTGGGGAAAATGTCCTTCTGTGTGAGCTCTGGGAGCTAACAACCATCCTTGTTTCTACAGGACTGTGAGGAAGTCGAAAAGCTTTCACAATATCCCATGGAGACACACAATTTATATTCTGAACAGGCTTCAGAAGTGACAGCAAGATTTTCCATCGGAGATTTCCTCAATTAACCCCAAGACATGCAAATTGGCATTTTCACTAATATTCTCCCAGGTCTCAGGCTGGTGATGAGCAGAGCACTGTCTCTCATTAGCACACCTGTAAGAGCATGCACAGCTCTCAGCATCCCAATGTTTTCCCACTCTATTTCCAAGTCAGCAGCTCCACTCTCGTGGGAGGGAGAAAATGATGCTCAGGCCCCACCAGAGCCTTACGCTGGTCAAGAACATCCAGATTGACAAGGCCACCGGGTTTTGGTGGCAATCATCTCCAACGTCTGTTAGGAGAGGGACTGAGGAAAGATTTTACCCTCTGAAACATGAGCAAGGTGCCTGTTAGGAAATTATGGCCCTTGAGCAGCCCTGCTCATCCGACCAAGGGGCTGTCTAATCTTCAAGGAACCTCAGCTGGCAATTTGAGTAGTGTGGCCATCTGTACATCAGCTTTTAGAAGAAGCAGAGGGATGACAGGCAATAGTTTCTGTTTAATGAAGAACTGCTGAAAAAACATCTCTCTGCTAGCTCTTTCCCAGACTCCATATTTTTACCTTCTAGCTGCTGCTTCTCTGTGGTCAGCAGCTGCTTTATGTGGCCATGTGGTGAGCCAGGATGAGGCCCAGATCTGTGTTAAAACTAACAATTTAGTATGTATTTTCACAGGGTTTATTTTATTCTGGTTCAGCTTTGTGGTCTGGCTCAACCTGTGGCCACACAAATGTTTGGGGTGGTAGAAAGAGAGGAATGGTGCTTCTGTGGGAAGGAACAACCAGAGAAGGAGGGAGAGCTTTGGTAAATGATTAAATTTGTGATTAAATATGTCTTTCACAGGGCTGATCTGCTCAACAGCTTCTTTGAACCTCACAAGGAATGGGGAAAAAAAAAAGGTACTCTGAGTTTTCCTGGTGGGCTCTGTTTGGGAGCAGGTTTCAAGGCACAGCTGCAATCTGAAGTCCTCAGAAAATGTGGCCTACCCTAAGATGGTTGACCTCTCTACCCCCTCAAGTATTAAAGAAAGGCAGAAATCCCTCCTTTTCTCCTTGTGCTTTCAGGGGGTGCCTTTCCTCAGTGGTTAGACAAAACAACACATCTACCTGTGAGGAAGCTTCCAGTCTGCACATCACGAGGGTATGGGAAAGGCCTGCAGCGTTGTATGAAACCTCACTGCTCTGGAAGAGAGAGACATGGCTTAAGGCCCCTTTTCCACAGGAAAGGTCTGGATGACGGGCAGACCAGGCCTATGGGGCATGACAGAGAAATATGTGCAGGTGTAGCTATCGGGGTATCACTGGAGAAGGCAGGCCTCTAAAAGTTGGGTGCTGTCAGATGGGAGGGGAGTCTTGTGCCTATTAATTTTAGGTGTTCTTAAATGAATTTCATAAACAGCATCAGAAGCAGGAACTCCCACCCCCAAGGCTGTGTCCTTTTCTTGCCGTGAGATGGTATGAAGCTGCCAGCCGTGAAGTTGCTCTCTTGAACTTCAGCTTGTCCTTTTTGGCTGTACAGTGGCCCAGTGTGAATGTAAAGGGTGCTTTTAGTCTGGAAACTGGAGAATTGTGTATTCTGGCCAAGAATTGTGTATTCTGGAGAGATGGATAAGACTGAAGGTGAGAAAGCTAGAAGAGGAAGCAGTGAAGGTCTCCTTGGGTAATTCAGATCCAGTGGGTACATAAAACAGGCATTCGGGGCATATGCTGACGTGCTTCTCATATCAATACAGCCAGTATAAAAGACAAGATAGCTGAACTGGGCAATCTGCTGTTGAGTGCAGATATGAACATAATAGGCATCATAGCAAATTACTGGGGAGAAGATAATCAGGACACTATCAGAGCAAACTACAAATTGCGCAGGAGTAATTTGCATTCCTGGAGGAATCGTGCCACAGTAAAGAAAACTTAAGTCACATTAGATAAGTAAGTTAGCTGTATCAACCAGTAACATTGGTGTCAAAAAAAATGAAATTCCACCCCAAGAGGAGACTGTAACAGAGTTGTTCCTCAGTTCCTTGACCAAGGTAGGGACAATGTCCAAGATATTCTAAAGGAGAACAGAGACACTGTGGGAGTACAAGATGCAATATGAAGAGGAAACATCACATGCACTAGGTAAATATAACAGCAAAACACAATGCCTGAGGCTAAATTTTTAGTCATCTGTGAACAACTACTTCTTGGAGACATGTAATCAGGAGAAAAAGAACTCCTTGTGCAGCCTGGGTTTGCTATAGTGCTATCAAAGAGCTGCTTTTTATAAGAAGGTGTAATACACTGATATTCAGTATTGTTGTAGGAACAAGAAAGCCAAAAATATCCCCAGCAGAGTCTTGGATTTAACAAGTGGCCCTACAAAAAATGAGGCAACTTGTTGAAAGGAAATTAGTAGGAGCCACGAATGGGTGAAATGTTTGCAAGCAGCACGGATATTGTTTAAAGACACCATATTGAAGGCTCAGAGAAAATACATGGTGTGTATAAAAAAAGACTTTAAAAAGACCAGAAGAAAGCTACTGTAATTAAGGATCAGAGCGAAGGAGGCTATTACAAGTAAGAAGACTTCGTGTTCAAACAAGGCAAAAATAGAGAACACACATTCTATTAAAAAGGTAGACTAAAAAGATTTGAAGAACAAATTTCTAAGAGCGTGAACAAATTATCAATCCCTTTCCAGACATGACCAGATTAGGAAGCCTGCCAGGCAGTATGAAGGGCCAGCAGAGGACCAGGGTGTAAGATGAATAACTTCAGAACTGCAGGCTGGAGCGCATACATGGAAGAACACTGAATGAACTTGAATATGAAACTACCAGGCTGGCAAGTACGGCGTTGGACTTCTGCTTACCGTGACATTTCACAGAATCACAGAAGGGAAGGGATCTCTTGGTACACCTGGTCCAACCCCTGCACAAGCAGGGCCACCCAGAGAGGGATAGCCAGGACCTTGGGCATTCCGTTTGAATGGAAATGTGACACCAGGCTTTTTTTTTTTTTCTTTCTTTTTAAGTATTTGAGGAAAAAAAAACATAATTTTAATCCCTTCATAAAGAAAATTGCTAATAAATAGAAACAGTGAGTGCATGAACATGGGGAAGAATCTACATGACTTTTGCAGGTTGGAAGCTTGCTTAACAAAACCACTAGCATTTGTTGCTAGCACCAATCATGTCAATCTGGTTGGTGTTGTCTGTGTGGCCTTCAAAAGTCCGAAGACTGCTGAGAAAAGCAAGGACCCATGGGCATGAGAGGCTATAGGAGCTATCTTTTCACTGATGAAAGAATGAGCAGCAAAGAGCAAGACAGGGACTGTTAACAGTATCCTAGTGCTGAGACGTGGACTGCAGAGCACATCTGATGATGCCGGGTTATTTGCTGGTGATATGGGATTATTTGAGGTTGTGCAAATGAAAACCAGTTGCAGAAACCTCAAAACACTGAGAGGGCAGGTGATAAAATGGCAGCTGGAATTCAGCGCCTGTCATGGCAAATTAAAGTGCATGGGGAAAAGCAGCTCTGAATCTCTGACAAGTGCTGGTGCTGAGTGAGGCGTTGTCAGCGGAGATGTGATCTTACAGCTAGGGCAGATAGGGCCATGAAAATGCCAGAAAACTACTGCCTAGTTGGAAATAAAAAGATAAAAAATTATTTTCCCCTGCAAATGATGAATTAAATGTTAGAAAATGTCAGGAACTGTAAAAAGAATAAAAACAAGCCCATCATTTCACATGTGTAAGATCACATCTGGGGAACTTTGTCCACATTTTGGTCTCCCCAAGAAATACAAGAAATATGCTGGCAAACTGGAGAGAGTCCATTGGTGTCATCAATATGTCTAGAGAAGTGAAACGGGTGAAATATTTGGAAAAGGTGAAGGAATTGGGTTTGTTCAGCATTAAGAAGAAGAGACTGAGTGGAGATTTTATTGCCACTTTCAACTATCTTAATGGAAAATGCTCAGAAGATGGAGCCAAACTGTTCTTGGAGGTGCACAGAGGAAGGATGAGCTTGAAGTGCACAAAAGCTGCAGCGAAGGAGGTTCTGGTTAGATACATGGAAAAATATCTTCACTATGGGGTGGTCAAATATCAGGACACTGAACCAGAGAGGCAGTGGAATTGCCATCCTTGGAGATATCAAAAAGACAGGTGAACAAAGGCAACGAGCAAGCTGGGCAAAACTGGTCCTACTTTGAGCATGGGATTTGAGCAGAGACCTTCAAAGGTCGTTTTGTTCCAAACCCACTCATAATTCCAGGATTGCTTTGCACCTGTGGTGACCCCACACCTTGAAAAATCTGTCAATACATTGTCAAAAAGTAAAACGTGTCAATAAAAGCAGTAAGGATGCTGGAGGCTACGGGACCACACTGACATGAGAAGAGATGAATTTGACTGAAATGGCTGGTGGAGCCTGGAGAAGGAGAGAGAGATGTCTGCAGACTGACAAGTGTTGTAAGGACATGAGCACAATTATCATTTCAGGGTTCAAGAACAAGCTGGCATCTGAGGAAATACCTGAGCTGGGTTCACCAAAAGCCAGGAGGGCCCGGAGAAGTGGCCGGGCACATTCCTCCCTCCTCAATTTTTTTCCTACAAGTGTTTGCTAGTGGGATCATCAAAAAGAGCGGAGTCTGGGCTCTCCTGCCTCTCCAAGGCTGGAGCAATGCGAGGCTTGGCCTGGCCTAGCATTTTCTTTAGGTTGTTACTTAGGGGAAACAGCGAGCTCGATCCTTTCTCTGTCCTCAAACGCTGCTTGCATGTGTTGGCACATCTCTTGTGTTTCTATAGGTGAAGTCAAGATTAATAAAAGTGTTCAAGTTGGAAGCTCGCTGCGGGTAAAAGGAAAAGGTGCTGCCAGGGCCTCTGGGCCTTGTGGCCCCGAAACCTCCTCCCTTCCCCATCTGCCCTGTTAACTAACGGAGCACTCTGCAACGTCTGTGGTCTTGTCTGGCAGGTTGTGAAGGGCAGAGGGAGGAGAAATGGTGGGTTTTGCACCGGTTATCTTTCTATCCAGCGGCGAGCTGTAATTTACTTTGGGGAAAGATGACTATTGCATGCTTTTGTGACATCAAGTTAGAGCTCAGAATGTTTAAAATAATAGGGAAAATGCATTTCCCGTTGACTTCTCTGGGAGCAGCTTGCACATTTCTGAAAGCAGATGGCGTGATGTATATTAAATTATCACTTATGTCGGGGGGCTTATTTTAAGGATGGAAGTGTCGTCTCTTGGTATTTGTGCCAGAACTGCTCATCCCCAAAGAAGGATTTTTGTATCCCTCCAGCTATCCTGGAAAATACTTGAAGGAACATGTCCTTCCCAAATACAGGCTAAAAATGTATCATTTTGTTACTTGTTTTCCGTCTTTTAAGGAAAAGGGAAAGCAATTTTTAAATTCCACTTTAAAAAAAAAAAGGTCCAGACTGGCATTAACTGAACCAAAAGCAAAAGTCCCCCAGACTTCATTGTAAATCTCCTTCACTTAGGGTGAAGGTTCACGCTGACAGCGACAACATGAATAAGCGGTGCAAAATCCCTCGTAAAGACCCAGAAGTCTAAAGCAACTGCTGAGTCATCAACAATATTTATAACCTCCCACACTCAGAATAGAAGATACCAAGGGACTGCAATTACTGAGATATGACAAATGTTGAATTTTTAATGTCTCCAGCTGTAGGACCCTTCATCGTCCGAGGGCGTTGCTGCTGAAAGGCATAACCTTAGTTTAATCCATGAGCGTTGGTTGTAAGTTATACTCTATACAGTTTCTCCATTAAAAAATATTGCTGTTGACTACCTAAGGAGTATTCCTTTTTTTTTTTTTTTTTTTTTTCACGTTTTTCTAAGTGTCTCCATAATCTATGCTCATAATAGACGATATAATAATACTCTTCTGTTCACTTGCAAGGCTGTTACACTTCTTTTGATGCCTTATACCATATGATTGTTGAAACACTCTTCTGCGAATGAACTGCACTTTAATCCTCTTCATGACACTGTGTCTAAACTCGTCTAGCAATTCTACCCCATCTACATCCGAAAAATGGCTCCTGCATGGGGCTCATTATGGCTGTGAGATATTCGCTTGTGTTTAGAATATGAGTTCCTGGGGGCAAAAGAAGTGACTAGGTCCCACTGATTGCCCTAGGACCTAAATATCTTGAGATCCAAGAGAATTCCAATGCCTAAGTGGCTTTGGAGATCTGAACCTGTGCCTTCCTGAACGCACTGCATAGCAATCTACTGCACGGCAACCCCAATAAAGAATGGAATTAAATAAAGCATGATAAGGATGTATGATAAGGATGATAGATAATTTAATAGGTGGTCAGATATTTTTTAAACATGCTGTTAATTTATTTACTTCCAAATAAAATATTACCTGGTATTTATTTTCTCTCAGGGATGCTGGTGCTGACAGAAAACGTTCTGTTATTTTTATTTAAAACCAATCATTTCAGGGGTGTCTCTGTCCATTTTATGATGATTTCTCCAATGAAATGATCTCGGATATGCAACCTTTCCATTTACATCAGCACCTGGGTGCTTTTGCCAGGCTGCAGCTCCCTTCCCACGAGCGCTCTCTGCAATGCAATTCAACACCCACTGCTCTCGCTGGATGCCGGGGCAAAAGAAGACATCTGCGGGCAAAGCCCCGACAATTTCTCATCGCCTTTAATGAAACCCCAGCTTGGTTTTGCTTCCACAAGCCGGGATGAGGAACCAGCTCGCCTGTCGCTGCGGCCACCCGGCGGCTGCAGTGGGGGCAGGAGCCCACCAGGGGGCTCCGGGGGGCAGCAGCAGCCCTGGGCCAGCATCCCCGCACGGCTGGGCAGCCAAAAAGGGTCCCCAGGGGATGCTCATCTCTTCTCTCATCTTCACCGCACTCCTTCAAACAGGCTCACACAGGGTAAGCAAATAAACAGGCAGCCCCGACAACGTCGGCTTTTAGCACCGCGGATAGCACCATCCATGTATTTTTAATCTTTGCCTGGGTATTTTCTTACAAACTTCATTAATAAGGGGGAGCGCTGCTGTATGGTAATATACGATAGCACTTAGAGCTTATGAAGCTCCCTTTCAGTTTTATAGCATCAGCACAGCAGGCTGTACTGAGCACCACATGAGCACATTTATAAAAAGCTTATTACAGCGTATAGCAGGAGAGCCCTTTTTTAAAGCCCTGTATGGGGAACCAGCGCTATTAAATGTGATTATTTCCTTTAGTGAAGGCAGCGTAAACAACTCTGTCATTTGTTTTTATAAAGTCATCAGTGCCACTGCATACAAACCAGCGCCGGCTGACAAAGCCAAGGAATCTACTAGACACTGTGCAATGCATTTAGAAAACATCATCAGCCCGTGTTGATGTTGCAGAGGCCTCCGAGCATTTCCAAGGAACCACATCTCATGAATGTGATAGATGCAGCAGCTTTAACCTTCCACTTGCAGAATTTTCCACGAAAAAAGCTGTAATCGATTCCATTAGCTTTTGTTTGTTTGTTTTGTTGTATTTATTTTATTTTATTTTATTTTATTTTATTGTGGAGCTTTAACTTCAGGTGAAAACAGAACCACAAAGAAAGCCCCAATATTTAGACCAAGTACACATCTACGCATATAAGCAACACAGGCTGCCAAAAACGCACGTCAGTTGACATGCAATACTTTTTCCACTATCTAATCTACTACAAGTCAGCCTGATAGGAAAAAATATCCTTGCTTTATTGGTTAGAGAAGTGATGTTTTTACAGATTTTGAAGATATTCTATGTTATCTGCAGAATTTAAGTGAGCCTTCCTTGTTACAGAAGATTATAACGGAAATCTAGTTATACACCATTTGTCTGCATTTGCAAGACAGATCCTATCAGTAGCTCTAGCAGAGCAGCTGCCTTAGCACAATGTTACCCTAAAGTATAAGGACAGCTTCCATGTTAGCATTGCTTATTTTTTTCACTATGGGCAATTTAAATAAGTAAAAGTCCTTAATATACTTTAGCCACTTGTATGGATTTATGTGAATGGAATTAAGACTTTCAATGACTTGGAAGAACATAGAAAAGACAACTACTTTAGCAAATACTAATCTGGGGTTCAGGAATTAAAAAGGCCTTAGGAGGGAGGAAATAGAAAGACCTGGAGGACTGAGATCAACAAGGAAAAGTTGGAGTGGGGAATGCAAGATACTAGTTGTGATGGGGAATATGAAGGATAGTGTGCTAAATGAGTCAATTATTTTGGAATTGCTAATCAGCATCTAATACAAGTAAAGTTTTTATGGGGTTGAAGTTTGCTGTAAAATCCTGCAGTTTTTCCTAGGTAAATAAAGGAGGACAAACTCGCCTAATTTCAGGTATCAAAAAATCAAGCTTTCTATTCTAAGCTACTCACGAGGGCACCTTCTGCTGTGAGTTGAATGAAGCAAACCTTTCTGCAGAACAGGCCAGCCTATCTGCTCTATTTTAAGACGAGATGAATCTAATGAATCTAGTATCTAGATGCTCAGCTTGGATGGGATGCCACAGCTAAAGTTGGGTGATATCAGTCGCACCCAAACTATGTGTTTCTGCCCCGCCTGCAGCAGCAATTTATTTCTATCCATAAAGCCCATCCTGCAAAATGAGCTTTCAGGGAGATAAAAACACAAAAATCCCAGAGTGAACTGTACAGAGGATATTTATTGAGAAATCCTTTACTAAAGTTTTACCAAGGGAAGGGCTGTGTCATGGTGGTTTCTAGTGAAATCCGAGTTGAATTTTCAGATTTTAAGTAGGGAAGGTGCTAACAACAATCTAAACTGATTTGTGCAGCACAGGCCACCGAATGTACCCAGTAATTTGTCCTCTCAGACCAGAAATTGGAACTGACCTACAGAGTATTTTGTACCACAGCTGGAAATCGTGATTTAAAAACCCCAGGGCTGAGCCTCAGCTGCTGGTAACTTCATTTAAGCCCAGTACGTTTATGGAGCTGAGAGAAGCCACACCATTGAAGGAAGTATCTGCAAACTGGCCAGCTGCTCACTCTTGGGCCACCAGCTACCTGGCTGCAAAGTGTTAATTCAGTTCTGGCAGGTGGTTGCTTCACCGCAGGACATAAGCTCGGTGGTGAGAGCCAACCCTGAGCAAAGCTGTGTGGCAGCTAAAGCCTTTGACTCTTTGTGTCTGGGTAGGATCAGGATCAGGAGGATCTGGGTCAGGATCCAGAGATGTTTTAGGTGTCTGCATATGCACAGGGGATCTGAACTCCAAAGACGAGCAAGGGTTTTCTGTCTGATGGTCACTGGAGTGAAAGAGCTCATAAACTGGTGATGATTTCTCAACAAAACTGCTCTCCACACACTGCTGTTGGTAAGACTTAATCCAGCTGCTCCCACACAGGTGCCGAGAGCCCTTTGAAATGCTCCGCAGCATCTGAGATATACGCATGGAGCTTGGAGATAAGATATAGGATGTTGATGAGACCCGTGCCAGGCTGGGGAAGCACCTGAAGTGCAGGTGGTGCACCCCGGGGCACTGTGAGTGGCACTGTGCACCTGTGTGCAGGCAGCCGCACCAAGCCCTGCACTGACCAGCTCTCCAGTGGGTATCGTGAGAGCTCAAAACCCATTTCATGCAGGAACACTGATGGACAAACCCCAAAACACATGTGTAGGCGTCACCTTGGCTTGTGTCACCATGTGGGTACTACCTGTAGATGCATCCTGAAGCTCCAGTGAAAGAAAGAGAACCAAGGTTTACGCATGCTGATAAGAAGACTTGCAGATAGCTGGCTTGTTGCATTAGCTCTTTTTTCTGTATTTGGAAAACATAAGAACAACCTGTATAAAGAGGCTGCTTGTGTCTTGCATTTTCACCTCCTCCCTGGCATGTATGGTACTCTGTTCTATTAAATTGCCCATTGTTTTTGACATTCCTCTGTAAATCCCAAATCACCGCATTATTCTGAGGTACAGTGCTGATGGCTCTTCTACGTCAGTTCCATTTTTAGTGTAATTTATGTAGCTTAATCTGTATCTAAATGCTCATCTAGATCCCAAATGGAAGGTGGATGAATGACTGATTAATCTTCTCTCCTCTCTCTAGAAACCGTCTCATGTAGATTGCTTTACTGTATTATCGTCTTGGCTGTCCTTCTGGGGTAACAGATACAGCTGTTGATACAGGAATTCAGGTCTGTTGTTTCCAGAAAGAATTGGGGCACTTAAAGTCTCCAGTTCCCTTGATTATAAAACCTCCTGAGAAGCAGTTCGTGTCTTTTTGCTAAAACTGGGGGAGCAGCGGGTTTGTTCTGATGAAAATACGTGCTGTTTGCAGAGATTGTTACCTGCCTGGCCACAAAATGTGATTGCAAAGAAGCAATCATGGTAGGGTTGGTGTGTTTACAGCGCTGTCATGTAGGCATCAGTTCTGAGCTCCGCGATTTGACATTTGTATCAATTACGATGAAGAACATGGACAGCAATTTCCAGCTGCTAGCAGCTGGCCCTAAAACTGCAGAAGTGGTAATGACAAAGATTGGGGATTGGTGCAAGTCTATACCAGTAGTTTAAATGGTGCCAATGACGAGGCACTGAATCCAATTTTCTATATATTTGCCATAATCTATGTATTTCTATACATCGGTAATAAATTCCTGAAGAGCCCTTGGGAATCACAGCAGTGAACCTCGGAGGCTGAAAGGTCTAATACTGCCCTGGGATATATGAATGCAAAACCAAGCAGGAATCAGGAAACCCTATTACACCTGTACTTGCTTCGCTGTGACCCATACCAGAATTCTCTACTAATTACTCGTATCTTCACCAGACTGGGCAGTTAAAAAAAAAAAGAAGAATCAGAAAACATGTCAGCTGAAAACCTGGAGAGATTCAGAGAAGGGCAATGACAATACTTACAGAATTAGAAAACACACTTCACTGGGATGAACTCCAACAGTCCCATTCATCTGTCTTGAGGGATGACCAGTCTGTAACACTAAGTGTGAATAAGAAAAGCAAGAAAAGCTGGATAGAAGAAAATCTCTACGTTCTAGGAAAGATATGCTGGGATTTAATGGGAGCTGAAGCTAAGCTAAAAATAAGGTGCATATTTTTAAGAGTAATTAAGCACTGAACACCCCACCAAGTCCTGTGGAGAATCTTCTATTGCTGTGTATTTTAAATTAAAAAGAGGAAAATAAAGGTTGCTTTCCAGCAGATGCACCCTGCAACACAAAGTTCGTATTAGTTTCAAGACATGGCAAATCTTGTTACACTGGAAAAAAAAATCAATGCAAAACCACAAGGGCTAGCAAATCCAACCCCAAATGAAAGGACTATGTGTTGTGTTAAAGGACATGCATCAGAGTCCAGCGTTTGCCTGTTTCAGAGCAGCAACCTCTCACGCCAAGCCTGCGGGCCTCCACCCCCAGTTTGTACAGGAGAGAAACAAGAACAAGCTGCTCAAATCCCCTCTGCCCAAGGCTGGCGATTATCAGAGCAAGTCTGACTGTTCTCCACACTATGTACCGTAAATGTCAAGTTCTGGAAAAAAAAATGTATTTCGCTTAAGTTCCTAAAACTGTATGACTAGGAATCTGTGTAGAGCCCTGCCTGAAAGGACACAGGTAAGCCCACGCCCCTTTTCTTGCTGTTCTCTCCCTCACGCCTTTTTCCTTTTTCACACTGGTTTCTTGAAGGTTATCCACATATGCTGTGAAGTTGCTGTGCTGGAAATACTGTGATTATTAGATGGGAATCCAAGCACCACGTAGATACCTTAACCCAGGCTTTTTTCTGTTATCCAGCACTTCTTGATTCAATCTGTGTGTTGGCATATATAAAGCCTATGTTTAAATGCGAAGCACACTACATCACAAATACAAATATATCAGTTTCTGGTGCATGCTTGGACAGGCAAATCCTTATCAGGAAAACTTTAAAAAGTTAGGGTGTGATTTTTACTCTCCCACACAGATATTAACCTCCGGAACAAGAAAAGAGTATAGTCCACATTTTCCTGAAAGGTAAGGAAATGTAATTTTTATTGAATTAAAAAAGTATTCTGTTTCCACGGAGCGAAGAAGCACAAAGCACTTCTGTAAACCAGCAGTTTTTGTTAAGTGGCATCATGGCTTATTACTATTTAATACTTAGGATCCAGTTACGAAGCAGGAACACAGTGTGTGAAGTGCCATACAAACACAGAATGAAAGACTGCTTCCTGCCTGTAATAGCTGTAATTGAAATGCATCAACAGCCCTGCTGTCTGTCACTGCTCTAACCACTGTTTTGGAGTCCCACCGCCAATCTCTTAGTGCCCTGCTCTGCTGTTGTCAGCCTCACAAATGAGGCAGCTGAATGCAACGGGTGACAAAGCAATTTTTCCTGTAAGAATTAATGTAACAGAAAGAACACCTATGATTTAAGACACAATTTAAATCATGGGGACAGCATACATGGCGTGGAAGATCACTGGGAACTGAGTGGAGGAGATGCTGGCTTTTCAGCTGCTGGCCTTTCAGAGCACATCAGGGCTCTGAAACGTTTTAACCACTTCATCTGCAAGACCGAATTGCCCAAACATTAGTCTGTTTTTCTGTCCTTCACCTCTGATTGACCTTGGTACATGCAAGGAAGATGGCAATGAAAATGGAACCATTCACAGAGGCAGCAGGAATGCTCTCAGTAAACGATTTGGGTTGAACATTCAGCCTCGCCAGTAGAAACATTAACTCTTAGGGGAAAAACTGCATTGCTGTCCGTCATAACATTAACTGCTGAATTTTTTAGAAACATGATCTTGGCAGGTGGTGGAGTGAGTATAGATACATGTGGTGACCCGAAGAAAATGGAGACAACAGTGGAAGAGTTTTTCACTACTGGTCTGTATAAAAACAGTGGATGTCATCATCGCTAGAGGCTTCTTATGAAGGAAGCAAGAGTTGGAAATCGTCAGCATGGATGATATGAGAAAACAGTAATTAGGTGAATATGTTTCAAATGAAATCCACGCTTTATTATTGAGCATTTCCACTTTTTAGTAACCTGTATATTCAAAATATCAGTTATATGCTGTATGCATCTCTATATTCACTCCTTTATTTAACCGGTTTTCTTCTGGTTATTGCAGATTTTTTAGAAGTCACTTGAGGGCCTCTCTGGTCTTGTTTCTCATTGATCTAACTGTATCTATCTCTCCTTATATATATACAGAAAAAATGGACTGTAATCGTGGGACTACTTGTGCTCAGATGATGTTGTTTGCCTTTCATGTAGAGGAACAATGGTAAACCTGAAGACAGAGAGGATAGCTTGTCTCTCCGGTTCCCATGTGAGCTTTTCGTTTTACGGGAAGCCTGGCTCCTACAACATGGATTTCCTGCTTCTCCAGATTCTTTTGTGAGCATCTGGGAATTCTTAATATTGCTGTAAATACACAATTCCTTTATAAATCTGAATAAATTGTCTCTCAAGAGTATATCCTTGTAAATTCCAGTTTGATTAGGAGCTGAATAGAACTGCATTCCTTTGTCATAGAGTATTTCTGAGAGAATTATCTGGCCTTCCTCTCATAGACTAGGCATCGGTCTGTCATTTCAACACATTTTCTCCTATTCAGCCAACAATCCAACTTCTTCAGGCCCCTCCAGATGAATTTTGTATTGAATTACTCATTTCCTTTCTATAACCTTTGCGTCCTATCTGTGCATTATCTTTTCCCTTGCTCTGAACTCACAGTGCAAGACTCACGTCTAGTTCACAAACCTTCTTTGCATTCTACAGTTTTTCTAAGAACTTCCCTTCTATTGACCATGACTTTACGAACAGATTGAGCTTCAATTGTCTGCAAAAGAAAACCATTGTTCTAGCTTCTATATGTCTTCTGTGTTAAAAACCCATACTGGCTGATGGCTTATCTTCAATATTCAGTGTGTGTATCACTCCCCAAAATATGGTGGCTATTTTTTACAAGTACTTATACTCCGTTCACTTTTTGTTTCTGTATTTTTATTGCAAACATACATACAGACACTGGTATCTGGGGATGCATTACTTAGAGCATCTTCTTCATACATATAAAAAAAATCAAAACTCTGCATGATTGACATGAGGCAGTGTGATGGCTAAACAAAACAGAAGTGACTGCTACATATAGCCATAAACTCTGGAAAAAAAAAGAGATTACAGAATAGGTCATATTACTGCACGAGGAACCTGTGTAGCACATTTTCCTGAGTATGTCTGCACACTTCTCTCCCCCCTGGCCCAACTGGGGGCACAGCCAAAAACCCAGAGGGTGGTTGTGGTGCGTAGGCATACCCCAAGAGGAACAGGCATACAAAAATCGCCCCTGAAGCAGCCCCCTTTCAAAACCACCATGTATTAAGTGCACAGAGAGAGCAAACAGCACATCACACGGGTGTTTTATGGTGCTCTGAGCAAAAGGCCAGGGCCAAAGTGCAGCGGGCAGAGCTAACGTGGGTTCGGGCCCACAGAGCACACGCCTCCAGAGCGCAGCAAGCCAGGGCGGCCTCAGTGCCGCCAGCACCCTTCAGAGCACCCAAGGGACACCCGTGAGTGAAAGGAGAGGGGGCTGCCCCCCTCAGGGCGACCCCCAGAGCTCGCAGCACACCAAGGCCGAGCGGGAGGCAGCCCCTCAGGGCACGGTGCCCTCGGCGGCTCGGCAGGGGGCGATCCTCGCACCTCGCCGCCTCACGCCCGCCATTTTCTTCTTCTTCCTCCTCCTCCTCCTCCTCCTCCTCCTCCTCCTCCCGCCGGTCCCAACGCCCCGCGCGCCGCTCCCCGCCCCGCCGCCATTACCCCCCCCGCCCCCCACGACTCCCCTCAGGGGCGATGCCAACGGCGCCGCGACGCCCCCTCTTCTTCCTCTTCCTCCTCCGCAGCTCCACCTTCAGGATGGGCGAATCAGCCTCCCGGCTGCCCCTCGAGGGAGAAGCGCTACCCGGCAGGAGCCAGCGCATCCCGGTGGCAGGTAAAGGCGATTCCCCCCCTCGGCCCCGCCGCCCCTCAGCCCCTCAGGCGGCCCCGGCTCCCTCAGGCGGCCCCGCGCATGCGCGCTGAGGCGGGACGGGGACGGGGAGGGAGGGAAAATGGCGGGCGCCGCCTCGCAGCCGTGTGGGAGGGGCGGGCGGGACGCCCTGGGAGGGGATTTGTGTTCGTAATTCAGCCGCGTGATGGTGTTTCCTGGGTGGGCTTGGGGTGAGAAGAGCAGCTAATCGATTGGTGGAGCGGCCAACGAGGCTGGTTTTCGTTTGGTCATACGTGGGTTTTGTGGTTAATTTATGCTGAGGGCTGCAATAGACTTGTGCGGGGTTTTAAAAACATTACCTAACCCTTAACGTCTCTGTTACATAATACCTAATAATGACATCAAAACATGGTGTGGGTGTTCTAACTCTAGTGTTTGGAAAACTTAACTTCTTAAAAGATAATTCAGTGGTTTTGCAATGTTCTTCCCTTCATTTTGCATAAATGGGAGCTGTTAGGTAAGCAAAGTAGCAACCTCGAGTTGAGCTGATTTTGCCTTCTGTCAGCTGTCCTAGGAACAGAAAACATTGCAACATCATCATCACTGCTAAATAGGAGTTACAGTGGCACCCAGATGCTGCAGTATTTGTGATCATTCCTCCCTTTTACAAGGCAGTTTTTCAGAAGTATTTTTGTGCCAGGCATCTAAGGTCTTTCATGAAACCTGTGAACTTCGGAAAAAAAAATAAATACATAAGGTCCATAAGTGCTGGAGGGAGAATTATAAATGTCTGGTGGCGTAATCTGAGTGGAAAGAGTGTTCAAGAGCATAGAAAAACACTGGATTGTACAGGTGCTTGGTAAAATCCTGGAGTTGGCAAGAAGGTGAAGATGAAATTAAAGGCAGCAGGAAGAATGTTATGTCTGATGTGGAGAAGTTGTAGTCAAAGGGGTGCGGAGAGGGGCTGATGTTGTTAGGGCAATGAACTTCAGAAATGGTATCAAGGGTAGCGTATTGGATAGATTAAATTGGCACCTTCCTGTTGCTTGTTGATAAAAGCCTGGGCAAAAGATAACACCAGACCCTGTTTATGCTCTTCAGCTCTATAGATAGAACACTTTTGTGCTGTCATACAAAAAAAGTTCTCATAATGCCAATTACAATTTTTTTTGGCATTTTTATTCTATGACTAAGCGTGGTATCATGTACTTAATAACAGCTTGGAGCTCCACTGAATTGCAAAAGTTAAAATAAGATGTTAACTACTTTGCGAAAAGAATGGCAAGTTAAATTTTAAACACTGTGTAACATTTCCTCAGAAATATTTCCTCTGTTTAAAGTGTTTTTAGACTGTGGATCTGGAGAAATATTTACTGGAAGGGATCTTCAGTCCAGCTCCTGTTCCAGTGCTGCTCTGGCTTCTAGTGAGCGTTTCCTTATATCTAATGTGAACCAAGGCACAGTTTGTGGTTGCTTCCCTTTCCAATACTGGTGCTACTGTGAAGGGCTTGCTCAGCTGTCATTCTCACTTCTGTTCAGCTGCTGTGATATAGCCCCTAAGTTTTCCCTTCACCTGCTGAAGCAAGCCCAATTTGTGTGCTGTAGGCTGCTGACCAGCTTGACCGTTGACCTCGCAGATCCCTGCCAGTCCATTAACATCTTTTTTGAACAGAGGACCCCAAACCAGATACAGCATTCCAGGTGAATTCTTACCAGTACAGCGTAGCGGAGAATACTTTTTCCTCGTTTTGCTATCTGTGCTCCTTGTAATGCAGCCCAATAGAGAGTTAGCTTTATTTGCAATGAGAGCACATTGCTGGTTCATATTTAACCTGGCATCCAGCAGCATAATCCCAAGTCCTTTCCAGCAGGGCTGAGATTATTTTGCAGCAGTGCAGAACCTGTACTTCTCATTGTTGACCTTCATGTGGTTTCTGTTGGCACAGACCTGAAAATTTTCAAGGTCTCATTGGACTGAAGGTCTGTTGTTTGGCATGTCCACTCTCACCTTCAATTTAGTGTCATCCTCAAACCTGCTGAATGTGTTTTCTGTCGCATCATTCATGTTCTTGTTTAAGGTATTGAATGATATTGGCCCCAGCATCAGCCCCTGGCATAACGTGCTACACACAAGAAATCAAGATATTGATCACTGCCTTCTGATTTTCGCGATCCTGACAGTTTTTGACATGTCTAGTGTCTAGCAATCTGTTCTTCGAGCCTGTACTTTCACAGTTTCCAAATGCATATACCGTAAGAGATGGTGTCAGAAGCCCTGCGAAAGTCAACATGTATTACATCCACTGCTTCGCCCTAATCTGCATAGCCGTCGTGTAATTGTGAAAGGCAGCCTGTCTGGTCAAGCATGACTTACCGTTGGTAAATGTGTTGACTATTCCTGATTACTTTCTTGCTCTCTTTGTGTTGGGAAATGGTTTCTAAGAGGACACATTCCATGATCTTTTCTGTGGCTGAGCTGAGGCTGACCAGTGTATAGTTCCTCAATCCCCTTTTTTGCCTTCCTTAAAAGTGGCTGTTATTGTAGCCCATTTCTAGGCATCTGAAATCTCTACCAATCACCTAGATTTTTCTAGATACTACCCTGTATCTGTCACAACACTGTGACAGTCACAGCAGTGAGTTTGCTCCACAACCTTGGACAAACTTCATCTGACTCTTTGGATTTTAACACCTTTAGCTTCTTTAAGTAGTTTCCTACTACTACAGGTAGTTTCCTACCTGTTTTCCCCCCACATTGTTTGCTGCTCTCCTTTCTGTCTGTGCTGGTGCATGGGAGGATTTGGAACAGTCTTTTTGAAGACTTAGGCGAAAGAAGTGTTGAGTACTTCAGTCTTTTCTGTACTACTACTAGGTTGCTTTCTGTATTCATTAATGCACCTAATTTTTTTCTTTTTTCAACTGTCATTTTCTTGGAATTGTTTCTTATTGCTGTTTATGTCCATAGCTAGTTTTAACTCCAGCTTTGGCCTTTTCGATTTCATGTCTAGAAGCCTATGAAATGCTTTTCCATCCTTCCTTTGTTGCTTGTTATTGTTTCTACTTCTTGTATGCTCTCTCTTTGTGTTTTAGTTCACTAAGAAGCTGTGTGCCTCTGATGAAGTTCCCAGTTTTCCTCCATGCTGTTTTATTCCTTAACTCTCTTAGAAAGTTTTCATCAAAAACCATACAGCTCTGGAGGGCACCTTCTCCCTTTGGCAGCCTTGCAGGACCTTCTATATAGCAATTACCTAAATAAGCCAGTCTGCTCTTTGAAAGTCCAAAATGCTAAATCTGCTGTTTGCCTTTCCAGCCTTCCTTTGGATCCTGAACTCCATCATCTTATGGTCGCTGCAACTCTCTGCCATCTATGGCTGCAATGCTGCCAGTTCTTCCCTGCTTGTGAACAGCCGGTCAAGTAAAACATTATCCCTGGTTGGTCCTTCTGGCAGTTTTGTTAGGAAATTGTCACGAGTGCAGCTTCCAGAATTGCTTGCACAATTTTGTGTTACCCTCCTAGCAAATGTCTGGGAACTGAAGTCTCCCAGGGGGACCAGGGACTGCAGTCTGGAGACTTGTGTTGGCTCGTTGCGGACTTCCCTCCTCTTGGTCAGCAGCTCTGTAATGGACCCCAAACCACACCATGTCCATCGTTTCTTTCCCCCTGATCTTGACACAGAGACGCTCAGCAGACGTGATTCTACATTCACACTGGAGCTTTGTGCCGTCAAGGAGCTCTTTCCTGTAGAGTGCAGCTCCCCATCCTAGACTGCTCTGCTAACCCTTCCTGAGAAGCCCATTCCTATCCATGACACAGCTCAAGCTCTGTGTGCTGCGCCGCATCTCCAATTCTGATCACATCATAGGTCCGTGACCACACTTGGGCATCTAAGTCGTCTTCTTTGTGAGCCGAACTTTGTCTTAGTGTGTGGACGCTTGGGGAAAACATTGCCGGACCTTTCTATGAAGCAGGAACTAGCACTGGTCAGTGACCTGAGGTGTCCATCGTGTTCAGCGGTGATAAGGGCCGAGATGAAGAGTTGCAGCCCCTTGACCATGCATTCCCTTTGAAGGTGCTGTTGATTTGCTCCTTCTCCCTCATGCGATGTAGCCTGTTCACCCCACTGCTGCCATCCCCGTGGAGAAGGTTGCGTTGCACCTGCTTGCACGTCTTGGTCCCGATGCACCAAGTTCCTGCTGCCTTACAGGTGTCTGATGGGCGTGGATGCGTTCTGCCCCTCTGTGGGATTTGTTATTTTTGGGAAACATCTTGGCTGAGGGCTCCTGCTTGTGAGTGCAGAGAGCAGCTCAGGCTGTGCTGCAGCCCAAACGAGAGGAAAAAAAAGCCAAGTGACAGCTTCAGCTTGGAAGTTGCATTTAATTCAGCCTTGCAAAGAGCTACACGGCATTCCTTTCTGGAATTGCTGACCACAGGATTATGTGAGACTTGACCTTGTCTGCCTTTTTTTTGGTGTTTTATCATAAGGTTGTTACTTATTTAGGGTCTGAGTCTAAGCAAATTATGGAGTTAAACCTTTGCTATGACGTGTAATTCTGTGAAGTGGCTGGAAGTAGTTGGTTTGTGATTCAGAGGATTCAGTGATTCAGTTTGTAAAAGTGAGTGAAAGTTTGATAAAATACCAAGCTGTGAGTTGAAAACAATGCAAACAGTAGTAAACTTCACTTTTTTGTAATGTAGTTGGATTTATCTGATCTTCAACAAATTTCATAATCTGGAAATGATGTTGTGCCTTTTCTTTCCTTGCAGTAGAGCTGCTGCATTCGTTTTTGAAAATTATGTCTTTCATAGGATTTCTATGTAATGGCGCAGTACGATGTCATGTTCCATAGTAAAATTGCATATTATTTATTGCTTCTGCCTTTCTAGTAGAACTCCAGTTTTCAGAATTAATTTTAGTTGCAGTGTCGTTGAAATATTTTTACGTTTTTGTGAGTATATATTACTCACTTTATTTAACTGGCTGTTTTATTTTATGATAGGGGTAGGAGCACTAGTAAAGGAGCCCTAATAACACAGAGGGAACCCCCTGTGTCAGACATTATGTAATCCTATACATATATATGCCCACGGAGTTTTTTCTCAGCTACATAGCCTGAGATAGCAGAGTACTGTTAATTTAAAGGAGTATTTTATCCTACTGGTCCCAGTGAGTAGTGCCAGGATGTATTTTCTGCCCGGTCTCAGCCATGCTCCTTGCAGAGACACTCAGGTACATCTGGGGTGGGTTAACTTTCCTGAGGCAGTAAAGGTACAACTCAGGGGTAGACAGTCTTACAATTATTTAAAGCTGTTAAAACTTTTAGCTTTATATTTGTAGATTAATAGAGCGATAATTACACATTTTGGGGGAGGTCATTGTGAACTTCAGTCTGACCTGCATAAAAAAGAGCACAACATTTCCATGAATTAATTCTTACTTGAATCAGATCATGCTCTCTAGAGAAAATGTCCTCTGACAGAGAACCCACTGCAAAATTTCATAAATTGCTCCAGTGTTTCTCATCTCTCTCCATTAAAAAATGCATATTTTGAATTGGTTTGTTTTGTCTGATCTTCCAGCTATTGACACTTGTTACGGTTTTCTTCATGAGGATGAAAAGCATGGTAGTATGTGTTTTCTGGTTTTCCAGAAGTACATTTAGATGGTAATTAAATTGCTGGTCAACCTATTTAAAAAAAAACAAACAAACCCAAAGACGTAATCAGACATAAACCAAGCAAAGTAAACTCTTCTATTCTCTCAGCAAAAGGCATGTTTTTTTGTCCTCTGTTCATTCTTGTTTCTTTTTCTTAAACTGTCATCACTTAGTTAACATCTTTCTTGACTTGTCACTATCAGCAGCAGTGACAAAAGATTTTAGTAGCGCTAGTGTTGGTGTCAGCTGCAGTCTTGTTACTACCCAATATTTTCCTGTTTGCATATCAAAGGATAACTTACATTTTAGACCAAAACATTGCTCTAGGAGCTCTGTGTACCTAAGAATTCTTAAAGTCATTGGTACAGTGTATGATTCTGTTATTAACTGTTTAATTCCAAGTCTGTATATGTTACATAAAATAAAGAGGTGGAGCAAGACTCTTGCTTTGGAGAAAGCTGAAATGCAGGAAATTCCATTTAAACTTAAGAAGAAAACTTTTTTGTTTCGATTTTCTCCAGGCTGAGCAGAGATAGGTCATTCTTGTAAACCTCCTGGTGGATGTACTGAAGTTTTACAGCAGAGATCACTTTCTCTTCCTTCAGAGAAACACTTCTTTTTATTACATTCCTGCACAGCATGGACAGGTATTTTATGGGAACTCCTTTGCTCTTCTTGTTCTGTCCCCTGCCTCTGGAAGTATCGTATGCTTTTCACAGGATTTAGACAGATTGGATTACACCCTAGTTGACTCTATATGCATGAAGGATAGTAGATCTTACATTCTTACAGGGAGTTCACTTCACGAGAGGTTTTTAAATGAGACGATATATCCCATCAGGACCCATTTAGTTGATTTCTAATACAGCATTTAGTTGGAGATCTTTTAAAGATTTATAGTTTATGAACAGTAAAAATAAATAAACATTCAGAAGCAGAACTCGCCCTTTGAATTGGTTGCTTCTACACCTGTTTGCTTTAGAGGAATTTCAGTCCACACTGAACTATTTTTACCGTTCTTTAAACACTAACCAAATTATTGGGGTCAAACTGGTTCTGGTGGTCTGGATGCCATCGCCAGCACCAGGAGGCAGCCAGCAGGACTGCCCACGGCAATGAGCTAAGGCTGAAAGTGTGTGACTTCTCACTCATGTTCATGGCCTGGTGGGAAGCCCCCCCAGTGGAATTAAATCGTTAGGGGCATGGCCATGGGTTCATCCAGTCATTTTCTCAGCAGCCAGTGAATCCGTCATCATTAAACTTTAAATTGTGCTGAGTTGTAACGATAGAGGGGCACTGCACTGGCAAAGCATGCTGGAAATCATTGAGTTGGGATCATCAGCTCTGTTATTCATAAGTCATCAATACTTTCCTACCAAGGGTGAGTGGCAAAAGGGAGACCAGCTGAATGGGACAGCCTGATCCCTTGCTGCTTGTCACTTAGTATGTCATGGAAACGTCCGTGTTTCTGTAACCTATTTGTCCTGTCCAGCGTTACGGAAAAATCTGGTACCTCACGCTTATTGTGTGCCTAAATGTGTATGCGCTGTTAGTTTGAGAAGTTTTAAATATATTCTCCCTGATATTCTGACAGTTTGCTGAATTGTGTAAGATGCAAGACTTCTTAAGAGAATTGCAAACTAAAATGTAAGCTTAAGGTTTTTTAGGATGCTTTTCAGTAATATATAAGGAACAAACGGAAAAATGTTAGATGTTTTTTCCTTTAATGATTTATAAAGTCTGTTAAGCATGGGCAAATATAAAACTTATTTGTGGATGCAAATTTGATACCAGTGTACTTTAGACTGAAGGTCTCAAATTCTTCAGCTTTAGACTGAAAGTCTAAAATAGAGAATATTGAGTGAGATTATGCCATAAAGCAAAGACTACAAGTGAAATACAGTTTCTATTAAGGTTTAGAATGATTAATTTCATAAAGTTTTCTGACACTTTATTTACATGATATGGTGTGTTATATAAAGAACTAACTGGTTACCCATTTTTTACTGAAATTTAGATGGAATGTGGGTTAAAAACAATGAGATCTGTCTTTCATCGAAGTACAGTTCAGGACCATGTTGAGTAACAGTGTCAGATGTGGTCTAGCATTTCTCAAATTTCAATTTACCTTTCTTATTTAGCAGGGTTAATTACCTATTTCTTCATTGTAAGAAACGATCTTTGCCTCAAATATGCTCAAGCCATCAATTTCCATAAATTATTAAATTTCATTACAATTCCACTCCTTATGCCAAGATTCAAATCAGAAAGGATGTAAAACAGAGTATGCTTCCTCGTGGAAGCACCTCGCATCCAATAGCAGTTTATTATCTGAAAGACAACTTCTGAAATTTGGGGTTACCACTTCTTTACAGGTAGACATGGGATGAATTTGTTTGGAAGTCTTGTCGTGATAACATGCCATGACTTTTTCTCTTTCCTTTTTCCTTTTTTTTTTTTTTTTCCCCTTTGTCAGGTAGTTATGCCTAAACACTAAACAGCTTGTATGCAGGCCAAGTGTTCGGCTATAAGTATTGTACTGTCATTGGAAAAACAGGAATTACTTTTTAACCACCCATTGCATTTGCATTTTGGAAGGTGTTGCAAGGAGAAGCAAAGGTTAAGTCAATCTAAAGGGATTTTTTGTTTTGTTTTGTTTGCATGTGCTTTTTGCTCTTGGCAGCTGGAAAGCAACAACAAAAAAAGAAGTTAGCATGCACACACAATGCTCGATAGATTAAAAACATTCAGTAAATATGTTTACAGAGCTGCACATCCAGCTGTCAAACGCTGCTCCCAAGACAACGCCGCCCCGATGAAAAAACCCCGCGCTTCCTTATCACCTCTAACTACACCGCAGCATGAAGGACTACGTCATTCATCAGTAAGCCCTCTCCAAAAAAAAAGAAGAAAAATCAAAAAAAATCAAAAAATCCCTTGCCGAGTCCCCGGAGCTCCTCGCCGGCTACTTAGCATGCTTCTCACGGGCGGCCGTGCGTCGACACGAAGCGGCGCCGCACAAAGCGGCACCCCCAGGACTGCAGCGGGGCTGGTGCGCAGGAAGCTCTCCCCGGGGTTTCTCCTGGCAACAGCGCGGGTTGCTGGGAGACAGAATTACTGAAATGGGAGAAACTTTCCCCAACTGGCAGCCTCTTGAATGCAAATCAGGCCTGAAGGAGACTCCTCTTGCCGATAACCGCAATTTCCCTCGCTGAAATGAAAAATGAATCCAGAGGTTCGTTATGCAGGGGATTATGCGTGATGCCACTCTGAGGAATCACTCAAAGTTGTGTAATAAAAGCGGATAATTATTTCTAGGGAAAGGTAGCGGCGTGGTACATGGGATTCAATAGCTTCTCGTTGCTGCTACGAGCTGCTCTAGCTTCTCGTTACATCCCTACGTAGAAAAGGGATATAATGTGTGAATTTGCTATATTTGAGTCATTAAATAAACCTGTCAGAAGCATGACGCTTGTATTTACACGGGTTATTTTTTCACGTTTTTCACTATTCACAAGGTAACATACAATATTATTGTGTGAAGCCTGGGATACTTTGAACTCCTTCAGCTAATTGTGGCCATTTTATCTTTAATGCAATTTTTGCATGAATGGCATTGACCTGACATTTTGGTAATGTTGTGACTTTAACTCAGAAAAACGGACGGTGGAGAGAAGCATCTCACTTTCTTCACTTGCCTCCACGCTACTGTTTAAAACCTTTTGGACTTAGATGCTAAAGATCTGTGGAGCCAGTTGTGTCTTCAGTAGTGTCAGCGTAATTGGAATAAATGAATTTTCTTCTTTTTAAATACAGTGCTTGGCTGACTTTGCCATAGTCACATTAGCACAAAGTTAGCGTATATGGGGAATGCTAAGTTGGTTTTAAATAATGGGCTGTCGTGGCTATTCACGTACAAGTAGGCATTGCTAAAATGGTGCTTATCACAGGTAGAGGCACAGGATTGGGCCGCCCACTGCTGCTTCTCTTTCTTTATCAGAAAGGGGAGGGAGCATGGGGGAAAGGCCGTGGTTTGTCTCTACATGGCACCAAGTACACAGCAGGGACGGAGCACTGAAAGGGACGGTCGGGATCATTGACATAATGGATGTCAAAAGACATCACAACCAGGTGAACGGCATCCCCAAAATGCCTCTTTCATCCCACAACCACTGATGGGGTGAGTCCTGCCTTGGCTGGCTCATGCAACCAGGCAGTGCATGCTGGGCACAACGGGCAGCCATGGGCCCGTTGGCTTGTGTTTCATCAGCGTAGCTCTATGCTGCTGGTTAAATCGTGGACACTTCTGTCCCAGTCTTCCATTTCAAAGGGTTTTCCAGAAATAAACTGCTTTGACTATTTAAAATGTTTTAATTTTGACCCTACTATTTATTGCTCTTTTTGTCCCTTTGTTTATTGTGTCTACCTAGTCATTTAGCACCTCCGTTTTCTGTCATTTCCTTAATGAGAGAAGAGAGAAACTTGTCACATGCCTTTGCATCCTGTGCTCTGTTAAAGAGTAAAGCTATTTTAATATCTTCCTACAAAATAGGTCACTTTTCAAAAAATATAATTGCACTTTTCAACATGGTTGAGCTCTGTTATATATGGCATTCTTAAAGCAAAGGGTAACTGGTATGGACATTCATTCAAACCAGGTCTGACCATGATTTACGTTACGGTTACAAGAACAGATTAGCATGGTGTAAGCCAGGTGTGGATTTACAGCATAATAACTACTCCAGGTAACTGCCTATGTGCATGCCTTTGTTGTGCATCAAACTCTTAAGTAATCTGTCTGGTTTCATGGAAAGGTACGTGCTTCGTTACATTTACTCTGGGGGTAAAAAAAAGTGCAGATAACACCGCAGTGCTCTGATATTTTGAGAATTTTGTTTGTGTGAGTCATTTTAGTCTTCTCTGTTTTTCCAGGAGCACCACAACCAAACTTAATTGAGGGAATGTTATTCAATGACCTATTCCTGTAGTTGGTTACTTGGTGTAAAGCCTTGAAAATTTTGTGTTTGACGGAGTCAAAGCTGTCTTTTATTTTTTTTTTCTACTCACTTCATCGTATGCCAGTTCACAGAATTATAATTTTACTCTTTCTTTTCTTTGATTTTCTTGGTTCATGTACATGTACAACACTTCCAATAACGAAGAAAAGAATTTCCAACGTCAAGTTATGCTGAAAGAGAGTTCAGTTGTTCACATATGTAACTGCAGAAGTGCACCTTTAGTTCCCTCAGAACCTTGTTATACAGTGATGCGATAAAGAAAAAAGGGAGTACGATATTAAAAAACCTGCTTGCTTTAATTGATTTGAAAGTAGGTGAGTGCAAAATAGACCTTGCATTAGGTTACCAAAAGGCAGTTTTAAGGTTGTTAGAATGTTTTAGTTATTAATCTGTATCTTAGTCCTTTTGTGTTTCTTTGATGTGTAGTATTTACTTTCATTTTTTGGGGTATGAAAAGCTTTCTGTGCTTTAATTAAAGTCTTCTTGTCAAATTTATACCTTCAAATTACAATGATGTACCTTGCCTTAACTACCATTTTATGTAATTTTCATTTAGAAGTTTATTCTTTCTTTGCAACTCTAGAATTTTGCCTTGTAATTTGTGGTGTGATAGGTTCTGTTTTATCTTGCATGTTAATATTTTATTTATTATGCATAGGCTTTCAGTGGTATGGATGCATTTGTATATTGCTCATTGTGATATTTGCAGATTTTTATGATCCATATGAAACCTGCATTTAAATTTCTAGTACAATTAGAATAATACATATAAATAACTCCTAAGCTCAAATATGATAAAGACCCATGCAATATATAATGATGTTTATTGCAGTTTCTTATTTATTGCTCATAGTTCCTTCTTGTTGGAGATATGCAAAATTGTACATAGTGGAGTTTCATCTGCTTGGGTAAGGAGATTATCTGGGTCTTAGTTTCAAAGATGGGATCATATTTTCTATTGAGTCGTGTGGCCAAATTGATTGTATGTGTATTTTTTACTGTAGTTTGGGCTTTCTTTTTCAGGAATTTGACTTTCTAGGAGTCTCTGAGGATGGTCTAAGGCCTGCCCAAATTTCAGGAATGGCTGAGAAGCGGAACTCTAGTGGGAAGCAGTTTTTTTGGTGCCTCTCAGTGTGAGACAGAAAGCTGTGATCGTGAGGACAGAAGCTGTTTTTGCGGGTCAGAGCTTTGGTGCCTGAGACAGTGGCTGTTAACTTCTGCTGGGAACCCAGTGAGAAGGCAGCAGTATCCTGCAAGGGAAGATTGTTCTGATTAGACAGTGAAGTGGTCATGGCAAGCCTGAAGGTTAGCAGCAAAAGCATGCCACATCGTGGGCTACTGCTTTGTCATCAAAAATCACTAGATTTCCTTTCCATTTCCATTTCCATGCTCAATATTTCCTGTGAACTGTATCCATCTCCGTCGCTTGGGTAGGAGAAATGTTTCGGTATCTCACGGCTTGCTCTCCAAGGGAAGCATGAGTTGGTTCATCTTGATGCCAGCAATGTCCACTTTTGTTGGACATCCAAGGCGTAATCCAGATTATGTTGATGGTTCTTCAAAGCTCCTTCTGTTTGATGTTCCCCATTCATCTTTTCCTCCTTACAGGCTCAGAAATGCATTTTTTGTTTCAACATTCAACACCTACAGATCTCAGCCCAGAACCTGGTTCTGTATCTGTGGCTACTTCAGTCCATGCTCGGTCCACACTCCCAGCAGGAACAGGAGCTGGGGTGCACAGTCGGTGGAGGGAGCAGGGAGGAGAAGGAGGGCTCCAGCAAGCCCTCTGGGACAGCAACACAAAATGCAGTGGTGCAGGCTGTTACCTGCTTGGCTTGGAAAGCAGTGCCATAGGATAGTTCAGGTTGGAAAGGACTCGAGGAGATCGTTGGCTCATGAGATCAGCAGATTGGTGGCTGATCTACTGGTCTTGTAGAGGACAGATCACAAATATGAGGATGTCTGGTACAGCACATTGCACAAGAGGCACTCTCCCGCAAAGCTTTCCAAACCTCCTGGCTGACACTAGAAAAAATCTGCTCACTGGTCATCAGGAGAAAGGAAAACTTAATAACTTAAGAATGTGTTGTTTCACCTACATACTTTGGGTATAGGGATTAGAGCATTGCCAGAAGTGGAGCATGCACCTCTGCAAAGTACCTGTGTTACAAATGGAAGTGGAAAGCTGCTCTTGCTCTTTGGTACTCTGAGTTGTAAGTCACACAACTGGCACTTCTAGGTCTGACTGTGGAGCCTTGCTACCCTTGGCAGACTCCTCAACACTTTGCGTTTTTCCTGGACAAGCACTCTAGGTGGCAGGCGGTTGGAGAAGATGACCTCCAGACATTCCTTCCAACATTGACCATTCTGTGATTCTCTGGTTCGGTCATCCTTCTGTTCAAGAGCTTTCCTCCAGATGATTTTCCTAGCCCTCAAGTTTGCCAACTCTCCCAGCTTGGCCTTGTGATTTAGATTAGTGTGATTTTCCCGCTCTACTCTGCGCTGGTGCGGCCTCACCTCGAGTACTGTGTGCAGTTCTGGGCACCGCAGTACAAAAAGGACGTTAAACTGTTGGAGAGTGTCCAGAGGAGGGCGACAAAGATGGTGAAGGGCCTAGAGGGGAAGACATGAGGGGCGACTGAGGTCACTGGGCCTGTTCAGTCTGGAGAAGAGGAGGCTGAAGGGGGACCTCATCGCAGTCTACAACTTCCTCGCGAGGGGGAGTGGAGGGGCAGGGGACCTATTCTCCGTAATCACCAGTGATAGGACCAGCGGGAACGGTGTTAGTCTGAGGCAGGGGAAGTTTAGGCTGGACATCAGGAAGAGGTTCTTCACCGAGAGGGTAGTTGCACACTGGAACAGGCTCCCTAGTGAAGTAGTCACTGCACCAAGCCTGTCTGAATTTAAGAAGCGATTGGACTGTGCACTTAGTCACATGGTATAAAATTTTGGGTAGACCTGTGCGGTGCCAGGAGTTGGACTCGATGATCCTTATGGGTCCCTTCCAACTTGGGATATTCTATGATTCTATGATAAAAAGGTACAAAACGTGGTCTCAATGTGGAGATGCCTACGTGGGTAAGGTTCAGTAGTGTTCAGACCACAGAGGGTGATGTTGCCTATACAGAATGGGGATGAGAGCTCTTACGATTTTTCATAGACACTGTGTGCAGGCACTGTAGTTCGATTCCCGGGATAGACACTGAAGGTGCATGAATTTTTCTTGACTTTAAATATTAGCTGTTTTCTTAAACTAAAAAGATCACAACCCAGAGGTGGGACTGGATTATTTCCTCATAAATGTGGCTTGTAGTTTAGAAGAGGGCATTTCAACTTTTGTAATCATGCAGAAAGCATTCAGGTATGAATTAAATAAATGCAACACAGAGGAAATTTTTTTTGTAGTAGGTATGTAATCATCTGCTATTTCTCACAAGTTGTGCTCACATTTTAAAAAAGGACAAAAAGCTATGTTGTGGAATCATTGGATGATGTCCTGATACGTTTTACCAAACCGTGATAAGAATTCTTCTAAGAGTATCAAAAGTAAAGTATTTGCACCAGAGATTCCATTATAATACGTAGAGTCTATGGGGGCTATTTTTATTGCTTGCTTGCTTTAGTTTGTATTCCTCCCCAAGGACTCACGCTCTCGCCCTGCACTTACCAGGCCTGACCTGACGTGCGATGCGAGGAGCAGAACTGAACTTGTACAGAAGCTGCATGCAAACAACTTCTAACAAATTCAACTTCACGAAATAATAATGCTTAATTTTAGTAGTATCTTGAGTGACAGTTTTCAAAGTTACTGCTCAAAAGGGAATGGGAAAGAGAAGGAATTAGCAGGTGAACCAAATGTAGAGGGTGGATTCTTAGGCAGAATGTACTAATACATCTTTGTATGAAGAAGAGAAATATCAATAAGATGACCCAAAGATACGTTTACAGTTAATTCTTCTTTAGGATAATAATTTAGCCAGTGATCTTTTCTGTTTCCTTTTAATGATTCTGGAATGCTATGCTTTTTTTCTTTCTTTCTTTCCATTTTTTTTCCCCTCATATCTCCCTTAAATTCATTTGTAAGTTCAGCATTTTGGATGTAATTGCTTGCTCTGGAGTGCAGCTGCAACCTATTGGGGTTGGACCCGATGATCTCTTGAGGTCCCTTCCAACCCCTACAATTCTGTGATTCTGAAATTAAGCAGTACAACTAACAGGGTATCAGGTTTTCATGTTCATTTCTTCAGAAACTGAGCATTCTGTTTTTTTAAAAGTATCTCTTGATGTTGTTAGCAACTGCACACGATTCCCATTAAAACAGTGTTGAGCAGAGGAGGGATTTGGCGTAGGACTTTATACCTTGCTTCTTAGTATTGAGTGGGTTAACAAATATGTTTTTGCATCAAGTTGTCTAAATTCTGTACTATTTGATTTAATTTGGTCCCCTGTGCTGTACTGCGTCATCAAATTGCTTTTCAAAGTACCTGAAGGATGTTCTATTTTGTGGAGTAGGATACCATCCCACTCGGTAGGTTGGATTCAGACTCTGAGTACCAAGCATGGGCACTGCAGGCTCTTTCTATGCCAATAAATTAAACTATACTGGGGCCCTGCCTTGTGGATGTTGAGGACTGTAGGTGTAGACGCCATCCTTTGTGGAATACAAGTGTGGTGTGGCTGTGGCTGGGCTGGTGACAGAGGTTCAGAGGATGGGACCTGCGGCCACGAAACACCCATCAGCGGGACTTCGGTGTCTCCACGCTTTGGTGGTGCAAAGTGCAGACTTTCTGAGCTGTCCATTTAAATGACTAAATTTCTGCTTGAGGCATCATTAAGGAGTCACAAGAGTCATCCTTGTGTTGAGCATTTCACATGGCAGTATTTAATTTAATTTACAACAATTAAAAATAAGCTTTTTGAATGAGAGAGAAAAAAGAGACCATCGAATATATATCCTATGTGTGTGGATATATGTGCATAGGCATTCCTGGGTACTGCTGTTGTAAAAATAAGTCATTCTAGTTTCATTAAATATAATGCCAATTTAGAAGTGGAAAATGAGTAAAAAATTGCTCTCTCAGGGCTGATTACTGGATGCAGGTGAGGAATTGTGAGATACTAATCTCTGTAGAACCATTTAAAACATTTAGATTGTGAGAATATAATTGTTGAAAAGAATGTTGAACACAAAATAAAGCCCTTTGTACTTGAAATTTACAACAAAGCTCTTGCTCAGTGCATAACAAAGAATATGTTCTTATTCCTTACACATGGACTGGCAATTATGAGAGGGTAACCTGACCGCATTTTGGAAAAATTCTCTGTCTTGTTAATTTGATTTTTCAGAGAATCCTTCTTCATAATCGCTGAAGATATTGAGACTTTCTATCCACTTCATTACAAGTCTATTTTCAATATACCCAAGTTAACTGTAAGTGGATACCATTACGAATAACTACTTCTACCTAAAGTGCTATGCATATATTTTTCATGTTGCACACTGTAATTGCTTTTCTAAATGACAGTCACAAATGCCTGTGAAGCTGAGTTCCTAACATTTTGATTTTTCTAAGTATCTGTTTTTCTCCTGAGATATGAAAGAAAATTATAAACAGTTAAGGGTACCAATGATGTTTAAACTTCCATGTAGTACTTTATAAATACAATGCATGCATCTAAAGTGTTCTGAGTGGCACTGGACAAAGAGAATGGGAAAACATTTTAACCTATGAACACAAATTCTCTTAGATATACTCAGGAAAAAAGAACTGTCCACATTGCTGGAGAAGAATACACATAATGAAGACTAACCCGTGTATTCTGCACTTTCAGACTCGGGTGTCATGCCTGCAGATGATGAGTTGTTGAAGTCTATTCCCACACTGAAATATTTAGGACATTGTTGATAGCTTCCCATAGGGTTTGGACTTGCCATCTGTTTGCCTTGTGAAGCTGAAGAACAGTCACCAGTGTCACATTTGGCCAGCCCTAAAGCCACCGCACTGCAGTACAGTCTAGGCATGCAGATTTGTTGTGTTGGGTTTCAACAGGATTTAATTGGAATGATCCATTTGTAGCGTTAATCTTTTTCCGCGGCATCGCTTGACTACTGCAGCCTCCCACAGAAGAAGCTCCAATCGTGCATCCATTATGTTGTCGAAATGATAAATGATAAATGAAGGTGGTAAGTGGTCAGCTGCCAAGGAAGACTGTCTGTCCTCTAGGAAAGTTAATTGGGTGCGTGCACAACAATGCAAAAGTGGCTGTCACAGAATCATAGAATGGCTTGGGTTGGAAGGGACCTTAATGATCACCCAGTTCCAACCCCCTGCCATAGCAGGGATGCCACCCACTAGATCAGGTTGGCCAAGGCCCCGTCCAACCTGGCCTTGGACACCTCCAGGGATGGGGCATCCACAACCTCTCTGGGCAATCTGTGCCAGGGCATCACCACCCTTAGGTAGTCATAGGTTGCCCCTGCTAGGGATGTCTCATCAGGCAGCTGATGGCTCACACTGGGAACCTGTGGACCTGAGGAACCCTCTGGAGGTTCACATGGGTCTTGACCATCATGTTTTGATTGCTCATGCATTCAGAGGTCTTTACTCTTGTTTTCTTTAATATTTTTTCAATTTTTTTGTGGTTAAACCTGGAAATGTCCACTTACTTCAGCTGTTGCTATCTCCATTTGCTTGTTCTGCATTGCCACTATTTTTTTTTCCACATACTTCTGTCAGTATTCCTTGTTCTTTCATATTGTTCTCTGTTATAGCTACATTCACTTATTTATGGAATCTTAGATCTTTACCAATGTTTGGCTATTTAATAACAAATGAAAACAGAAAAGAGGAGAGTCATTAGGCAATTGTTACCATCTCCCCATAAGAACGGCCCAGGCAAAAGTAACATTTTTCCTGACACTTAATGTATTTCACCTTTTCATAATACATCAAGAAAGCATCTGGCTCCAAAATCAGACTCCTAAAAAAATCTCTGCCTTGTTCTCAGAAGAATTGTTTCACTTATATCTAAAGGGAATGCCTAGAACTGCTAACAGGAGTGTGAGAGCAGAAATACTAGTAGAGGTAGCCCTGACTTGACAAAAGTGCCATATTAAGAATGTGTTTATTCTTAAGAATAAAGTGTTTGGGGGAATATCATGCACATGCTGCTTTTGAGCAGTGTTCTCATTCCAGGTGTTCAGAGCAACGTTCATTGATTCACAGTGGGTAGGTGGGCTGCCAAAGAAGACAAAAAGGGAGAGGGGAAATGCACCCAACATTTTTTTTTTAAGTAGCTGTTTGGGATTAAAGTGTCTTGATGGGTTTTCCAATGGATAAAGTCTGCTTTATGTGTACAAATACTAATTAGCATTTGTAGTTTATATTATCTGTATTTAGGTGTGCATTTACCGTGTTTCATGTGAAAATGTAGGCCTGTGTTTTTGACTTTTGTACAGCATTCCCATACATTGATTTTTCTCATAAAACTTGCCAGGTAGCCTGTATGTTTGCCTTCTCTGCAAGCAAAGAAAATAAGTGTACTTGCTTCCAAGTGTAACAGCTTAAGCAAATGGCTTATTTCTACACGTAAGTTTTCCACTTGCTCATTTGACAGGGGTACTGCTATGGGTAGCCAAGTGTATGACTTTAGTGAGACACAGGTGTGCTTGAGTGAGGTGGAAAAATAAGTGAATAAAGGAATTTTGAGAAAAGACAGAGTAAGAAGACATCAGGAGGCTTTTGGGAGTAGAATTTTAAGTGAGCAAATTGCAAGGGGACAAAGTGAAAAAGACAGAAAAAAGAATTTGAATTGAGTGATGACCAGGGCACAGGTAAATATATATATATATATATGTATATATATATATACATGTATTACAAATTCATAGAAGAAAATATGAAATTAGTATCTAAGATACTGAAAAAGAATAAAGGTGTGGATTTTTCTTTGAGCGTGTGGATGGTGTCGAAGGACAGAGCTATGCGTTGTTTTGTAATGGTAAGCATGAAGATGATCAAGTTTGCACTGGAGATGGATAGGAGAATATTTGGGAAGAAAGATGAGGAATCCAACTTTATATATTGTGCACTGCAAGAGGATGTAATCGAAGAAATATCAGGAGGATAGCTGGAGGTATGAGAATGTTCAAGAGAAAAATGTTAGAGTCAGAGTACTTTATACAGTTCCTAATGTAGAGCCTGGTGGCATGGGAGTGGATCAGGTTTCATGGGACTTGAGTGGTGTCCAAGAAGGGAAGAGGAAGGGTCTGACATTAGGATGGTGGGAAGCCAAGGAGCAACAAGGAGAAAATTGAAGAAGTCAGTGGTAACGCAAACGACTGGCGGAGAACATGGAAAAAGTCCCAAAACATAAGGTATGGAGAAAGTTTTGTAGTTTCTTTCTATCTGAAGGTTATTGGATTTAGTGGTACACTAGATAGGTCGGGGCTGGGAGATTGTTTATGGGAAAGAAGAGAAATTGTGTTGAAAGCTCAGAGGAGGAGGAAGATGCATCTTGGAAGGTGTTACTGAGGGTGGTGTAAGCAGTGCCGGTGGAGTGGAGCAGAAATGCAATTGCAGAGTATTTAAGAGACAAGAGAGGGAATTAGGAGACTTACAGTAAAGTACACAGTTGAAAACATGCTATACGACAGGAAGAGGGTAGTAATTTCTGCAAATGAGACCCCTTGTGTTTGGAGCAGTACGTGTTAAGAGATAAAATAAGGCTCTTCATCATATTAGCAAGGCTGTCCACTTCTGGAAAGTATTTGGCTGCTGGGAAATACATTTGGTTTTCCTGCCTTACTTTCAGCAAGAATAATGTTAAATAGTTAAAATTGTTTATCTCTACTGGAATTGCATACTTTTTGGAACATACCCGAAATACTATGTTGTCAATACATACAGCTTTTGGAGGAAGACTAATTAAAAGATGAGTTTCTAATGATGACTTTTGGAGTAGTGTAGCCTTTCAAAAGTAATCCCACTGACAGTAATTTCTGTGAGATCTTTTTGTTCCCATGTTGATGCCTGACGGTCTTTCAGTAGAGGCGAACTGACGTATTAGAGTTTCTGTCAAGTTCACAGAGAGAAGAAATAGAAAAATTATATATAGGTGTTTTTTTTTCCAACTTGGCCTGTCATAGTGATGCTAGATGTTAACTGAGTTGATAGGATGTGCAATATTTCGAGACGAAAACATTATTTTAAAGTTAATGGTGATTTTTTTGGAGTTGGAAGGCTAATGGGAATAACATGGGTAGATCTGTTAATGGTCATTGGAAACTGGGAACTTGGCAGGGTGTCCCACGTATCCACCTGTCTGCAGGTTGGATAGTTTTGCCTAATTCCTTACAGATGTTTAACTTATTTTTGTAAAGTGCCAGTAGTTCAGAGTACACAACCTCTCGTACATAGCAGTTGTTCTCTTTATAAAGTTTTTTCTTAAGGCCTAAACTAGACCTGGCTTTGGTTTAATTTATTTTGTGTGTGCTTTTCATGGTAGTTACATCGAAAGAGTTATGTTCTCCCTTTTAGTACCTTCTTTGTACCTTTGTCTGTCCTCTTGATAGGGTAGGGGTAGTGCGGGATTTTGTTCTGCTTTCAGAACTGAGATGTGGGTATCTTCGTATGGGTACCTCAGCGTGCTCTGGGTGAGCTCCTGTTGTGTTCCTCGTACTACGGGCTTGCTTGGGCTGCTCCTTGAACCAACCGAACTTCATCTCTGAGTCAAAGCCTTGGGAAGACTGGAGCCCTGGTTTCCAAATAACAACCGAGCTCAAAACATCCGGGACTCTATACTGAGCCTCTTAACAAAAACCCCACTGGTATCCATAAACTATAAAAGATGCACTGTTAGGGAAGTTTATTTTGTGCATAATTTATTGTGCTCGTGGATATAAATGCATGTACTTAAAATTTGGCATTCTGCCTTGGCAAATAGCTTACAGATAAAAGAAAGTGTATTCCTGTAATTCTCCTCATACAAATCCTAGTCATTTCAAGCATCTTGAATGGAGCTCGAAATATAATTTCCTATCCTTAAAGTTTTGAAATGAATCGAGTGATTTTTCCCCCAAAGGTAGCTGTCCATGCAGAGCAGTTTCTCCTGTGCATGCCACAACAAGAACTTGTGCTTTCGAATTGACGGATGACATCATTGGCATCTAGAGATGTGGGGAGTTTGCTAAGCATTGCTTTTGTATTTGCTGGCTGGGATCAGATTGAGTATTAACTTTCAGCTGATTTTTAATAACGTTGGCATTTATAAGGACAAGTAGTTTTCAGACTGGAGTTCAGAAAGTTAAAACGTGCACGACTTTCAAATGTGATCTTAATTCAAATCTATACGTCTCCTGCTCCTGGCATCTTCCCATGATTCTCCGGAGGAGAGAAGGAAAACATATTATTTTAAGGAGTATTTGGTACTTATTAAAATTACACATACGCCCGCCTTCAAAAGAATCTTGATTTACTGCAGGTTGTTCATGTGTCGCATGCGGACATTTTTAGAGAACAGATTTCTTATCACTGTGAACAGTGAATGGCTTCCGGAGCTCCACGATCAGGGAGCAAAAAACGTTATATCCCTTGTAAAAGGTAGGAAACCATGAAATCTATAAGCCGATTTGGCAGAAGCAGCGCGTGTTGGTGCCAAGATTTGGTGACTGACCCACAGTTTCCTGTTTTTAAATCTATTAATTGATTCGCAAAGAGCATCTTTTGGAAACAAGAACTCCGACAGCCTGGCACAGGCTGGAGCTCCGCCAAGACTGCGCGGGAAGGTTGCCATGCTGGGAGCGAGCGAGCGAGCGAGAGAGCGAGCAGCCGAGGAAAGAAAAAAAGGCAAGACTTGGCACGGCTCAGTCAAATCAGCTTCTTTTGTCTGCTTTCTCGGCTTGAGCTTCGGGAAAGAAAACCGTCCTGGGGTACAGAAAAACTCAGAACTTTCTGGTTTTCAAACTTAGCTAGCTTTTTAAGTCTCTTGGGCTGTCTGAAAGTGGTGGTACATGAAATGATGCTCAGTTGCCAGTGATAAGAGAAATAAAAGACTTCTTTAATGAAGCCTCCACAATGTCAGTTTACACATATGGGAAATGCGATATTTGATTTTTTTTGTGTGTCTGATTAAACTGTAAGGGAGCCGAGTAACTTGGAAGATTACAGAGGGAATACCTCAATAAAGAGGGAGAATTTTCGTTTTCTGCAACAACAAAAAAGTTTTCATCGACACGAATGTGCTTTAAAACCAAATCTGACCTCCTTCGGAATATGTTCAGAATGGGAATTTCGGCGTTTCTCCCACGTGTGCTACAGATGCTAACTTTTAATGGAACGTCCTTAAAGATTTCATCTGACCCAGCAGTGGAGTAAGAGTAGAGAGAAAGTTGTGACATCTTAACATAAAAGTAAGTATGTTCTTAAAGCAACAATATTTATTTTTGCTGCTTCATGCTGTCCTAGCTCCATCTCCCAGCTATTAGTGACAACACTGAAGACCAGCAGGGCAAGCCGAAGACACCCAGACTACGCCTGAAGGGCAAAACAAGAAATGAGAGCCTGGTTGTTTTGTTACTGCTCTGAAGCATCTCTTCCAGAGCATCTCAGTAGAGAGCACAGGAAATTGCTGAATTTTCTTCTGTTGGAGGAAATAAGGGATGGAAAAATATTGACTTCTGCCAAGTGAGGAATGTTTGAAGATGACAGAGCTGGATTTGAACTGATGACACTGGATATAGAAACTTCAATTTGTAGTTACAGTACCTGTTTGCTGTAAATTGTGAAAAAATCTGCTCTTTTTTCATACGTGGATTAAAAAAATCTGTGACGACTGAAGCGTGGATGTCTTTTGATTTCAATAAAATTAAGGACCTAGAAATCCATTGTTTGTTTTCTCCAAGGGTGCCTGGATTTTCAGTGAGACAGGTACCTTATTTCTGATTTCATAGGAACAAATACTAGTATCCTGCCTATTAGGCCTGGATGTGGTTGGATTACACTACTTCTGCTGTGACAATCAGCATTATTATTTCAGAGAGTAACTGTAAGGCATAGATTTTTATGGATCGTCTTCACTTATAGTAAGTATCATACTATCCTTAAAGAATAGATTGTTCAGCCTGTAAGATGTGTAATTTCTAACGTGCTGCAGAAGTACATTTCCCTAATTCTTCTTGTATGCTGAAGAAAAGTAAGAAACAACATTAATGAAAAGCATTTTTGCAGTGATGTGTTTTTATTTTAACTGTACACTATGGGATTTTGATTATTAGACTACAGAAATAATTGGCCTTTTTGATTATGGGAAAGAGCTTACTTAATATTAAATTAAATTGGTTTTATAGCAAGATGTGTCAGATTTTTACTACATCAGTGAACCTTTTGAAAGATACTATAGCTAAATAGTGGTTAAGATGCTGTTGTGATTGCCATGTGATTTACTGAAGCCTTTTAATATGGTTTGTTAGTGATTTTTGAAGATAGTGTCTCCATCAAATGATCTATCTAGCTTATAAAAATAACAATCCTGTCTTTCTAAATTGTTGTATTCTACACAGAATTGTTAAAATAGGCATCCGCAACAGATTGCAAATTGATTACGCAGTGGAAAGGAAAGGTTTGAGTGAGTCCAGTTTTGCTTTCTGTGTGGGTAGCTAGTGTGTTGTTCATTCCTGCACAGGCATTAACATGTGATGTGATCGGGGAAACAGAGCTGTGATGGATGCAAGTTTGCACTCCGAATACAATAGTAAGTTTGTCTATCTGTGTACTTATTCTGAAAGGAATTTCCTGTATTTCTCTGAAATACTATGTAGTCTCAAAGCATATGCTATTTTCTTTAATTACCCCATGTTACAAGAAATATTTTAATGGATATTCCTATTAAAAGTAAAAAAACAAAACAAAACACCAAAAAACAACAATTGAAAACAGTTATTGTGGTTCCTCTAAGTGAAAACAAACTCTAAATATTAGAAGAATAACCATATTTTCTTTCCTGAGGACTTGTATAAATTTCATAAATGATTTCTCACGTTTTAAACATGATCAACATGTGGGTCTTTGCAGTGCATTTACAAATGGTAATGTTTGTGCAAATGCTCGAACACATACTGCCACTGAAGTTATTTGGAAAGCAGATACTACAGTTTTGAAAATTTTATTTTTCTTTGAAATGTCCAGTCAGGACACTTTGTTTTCTTAAATGAGATGTACACTATTGCAGATTTCCTTTGGCTGGCCCACATAATGAGGAAAGTATTTTTTCTTTCTTTTAAAGGTACACCTAAATCTTATTTTCATAAAATATCCCAATTTGGCAAATGAAAATCAAAATTTGAACTGCATAGCTTGAACTGTTGGGTTTGGAATGTTGATGGAATTGTATGAAAATTTACTTTGTGGGCGTAATTTGATGTGGTTTGTCATGTCTGTGTATTTTATTTAGGAACTATCATAATTTGGAGATTCCTGAATACTTGAGTCAGATCATTCACTATCACAGTTCATTTATGATCCTTAATTTTTGGTTAAGCTTAGTAACTTCTTAAAGGAACAATTTTTGTTTAATTCTTAAAAATCATTAACAGATTGATTAATAGTATTGAGTTGAATAATTAAAAATAAAAAAGTAAAAAATTGAAATGCCTTCAGTTGATATATTTCAGTGTGGAGGTGAGGATTAAGGTTTAGGATTTTATTTGATTTCTCTTATTAAATTACAGACGCTTAATATTATTTGACGTTTGATACTGTAAAGGGCCTGTGTCTCATCCCCATGCATGGTTGCAAGATTGAATTGAGCGCTTACTGTGAACCAGTGTGTTTATAGGACAGGGAAGAGAGAGGCAGTTGCTCCATGTGACTATAGATTTTGCCTAAATATGGCTGTAGGGGAATAATGGAAGTGTTAAAGTACAGTGCTTGCAGACTTATCATGTTGTTTTATATAAAATGCCTAAATCCATGGAAAATGTTGAAGATTGCCTCAATATTCTGTGCATGGTGGGACTCCAGATCCTGCCATTGGTGAGGTGCTCTTGTTTTGGTAAATGGTAAAAACCATTAATGCATTCCTAATATTTTAACCGTAATTGCAGGAAATCACGGGAGGTTTAGGTTGGAAATGAGGAGATATTTCTTCTCAGAAGGAGCAGTCAGGCATTGGGACGGGTTGCCCAGGGAGGTGGTGGAGTCACCGTCCCTGAGGGTGTTCAAGGAGAGGTTGGACGTGGTGCTTAGGGACATGGTTTAGTGGGTGACATTGGTGGTAGGGGGATGGTTGGACCAGGTGATCTTGGAGGTCTCTTCCAACCTTAATGATTCTGTGATTCTGTGAAAGTCCAAGCTGGAAAACTGTGCAAGGAACCGCAGGAAGAAGGCTGTGGTATTCTCTTATCATCTATTCCTTACCATAATTTGACATCAATTTCTTCTCCAGTTGTCCAGTTGTGTTGAAAGCAAACACAGACCTTTTGTTTATTTTCCTTAAATCATTTGCCCAGTACTGTATGTGCATGTGCTGGTTAGATTCTCAAGACTGCAGACGTGCATAGGGTATTGACTTTGGTGTGATTCCACTCGTTTATTCCAGCTGAAGGTATAGGCCACAGTCTTTATCTGTGCAATAGAAATGTTGAGTGAAATCAAAAGTCTTTGAGCGTGTAAGTGGGTTAAGTCACTTTTGTAACAGATGGGAAGCCATGAGCATCCTTAGGTGATTTAGAGAGCTGTCAAATAGGTCATGTAAATCACTCTCTTTATTGACCATTAAAGCAACCCAGGGCAACTAGTTTAGACTAAGACATCTGAAGTATAGATCTTTAACTTTCAGCGAGGTCAGATACTTAATAAGATAGTTTACATAAAAGGAAGGCTTAAAAAAGAAAGTGACAGCAATTATCTATACAGGCTTGTGCTCCACTACAATGCAGTATTTGCTGTGCCCAATTTCAAGGTTAAAAAAAGAGGAAGCAAGGACACTAAATTAAAAGATGACGAAAATACTAATTCGTAACATTTTAAAGTTGTTAAAATGACAATTTCCTTGGCTGTCTAAACTCTGTAGGTCCTTCATTTGCTGATGGTATCACTTAAGTCTAAAGGAATACTGGAGAAAGTAGGCAGCTGCTGCTAAAGCTTAATGCCAGGAGCACTGAGGCAGGAGTTGTGAATCTCAGCATCTCTCCTACCAGACTGCTGCCATTTCGGCTGAGCGTGGACATACCATAAAACAACAGCACTGCAGTCTTTTCATTGCAGGTTTTGATATCTAGGTGGAGAGACACCCTCAAAAGCAAAATAAAATAATTTAAAAAAATTGTTCCCTTCTCTTTAGTATTTTTTCAGTGAAGGTAAAAAATATCCTTGAAGATGTGAAGGAGAGTTGACACTTCTTATGTTTTCCGTATTCCTAAATATCTTGAAATGAATTAGTTTCATTTTTTTTTCTAGTTAGAAGCCTCATACACCATATAATATTCCCAAGTATATATGAAGGGGATACTTTACACTCAAGGCCATTCCTCATCTACCCCAGGTATTTTTTCTGTTTGATTTTGTGTTACAATTTGATTGTTTTAGTCGTGGTAAATTCAGACACAGAATAGCTTTGAAAGATTGCTGACTTCTTTTGAGAACAATATGGCAAGCTCCCTCCTTTGGCATTCAGAGTCCAGGCGGTCTTTTGCAATCTGCTGGTCCTGTTTCGTTCTTAATACCTATGTGTAAGTCCAAATGTAGTCCTCTATGAAATATAGGCCTATATCTAAGGCCCTTGTAGAGGCTGAAGGAGATATTCAGGTCTTGACATCTGAGTTGGTCTCCACCATTTCTCCTCTTCCACTGCCCTCCTTTGTGACTATTTCTGACATAGCGCTAATATCACCTTATTCCCAGCACTGATGCTAATATTATGGTGTCATGGGTATGAAGGAAACTCTGTCTTTACAGAGAAATGGAATATCTGTTTTTCAAAGAGAATCTGTGCATTGCTTTTCCACAAACCCTAAAGTACCATCTCACCAGAAGCTCCTCTTGGTGCCATCTTCATTCTTCTGATAATGGTGGATAGGACAAGAGCTTTTGAAGGAAATCACGTACGAACTCTGGGGAATTCAGGTGCCGAACAGCAGTATCTAGTATCATTTTAAACATCCTAGGCTCCCTGAGATGTCTCTGTGGAGCTGGCAGGTATGGCCCAGGGCATGCAACAGGAGAACTTTTGGAATTACAGCTGAAACCAGGTGAGATGCCTTGGAGCCCCTGAAATGGTACAGGGCATTTGGAGTTGTGTTCTTCTTTGTCATTTCACAAGTGAAGACTAGATACATTTTGTAAACATTATTATTATTATTATTAATTAATCAAATATTTGATTCCCAAAGTCAGTTTATGTAACACAAAGGACCGTGGCCTTACCAATAAGGTAATCTATCTCCTGAGACAATGACAAGAGGATTCATGAGTATAGGATCAGGATTCCTCGTGGCATGTCCTCTTAGGCTTATATTTTGGCATCCTAACACCAGCCTTAACACTATTTGTTCAAAGAATTGTATTAATTTGCATGTCTCAGATTCTTTTTTCTTTCTCTTTTCAACATGTCTGCTTTTCTCTAATCTCTACAACTTTCAGTTTCAAGAAGACTGATTTAGTTTATGGCAATTGGTTTAGCTAATTCTGCTGTGTCTCCAGTCTTCCCCCGTTCCTTTTCAGGTATTCAGCACATAAAGAAGTTTGTTTAAAAAAAGAATTCCTTTCTCAGTGAGGGACTCAGAGAAGGTTCACGGGGTGACCAACGCATCCTTTACCTATTCCAGGTAAAGAGTTAAGTTAAAGAGTTCAGTCTTGGGCTTCAGAAATCCCAAGAGGTTGGTAAAGGTATCTGAGTACACTGTGCTTGTGTTAGGACTTCTTGTACTCTGCAGCCATTCTTTGCCAGCCTCCAGAGGTGTTTGTGTTTCCAGGGCAACTGGTGGTGTGGTACACGAGAGCACAAAAAGAAAATAGGGCTTGAAATGTATATGTTAACGTGTGTGAATTAGGATCATTTTGGCCAATAGCACAAGAAATTGCAGAAATAGCACAGAAGTGCACAGTGTTGCAGAAAAGTGGTGGGCTCTGACTTCCCCAGAGTATTTTGATTCAGGCAGGACAGTGGGTACTGCCTGCCTGTGCTTTCGGGGTATGGTAGGAAATGCACTGCATACAACTTCTGGCCTAAATTAGATACCAAGAAGTATGTGTCTCTCCACCTTGGTAACCTGTTCTGAAGAACAGCACGATCTGTCCTTACTCCATGGCCACTTGTGATCAATGTGACTGCTAATTTGCTTAGGGAAATTGTCCGACACAGAACACTGCCATCTTTCCTCCTAACCTCTTATTCCTGCTGACCTCTTCAGCCTACGAAAAAGTCTTGCTTTGTCTGAAATTGAAACCTCTGTAGTACTGATTTTTTATTTTTTATTTATTTTTTAAATCAGAAAATATAAAGCATCTGTACGACACTGACTGTTTGCCCTGTGTGCTCTAACAACTTGCTTATGAAGCATGTTGAGAAAAGTAGAGAATAGTCATGGAACTGGAACATCACTATTTATTCCTTATTTATCGGAAGACCGGATGGAACATCTGCGGAAACTTTAGTTTGCTTTTTTCTCAGATGTATATTGCTTTGTGTAAAGCAGTTGTAACAGGTAGAAGTTTCGAACATGGGATCCCATACTAACAAGCTGTTATTGGGGCTATTAATATACATAAATCATAGTATTAAACACAGAATGGTTTGGGTTGGAAGAGGCCTTAAACATCATCTAATTCCAACCACCCTGCCACGGGCAAGGAGTTTGATTTAATCTTTCATATTAATTACTATTAGAGGAATGAGAGGAGAGGGATACAGAAAATGTTGTCTATGATCTTGCATCAAAATGGAGCATTTCCTTACCTGTGCCTGTAGACAACACACTTAACACTGTTTTCCTGATACGTCACAGGGGTTTAGTCCCAGTTTCCCTACTGCAAAATGCCAGCTTTTGCTTTCCACACTGATAGATTTCCATTGGTATTGATTTTACAAAGCAAGCCATCATCCCCGTTACATCTCAGCACAGCACCAAATGTACAGGGGAAGAGTGCTTATGCTAGATGAAAGGCTTTTATGTGGATTTTGTTTTGGATGCCCCACAGCTGTGTTTTTTCCAGTCCCACACACAGGAATAGGAATGAGGTCTGGTTTGCTTGTTCATCTAAAACATAGCCAAGTACAAACGGAGAAGTCTCCAGGGTCCTTACTTCTACGTAGGTAGTACAGTGATATGATGTCTCAAACTTTTATTTTCCAGTGACAGTGATTTGGTAACATGGATTGCTGTCCATTTAACATTAACATTTGCAAAGGCTCTGAGGAGAGGACACAGACAAACGTGTATAGTCAGGAAAAGCATATTCAGAAAACCCTTAATAATGTGTTTGCAGCTTTTTGATAGAAATATTTGGAACTGAGCATCAGAGGATAGGAAGTTTTGCACTGAATTAGGCAGTATCCACTGATAGAAAAATCTTCTCCAAGGAATGTATTGCAGCATAGCATCAAAGGCTTGTTTTGGGAAGTTTCCCTGTTTGTAAAGGAGCAGGGTAGAGTTTGTTGCCTGGCTTGCCATGAATTTATGTTGTATCCTGTTCCTAGTTGGAGAGCGTTGTGTTGTTCCGTCCTTGGTTATGGATTTACGAATTATGTTCACTGTCTTTCAAGGAGAGCACAACGTGCTGCACCCCATATTGAGAAAACAGGGTGGATTTCAGAGAAGAAAGTGCGGACCTTTTCTTTACTTGTAGCTATTATTTTAAAAGGCTTGCTACGGATAATGTCAGCTATTTGCAGTGTGGGAAGTGGAGTAGAAGCAGTGGATGCTCTTGATTATTTGCTTTTCTGTTGTTATACAAAGACAACGACACCACCTTGCACAAAGCCTCCCCAGTGCCCTGTGCTGGGATGTTTGTGGTTCCATGTGAGATTGAAGCAGCCACACAATCCTTGGTTGTGAAAGCCAGAGCAAGCCAAGCTCCTTGGCTACAGCCAGCTGCGATTCCTTGAGAGAGCTAGTGACAACAGAGGATTTGCCTTTGGAAGGCAGGTATTTCTTCAGCAATTGGGTGGTGGTGGTGCTTTGGGATAAGAAAGCAGAGACAAGACCATCAGTGGTGTGCAGGCGAATGCTGTACGGAGCCTGCTGCCAGCAGTGGCACGTTGCTGCAAGTGCTCTGCTCTTTGCACGACAGCTAACACTGGCTTATTTCTGCCGTTAAAAGAGGGCAGCACGTGTAGTACTTTGTCCAGAGCTTTATCCAGTGAGCGAGAATGTTGTAAGAGTAATCCCATATGGCCGCGTGCTGACCTGGTGCCAACATATCCGTCTGTGGCACTATCCAAGGAATCTGGGCATGGGCACCTGGTAGCAAGCTGGGAACCAACCATTATAACCTATAGACAAAAGGTTTATGGTCTCCAGACAACATGAAATTACATATATGTGCCTTTCTATTAAATTTAGTACAGTTGTGATGCCTTTGAGGAACTTGAGATGCTTTCTTCTCACACAGTTACATTTACAGTTCTTGTTTTCTGTTTTTGAGCTCCTACATTTTGTACTACCCAATGTAGTAGCTTTTTATAAATGAGTTTATGCAATGTCTGTATTCTTTCTTTTTCTTTTTTTTTTCTTCTTTAAACTATGATTAAATTTGTAACCTCTACCATTAGTGTAATTTTGAATTTAGGATATATTTTGCTATTGTAATAAGATACATTTTCTTAGTGTAAAGTTTTTCCTTTCATATGGATTCACGCTGCACAATATAATTCCTTATATGCTGTAATAACACTTTTCTGTATAAATTAATCTGAAAGGGCAATGTTAAAAGTTGTTATATATGTAGTGAATGAACAAGTTGGAGGAGAGAAAGCAATATGATTCCCTGCAATACTGTCACACTACCTCTTCTTTAAATTGCTGTGTTGCGGGAGGCTATTGTGCTTCTTACTTTTGTAGTTGGGAAACATTTTATTTAATTCAGATGCTGACATAATGAGTGCTCTGCTGTAATGAATATTTGATGTGCTTATGTTAATGTAAATGCACAACTGGCTTGCCAGTTCTCCTCAACCATTATAACTTTTCAGAAAACAATTTTGAGAGTGATGCAGTTTGTCAGCATGATGCATTTTGATGAAAAGGGAGAATATTTTTATGGACATCTAGTTAACAACTTTTAGAATTCATTTTCTCTTGTGGTCTTGGCTGTTATTCAGAGAGATTTTAACTTGAAATAGTCTCTTTGGGCTCTCATGAGAGAATTGGGCCAGGATCAATATCTACAGCGTAGGTATGTGGGACTCATTACTCTCATTTTCCTTCATAGTCAGCAGACAGACGTAGGCACTTTCAGGCAAATTTATTCATTATATAATACAATGCTATTGGAGCCTCAGGTGGAATAGTTCCTGGTAAAACACAGTATCTTCTCATTAATTTGCTTGTGGAAGTGCTGAATTATGGCTGAGGCGCTCATAAGCAGTGAGTTTGTAAATCAAAGGCTTTCTTTAGCTTTCCTAGTCTGACCAAATAAATATGAGCAGTAACCATAATGCTTTGTAGGCACATAATTACAACTAGCCCGTTGTGTGCCCATGTGTGTGCACGAGCGCGTGTCCGTCCCCTCTGGGTGATGCCATCAAGATGCTCTGTCCCATGGGAGACACTGCAGGAGATGGTCTGTGAGCGGATCTGGCACCTTCTTCAGGTCTTTGCCCCGTTGTGCCCTGCCAGTGGTAGGGCACGCTTTAGAGAACTGCACATTTTTTGGTTTGGGTTTTGGCACCGAATTTCCAGACAAATACGGTCCAACTGGAAACAGTCCAGAGGACAGCAATGGTAGCGATCAGAGATCTAGAAAATGTAATCAGTGAGAAAGCAAATTTGAGTTGTTTAGCCTAAGGAAGAGAAGACTGAAGGAGAACATGGTAACACTATTCAGTTATGCAAGAGGCTGTAGTAAATCGGAAAAATCTGCTGTCTGTGCCTGTGGTGGCTAAACCAAGGCATAGTGGGTTTAAACTGTGGTAAAAAGATTCGGGTCAGATTTTAGGGAAAATGTTCAAAAGATACGGGCAGAGCAGTACTGGACTAGAGGATCTCAGGGCCTTTGGAGCATGCATCTTTACCAGTCTTTAAAATCAGGTTGGACAGACAGCTGTCAGAGATGACAACAGGTTACCCTACCTTGAGACGGGTCTACATTTTCTCTTTAGAACCTCCAGATCTGTTTTTTATAAAATACATGAAAGACGAGAGATAAAATAGGTCAACAAGGATGCTTCTTCAACAAACCCTTGTAACATTTCTAAAACTGCGTTCCACCAGCTGGACTTGCTCCCAGTTTGTTCTGCTTCCCAAATGAATCCCTTCGCTGACTGTTACGGCTGCCGAACGCTGCAGCCCAAAGGAGGCGAGGCTGGAGCAGCTCCGTGCACACGGATGGCCACACCACGCCGATCAGCAGAGACAGAAGTGCTCAGCATTCATGCAAACAAACGCTATTGACGGCTTCATCCTGCTCACTTCTGTTGCGAAGGTGCATTAATGGGAATCCTGCACAGACATAAAACACAGATCCCTGCAGGATCTAGCATGGACACGCAGTCTATCCAGTATGAGGCCAGTATTTCTCATGCAAACTTTCAGTCTGTTTTCTTACCCTAATTTGCTTGAAAAAAAAAAAAAAAAAAAAAAAAGTTTATTCTGTTCTCTCTTATCCTTTTCATACATGAAACTCTGTAGTTCCTGCACCTGACTATTATACTGACCCCTATCATGAATGCAGACGTTCTCAGTGATCCTGACCGCACACATTGCTTCCTTCTGGGCTCTGTGTTGGAAGGTGTGAATTCTGCCTGTTTTATTTTCCCTTGACTGTTTCATCCTCTGCGATCAGGCTCAGTCCCGGTGGCAGGAATTATGCGTGATATTACTGGAAAACATTATGACTGACCGTGTCTCGTAATGAAAGGGCACGGTGTTGTGCCCTGGAGTGGCCAGGCTTATATTTGCTTTGTGAATTCCTTTATAAGAAGCTCATTGAAACTAATCTTCTGGGTATTCAGCAGCCAAATGTAGTTTTCAGATGAAAAATTATTTTTAACATAATCAGGTAGTGAGAAAAATCAAAGAACAAGACATAAAAGGTAGGAAGAAAAAAAAAAGTAAAGAAAGGAGGGATATGAACAAATGTTTTTAGATGAGGTCTTCCGAGAAGTGCCTACATAGATGTTTTCTATGTTCACCTTTCTCTTGCTATTAGGAACAGAAATCTGTTGATTACAAAAAGTTCCGTTACTACTATAGCATTGATTTCCTTTGCCCTGCATGCCTGTGTAGCAAATGAGCAGCCTTTTATGCTGACAGAGAAAGAAGGGTTTTTCATCTTTGTCCTCTACTGCTGTGGTCTGAGGGAATATAGCCTATTAAAATAATTTAATTTTGGATGACATTTTAAGTGTCAGTAATCCTAACTGTATTGTTATTGCATATCAGAGTTACTTGCACCCTTTACTTGCTTGATTTTGTAGCATATTTGAAGTTTTCATTTTGTTTGGTATAAACTTGTTGTTTGTTTGCTTTGGGGTAGCTGCAAAATACTTCTAAGCATTTCTGATTCCTCACTTACTGATGTGTGTTTTTGAACTTATCTTTCACATAGTTTTTTTTTTTTTTTTTTAATAAGAGGAGGAGTGTGTGTGTGTGTCTGTACAAATGTATAAATATATGTGTGTGTGTGTAGTGAAAGCAAAATGTTATGCTTGTATGCCTCTCTGAGATAATTAAATCATTTACAGTTTTCTTTATCATCATCAGATATCATAGAGCTTGTTTGAATAATGTTTCTGGTCGTAAATTTTCCAGACGCTCTGGTATTCAACATAGTTTGTATACTTGTTTACGTTTTGAGTGACATTTGCATCAAAGGCTCTGTAATTATTTTATTGTAAATCAATGCAATTTAATTAGTAACAGGTAAAAATGAGACAAACGAATTTGGAAAGTCCTTGTCTGCCCATCCTGTAGTAATACATTTATGCTGGGACTTGGAGTTTCTTATGCTGTCTCTAATTCACTGTTTTCCTTACAAGTCACTTCTCTTTTATGCATAAAAAGTTCATAGATTTAGTTAGCTAATGCAGTTATTGGTTTTAAAATGTGCTTTTAGGCTTCAAACAGTCTTTTGTGTAATGCTGTTATATATGTGAGTGGTGAGCATGCTGCATGCTTAACTTGCCTTTCGGAAGGATATGTGAAAATAAGACGTATTTGCATACCTTTTAGGATGAAACCAAAAATTCTGTGAGGCACAAGTGTCAGATATCTGATGGAAAACTGAACGAATTCCCTATGATCCTAAACACTGATGAACTGAAAAGCAGGACCTTGATTTGCCTAAGAGAATCGCTAGCCCCTTCTAGTACCAGGAAGGGGACAATATTTAATAGGGAACAGCCTGAGAAAAGGCATAATCTCTTTTGGCATTTCAACTAAAGTGCGTGGGTTTCGTTCCTACCTTTTTCATTGGATGTGTTTGTGAGTGTGCATATAGGTCTGTGGCATGCTACTTAGCATGCATGAATTGGAGACTTCTGGCTGTGGTTTCATCCATAACTTCAGCTAATGTCATGCCTCCAAATGCTTCTCATTCTCTTTAAGGGAACTTTGAGATACCAGCAGCATGAAAAAGTCCTTCCTGCTACTGAATAGCTGTGAAGCTTCACTATGAAGGTCTCTCCTTCCATCCTGCTTGCATCTTGCCACTTTCAGAAACATTTACATTACTCCCATGTAGATCCACTTGTAGCCCTGGTGCCTAATGCTGTGGCATCAGGAACAAAAGCAGTGCTGTTGGTACCAGCAATATGAAAGATGATATGTAGCCGTGGATTTATGTCTAAATATTTTAAATGACATTTATTTGCTCTTTCATTGTTTAGAAGGTAAAAGGAAATCTGTCCCACATGAAATTGCATCTAACTGCTACTAAGAGCTTTTATTAAATTCGTGCTTTATTTAATCTCCTCACGTCTCTAATTTTACTTGCTTCATTTGTACTGGCCATGATAAAGGAGGTGATGATGTTTGTTTATTGATCACAGTACCACTCTCCCCTTCACCGTAACAAAACTCAGTAGACCTTCACTTAGTAGCATCAACATCTGAGTTAATTTTTCTCTTGCTTTCTTTTTTATTGAGAATTTATGTCTTCAGACATTAGTGAGGTGGGGATGGGTCTCTCCTCCCAAGCACCAAGAGATAAGATGAGCGGAAATGGCCTCAAGTTGTCTCAGGGGAGGTTTAGGTTGGATATTATGAGACATTTCTTTACTGAAAGGGTTGTGCGGCATTGGAACAGCCTGCCCAAGGAAGTCATTGAGTCACCAGCCCTGGAGGTCTTCGAGAAATGTGTAGATGTAGATGTACAAAGCCAATGATACACCTGAGAATAATACAATTTTATGTGTCACCTGCAGATTACTTATGACAGCCTTCCACATGCTTTGGTGGGTCCACTAATGGTTCCACGTGGTTTGGGGGCCATGGTTTGGAGAACCTTAGAGTAAAATCCTTGTCTAAGAAAGTCCATTAACCCCATGTAATGGTACAAGGACTTTAATATTGGTGCGTAAGCTTCCTACAGTATCATTTAAATATTTTTATTACTAATTTAAGAATACCGCTTAGCAGTTTTGTATAAAATCGGCTTTATATAAAATTAAGTGGCTCGGAAGAATTTTTCCAGATGTTGATAACGCAGTTTTGGCCGAGTCTAAACTTGCATGTCACAAGTCATGCTGTGATTTGACTGCAATAGTGGCACTTGAACCTCTTCTGTCCACACACAGCTTCTTGTTTGCTTCTGTCTGTAATACACAAAACTTCATCTTGTTTGCCAATAAGTGAGATAAAAACCTTTTCCTCCCACTCGCAGCCTAGAAAGCATCATCTTTCTTTTAGTTCTTGATCAGAATTTTTGTCAACTGATTGCACATTTCTAATTCACAATATTCTTAAATGGACAGCTTATGTTTAAGATGATATAAGGATGATTAGAGATATTTTGTGTAATTCAAATATTTTGAAATCAAGCTGTAGTTTTTCCATTGATGATAGTAATTACTCTGAAAATACGTTCATGAAGCAGTTGGAACCCAGCAAGTTCCATGCCTTAGGTAGCAGGAACATGCTTTTGGGGCTTTCCAGATTTGATTTTTGCAGCGTGGCCAAATTTCCAAGCACATATGTTTGAAACTGGGTTTCTAAATCTGTATTCAGGCTTTGATGTTATTGGAAGGTGTAAGAGACTTGTCTTTTTGAAAATCAGGCTCCTCTAATTATCTAGGTAACATATTTTAAAATGTTAGATTCTGTCTATGAATCATTCTCTCCCATTATTAGAGATGACATTTCCATTTAATTTCCCAGTGGGATTCCATTTAATGTTTTCAAAACAACATCAGTTGAAATCATATTTGTTTTGGTTGTTTGCCTTTATAAAGAATTTTTTATTAGAGGAATTGCAAAATTTCTAAAACAGAAGAGAAATGTATTTGGAGATGAAATATTTGTGTAAATCCTACTTGTTATTTTCTTTTTAATTCAATACCTTGAATATATGTCAAACTTGTGAGGCAGCTGTGGAGCATCTAAACATAATATTGGAAACAATTTGGGAGTTTGCTGAATTTTCTTATTTTGATCATCTTGTTATTCAGTGAATCATATATATTAGCTACTATGCGTGAAGCTGATATGCTGGTTTTAAGTTACAGATGATGAAGTCATTTTTGAATGATTTTCAAAGTGATTTTTGGCCCTGAGATGAGGTGGCTTGGACTGACGTCAGTCAGGCAAAGGTGTGGACTCAGGCATCGAGGCAGGATGCTCTGAGTTCCCCACACGTTCTGTTCGCCCACAGTGCTGGGACCAGTCCTGGGCCCCCAGCACAGAGAGACCTGGGCCCAGCGGGGAGAGCCCAGCCCGGGGCTCCCAGGGTGCTGCCGGCCCCGGAACCCCCGTGTTGTGAGGAGAGGCTGCGAGAGCTGGGGCTGCTGGGCCTGGAGCAGAGGAGGCTCCGGGGGAGCTCCCCCATGGCCGTCAGTACCCGCAGGGAGGTGCGGAGAGGCCGGAGCCGGGCTCTGCTCAGCGGTGCCCAGGGCCAGGCCCAGAGGCCCCGGGCCCAGCCTGGAGCCCCGGCGGCTCCCCCTGCCCCTCAGGCAGCACTGCTGGGCTGGGCGGGTGCAGGAGCCCTGGCACGGGCTGCCCCGAGAGGGGCCGGGGGCTGCTCCCTGGAGAGCTCCCCGAGCCCAGGGCTGTGGGGCTGGGCACCCTGCTGGGGCAGGGGGGCACAGGGGCACCCAGGGGTGCCTCCAATTCCAACCATCCGTAGAATCTGAGGTTCCTTGTTCTCTTGGAGATGAAAAGAGTTAATGATATGGATGGCTCAAAGCATTGGGAACCATCAATAACATAATTAATTCTCCAAGATATTTGAGTCTCTGCCCTATTTTGCATTTGGTGAAATGTGGTGTGTTGACTATAATGTGTTAGGAAAAAGTCTACATAAAGAAATGCAGCTTATGCCTTCAGGAGAGTGTGAAAAGGGAGAAGACTGTCAGGGAGAGGAAACAATACATGAAAAACAAGAGATGTAAAATATTAGTATGCTGTTTATTAATAGGATTTATTGCTGCTATCTGTAATAACCCTGATCAAAACTGTTTCTTTTATATTTCTTACATGATACATTTTCTGGAAGTTAGAAGAAAAAATTAAATGTGTTCCCTTCTACTCCATATACCTTCTCATTTCTGATCTCTTTACTTGTTAGGTTTTAAACATTTACGGGGAAAAAGCATTTTAAAAAGGCATGTAACACAAAGGTAATAATCACAGTGCCATGCTGTTTTATGGGGCAATAATCTAGTTGCCTTGTTTGAATAAACTGCTTGGCCTTCATTCTCCTAGGCTTCGCCTTAGGGAATGGAGCTGGATTATTGCCTTGTAAAACAGCGCTGCATTCCTGTTGTTGATTAATTATAAATCTTTGCCTATCACTGGAGTCATGGAGTATCTTACAGCGTTCCTGTTCCAGACCTCTGAAATAGCAAGAAACCAAATGTAGACACAATCTCATGGTTGTTGGCATGGCACTGTTTGAAGTGCAGGTAGTCTAGCAGGATGGTCAGTCCGGGAGCACTGCTGAGCTGCAAATTGGCAGACACTGCCCAAATTGGAAGATTATAAGATTTGTAGCATCATTTGTAACTTGTGTGCTGAGCAAGAGTCTGAATGAGAATAGTATTCTAAATGACATCTTTTGTGGGGGAATGACCTGCATGTGTTGAAATGTTTGCTAGTGTACAATTAGTGAATGGGTATTTTCTGACATAGTATTTGTGATTTGTGCTTGGCAAAATGGCCATTACCATTCCTTACATATTTATGTATCAGCTTGGATGCAGTGGCCTCTAGTTTAAAATCATTTGTAAGTTGAAGCTAGTGTTATGCATGACCACGAGGTTACTAAGTAGTATTTGATACAGAGGATTTATCACACGTACAACTCAGGCATCAGGGATGACTATCAATTGTTGTCTTTGTGAACAGCAAAATAGCAACAAGGAAGAGTTTGATTGCACATAACCAAAAAATTCTTCACAGTGAGCGTGAATTGCCATCCTTGATGGATATGACCCTGAACAGACTGATCCAACTTTGAATTTGTTCTGCTTTGAGCAGGTGTTTGTGCTTCAGACGTCCAGTTGTCCTTCCAAGCTACATTTTTCTGTGATTGAATATAGGAGGTGCTGTCTCTGTGTTATTGTTACAAACTGCACAGGAAACCATGGATTCAAGCGTTTTTCTTGTGTGTCTGACTGCTTTTTTGGCTCTCACTGGCTATCAGGAGCCATGCTCTTTTCTTATACTCCTATTTTAGTAGCTCATAAACTGTGTGCCTGGGTGGAGAAACTTCTTGTTTCTCCTGGATACATTGGAGAACATTTCCTGGAGGGCTGGTTACTACAAAGGTCTTCTGCTACTTCATTTTTAGGCACGCCACTAGAAGCTGGTGGCATATATCCTCATGTTAGTCAGCTGCTTTCAAACCATATATCACCAGTAGGTTTAGGATTAAAGTAAATAATATGAAGGATATTTACAAGCTTTTCAAATTCATGATAGAAAGGAGCTCAACCCGTGCATATTTGACCCATTCTAGGACTGCACCTGAAATATATTTCTACATCTATAATAGGCTATGTTTATAGTAGTAAACTAGATAGTTTTCTGGTCTTGAGGCCAGCTGATGCAGTCTGTCCACATCCACACTATTAAGCTCTTTCACCTGACAGAACATGACAGCGACATTAAAAATGTCTGTTGGAAAAGTTCTTGGTCCCTACTGACACTAATTGAATAGATAAACACACCAGCCAGTCTGCAGGGCGAGGGTCTTGGATCTAGTGCGTACAGTACATCCTGTTTAAATTTGCTTAAATTAGAATTTTCCTCCCTTTCCTTTCTCACTTGGCTTCATGATTTCTCATTTGTCATTTGTTTAGGAGGCAGTTTCTACTTCTGTTCCTGACAGCTAAGTGACCTTACACGCTAAGATATGCTATTTTTTTGACACACCATGTGCAAGAATCGCTCTTTCTTTGCCTGAATTAGAAGGAGGTTATGAACTTTCAGTGAGATAGGCTCCTCTTTCTCACCCAGCAAGGCAGTATGCAGGTTTCACAGTGAAACTCTTCTGTGCACTGCCTTTTATCATTTTTATAAATATATGCACTGACAAATATATGTTACAGGCATAGGAATGAGACACATCACTGCACCCCGCTACTGATTTTTGTTTGAGATCAGACATCCTGACCTTTTGATGACAGTGAATTTTGGGCGCCTGATCCTCAATCTTTTATTTGAGGGAAACAGCGATACTTCTTGAAGTTTTCAATGCTTTGGATGCTGACAGCTTAGCAGTGTTAGTATCTCTTTGTCTGAAATGGTAGCAGATGTGTCCCAAGAAATTTGAATTTTGCAGTTTTTACATTTAAGGGATCAATAACGATGGCTACTCACTTGTACAAAGGTCTCCAGTTCTTGAATATTATACATTTAAGTACCTAAAGGTAACTTTTAGTTTATCTATGTAAAACAGTTAAATGCTAGTAAGATCAAGAGGATTTTTATGGACTATATATAATGATGAACACTGTTAAAATGAAATTTTATATTGAATAACAATTTAAAAAAATGTGTATTTTTATTTTTACTGTGTTTAAATTTGGAATGTAGTGGATGAAGATACTTAACTATCAAAGGGATTATTTATTATTGAGGATAAAATTTGGAGGAAAAAGCACAAATACAGCAGGATGAGTTTTGGGAAAAACTGCGTTTTGAGATAGCTGAGCTGCTGCTTGTGGCTGCAGCAAAGCTGTGTAAAAGCTTACAATGAAGAGCCAACTTAATTTTGGAAAAGAGGAGTCCTCATGTGCTGAATCTTTTTATTTGGTACATGTGGCTTAATAAATGTCTTCCCTCTACATATACTCAAGAGACACATTCCTTAGAAGGGAATTCTGCACCCCACATCCCATCCCCTAATTTCTTATTGTTTTGTGCAAATGAAGTCAGAATAGAAGTGTATTTTAACTTTGCTTAGAGCAATGTAATTGGTAGGATATATAATCCAAATACATTGGCTCAAATTTTCACCTAATATACCCTCTTGTTGCCCTTACGAACTGTAGTTATTGTTCTTGCATTGTAGTTATCTTTGAAGAGGCAGGGTTGCCTTTGGCAGTAGAGGAAAAATCAGAAGAAAATTTAAATGATTAATTAATGTAATCTAGTGTCTGTTTTACCAAAGGCTTTCAGGGACTTATTTAGCTCGATTAATGAGAGAAATTCCAACAGCAGGTTTTTAGAATAGGTTTCTGAAGAGTGTAAATGACATAGCTGCTGGAGGGAAAATGATCTTAACACCTCTATATTAAGCCACACACTGAATTAGTAGTAAGGAAGAATATTTTTTAGAGCTTTCATTTTCTATTTAGTTATTATTTAGTATTTATAAAAATCAGTCTAGCACACATTTTCTTTGAAGTCGTGAAGGACAGGGGACATAAGTCACAAATACAGCTGTCAGCTCAAAGGGTACGTGTTCCCAAAAATGACTAGGCAAAATCATGGCACACAAGTCCATTGAGGGACAGGGAATACAGGTACCACCTTTGGGCCAGGGATTTTCTGAATCCCTGGAAAATATTATAGGAAACTGTCGATATGTGTGTCGATATGTTCCCCTGTTTCTGCTCTTCTCTCTGCATCTCGTGCTGGTAGCTGTTGGAGGGAGAGCAACTCACTGACCTTTAGTTCAGCCTGGGACAGCTGTTGTACATTGTATGTTTTAGGTCTCAAAAATGTCTGTAACCAAATGAAAAATTTAAAAGAAGTAAAAATGTTGAGATACTTAAAATTTTGAAATATTTTATATTTACCCATTTCAAATTCTTATTATCATGCTTCAATTTGGAAACAAACACTCATAAACTAAAATATTATTATTTCATACTACTGTAGAACGTGTCTGGTTAGATGGGATTTTGGGAGTTTATTTAGTCCAATTCCATGCTCTGATCATGGCTAACTTCAAAGTTAGGACCTTGTTCATTTGAGCACTGAAGATTGTAGAATCACAGAATATCCCCAGTTGGAAGGGACCCACAAGAGCCATGGAGTCCAGCTCCGGGCCCCACAAAGGACCACCCCAAAACCAGACCCTATGTCTGAGAGCATTGTCCCAACGCTTCTTGAACTCCAGCAGCTTGGTGCCATGACCACTGCCCTGGGCAGCCTGTCCCAGTGCCCGACCACCTCTGGGTGCAGAACCTTTCCCTCACACCCAGCCTGACCCTCCCCTGTCCCAGCTCTATGTCGTTCCCTTGGGTCCTGTCACTGTCCCCAGAGAGCAGAGCTCAGTGCCTGCCCCTCTGCTCCCCTCGTGAGGGAGCTGCAGGCCGCCATGAGGCCTCCCCTCGGCCTGCTCTGCTCTGGGCTGAACAAACCAAGGCGCCTCAGCCATTCCTCACACACCTTCCCCTCCAGACCCTTCACCACCTTTGAAGCCCTCCTTTGGACACCCTCTAGTAGTTTTAAGTTCTTCTGATATTGTACCACCCAAAACAGCATGCGCTGCTTGAGATGAGGTGGCAGCAGGGAGATCTTTGAAGATGTAGACTCCATACTGTTTTCAGGCAGCAGCAACTTTTAAAATGAAAAATACAAAGTGAAGGTTTCATTCTATTATAGAATCATAGAGTAATTTGTTTTGGAAGGATCTCTGGAGGTCTGTGGTCCAGCTTCCCACCCTGAGTAGGACCAGCTTATGTTGGTGAGGTTGTTCACCTGTCAAAATACAGGCTGCTCAGCCATCAAAATAATTTTATTGGTTGAAAGATAAAAATAGCTTGTGCTTATTTTTCAGAGCTCTCTCCATTATAAGAATTCTTAATGTCCCTAATAGCCAGAAATTCAATGAGAAGATGAAAATACTAAAGCAATAATATTTTGTCACTGTACTAAAATGTGTATGTACATGTGACTATAAGGACTAAAACTAAGATAGTATTAATTTAAAAGATTTGGCAATTATTCTTCCTCTTTCAAGAGCAAGGGCAACAATATTGTACTCATCAAAGTTTCAGCTGACAATCAGGAGGCTAATCTGACAGTGACAGCATACAGAATTTGTGGTAAAGTGATAAAGGAGTAAGAGAGACATAAAATGGAGGGATAAAAATGAAGCTCCTGGCACTCTGAATGTCTCAGTCTGGTAAGGGAAGGATGGAGGATGACTTGCACAAGACAACTAAAGGAAGGGATGAGAATGTGCGGCTTTCACTGTGAAAAGAGGGGTTGAGAGACAGAGTTTTGCTAATTTTAAGGTTGTGAGGCACAGAGGACCCCCCCCCCCCAAAAAAAAAAAAAAAAGAAGACAACCATCAAACTGCTTCCTTGTATCTGTTGACTACAAAATAAGCAGAACTGTTCACAGGGGAGGCAGTCAGCCCTCTGTGGGTCTCCATGTTACCAGTGTCCCCAGATTCTTAGTACATCAGACCTCATGTGCTAGAAAGAGTACACACTAACAATTTGTATAGTCATTATCAGCAGCAAGGTTTTGTTTTATGTCTTGCGTTAGTACATAGCTTTGCCAAATTAGAGCATGTGATACGCGTACACATTTAATATCAAAAGGTTTCAATAACTGTGGAGAGAAAAGAATCTTGCACTTCTAAAGCTTGCATAAAATTCTGCATTTGAATAAAAAGCAACTGCTTCCATGAACCATAAAATAGCCCCAATGCGCCAAGGAGCTTCATTATTCAGCCCAGGAACACTCATGTACAGCTCACAACTGCAAGCACAAATGGTGTCCCCCTATGGCTTTTGTTTTAGTGAAGCTTCTGGCAGTAAGGGGTCTTTTTCTTCATTAACTGTACATACATCTTGATTTATACTTGCTGGCAAGCTAGATCGCCTTATTCTGTATATTGTGAAATGTGCACGGTACCTCAATTACATATATGATGTTGAAGATGTGACAGCTTAAACAGCCTTTAAATAGCGCTATCATATCCATAAGTGGCAAAAGGTTCCTTCATCACCTTTCTGTGCTTTTTATTTAAAATGTCTGTTGTCCTCTTGTTATGTATCAGGATAATATCTACCAGGACAGCAAATGCTGCTCCATGTTACCTAAACGTTTTCACTGGTGTATATCTGCCGGTGATAACTCTATTATTGCTGGGGTGTTATAGCTGTGAAATGTTTGACACTAATGCTTATGCTCAGTCTTTCGACAGAGAAGCTTATGGTTCATCTGTGAGAGAAATGTGTAGGTTGTGTCCTAAAGCTGGTGGAGTGAAACCACAGCAGTGCTCCAGTGTGCTGATACTGAAATGAGCCTCGAGACTTTTTCTTCTGACAGAGCTCCTTTTGGGAGCAGTACGGCTGCAACAATATAGTGTCTATGTCGACATTTACAAGGCCGTTGTGTAGCAGTTGGTTATACTACCACACACTAGCTTTCACATAATTTGCCTGGGCTAGAGTGCGGGGAAGACCACATCCAATTTCCACGAACAACGAGCATCTGGAAAATGTTCCTGAGAGGGAACTCTGCTAGATCGGTCGCTTGTTGCCACTTCAAGCGAGAATGAAGCATTAATATCCTCAAACTGTAAAATGGGAAGGGTAAGATGGTGGCATTTGAGCTTGTTAAGGGTCCCCAGCCTCTGACCACCTAGAACCCTTGATGAAAAGGGCAATGCACTCTGGTGTGGTATTAGCAGCTGAAAGGAATACCTTCTATCCCCTGTTTGTGGCAGCCCTGCCTTTCAGAAATGGATATCACAAGCGTGTGGTATCGATGTGAGTGTGCTCCTTGCTTTTATCCTGGAGCTTTTGGTGGCACTTCCAAGAAGGCTGTAGCACTGTGATTACTTCTGGGTGCCACAGCCAGGTACCACACTGCCACTGGAACTGGTCACCTCTGAAGTTCTTTGGAGTGAGATGCAATGAATGACTGAAATGTCGGTCCTTGTGACTGTAGATATTTCTGGAGGGTGAGTTAGTGCTTCTACATGCCAAATATGCCCATTAGCTTCCTCCTGGGGTTGAGAAAAAATAACTTAGAATTACTCAAATTGTTTTGGGCTTGTGTTTGCACTTTGTGGTTTTCGCTCTGAGTGGCACGCACATTGAACTCATGTTATGGTGTTTCTTAAATTTCACCTGTAAAGCTGAGACTCTCCTGAGCCTGATTTTGCCACACATCCACGCTAGTTCTTACTGCAAGAAGAAAGCGGGAAGAAATTTAAAGACAACCGTATCCCTGCTTTTAGTCTTAATTGCTTTCAGTTGGATCAAAGACTGTCTACTAAAAGAAAGAGAAACTTCTATACTGAATTAAAAAAAAAATCTTCACAGACATATTATCAAACCCCAAAGAAACATCAGGTCTCTTATTTTTACTTTCTTCTATTTTCCCAATACCTGTAATCCTTCTCCTATTTCTACTACCCTTTTTTTTTTTTTAATCTGTTCATTCTTTTTGATGCTTAGCTGCAGAAACGGACTTTTCAGAAATTGTGGCTTTGTCAGTAAGTTAAAAATATTTTCGTTTTAATACTGTAGCTACACCCTTAATTTAAAATAGCTGTATATAAATGTATAGCTTGCGGTTTTTCTGTGCTTTTGTACTGAAGGAGCAGAAGTCCAGGATTTTGTATTGTTATTAAAAATGAAAATTTAAACATCAGTCTACTCTGCAAATAAAGAATCCTGCAAGGCATGTGATGTTGTTTCCAAAAATGTGTCAGTACAGTACCGTATTCAGAAGAGCATTTTGTGTGTTTCTCTTTTATGATATATAACAGTGAGTTCTTTAGTTCTTTTTTTTTTTTTTTCCAAAGCTTTCGTTGGATCCTACTTGCTGAGATTATTTAGCAACTTGGTCTGTCATGTTCTTGTAGATGCAGAATGACACTTCACTGCTGCCTATTTGAAAATTGTCTTGCATCTCATTTTCATGATCCTATAATCTTGTTGGATCAATGTCTGATTCTGCAATAGTTGAACACATGGATCATCTGACTCAGTCCGCCTCTAATGGGCAGAAGCAGATGCTTTATTTGATCAAGGGTGATATAAACCTTTCACCCATTTTTATTATCTCTTTTATTATATTTTTGTATGGTAAATACGCTGCACCCTTTTTGATATACTGCTGAGCTGTGTATCACACATCATTTAAGCAGTTACCAAGCCTTGAAGACATTGAGTTATTGTGTTAGAATTTGCCTGAGTTAAAAGATTTTTGCTTTACACTGTTTTTAAGGTACAAGTTGTTTTTATCGTTGTTTCTTAAAATACAGATAAATTTAATATTATGTCATTCATCATTATTATTGTCACTTTGTGATTGCAGTCTCCTAGCAACAGAAAAGAAGACAATTTGAAAAAAAAATAGCTAAGAATAGAGAAATATACTTCTACTTCTTCCTACTTTCTTATTAATTTCAAACTTTTAGTAATTGGGAGAACTGCAGCCAAATTTGAAAAAAAAAAAAAAAAGTCTTTACTTCTGACTAATTTCTGTATTTTCTCAATATTTTGGAATGGGGGAGTGGTTAAAGTGTTTGTCTTATGATACCTGCAGTCCAACTGTGCATGAGGAAATGGTGAATTTTGCTAAAAAGGCTCAGTTTAAACAGTTTTTATCCACATAATACCAGGTCATCCATGCTATCGGGTCATCTTAGATTTGTATAAGGTGACACAGACTCCAAGAACTACTGCTACCTCTGTGCCGGGGAATATTCCTCTTTAGTGGTCAGTGGTGGATGTAGGTCAGCTCATCCATCGCAGCGATTCCCCTTTGTGGGTGGCTTAACTTTGGTCAGCATTTGACACATTTTTAGTGTGGAGTGGCAAGAAGTTGCCATCCCCAAAGCTACGTGAGAGGTCAGCCTTGCTTCCATCCAGGTGCCCAGTCCACACAATCAGAAGTCTTTAATCTATGGGTGATAAACAACATACTGCTTTTGAGATTCTGACATTGCTCACAGTAGGGTTTAGAAGTTGTGTCACTGGTCCAATTGGATGGAGAATAAAGGATAATTTTGCCCGTGGCATGGTACTTAGCCAGTGCTGGTGCCCATCGGTCTGTAAAGATTCGAGGCCATTTGCTGTGAACCATGGATTTTGGATGATATGTAGCTATCACTGCATTATTCACACTATTGTAACGACACAGTTCTTTGTATATAAAATACATTTATTTATTTTTTTTTTTTAAAATGAAACCTATGCACAGCTGTGGAATTCTTTTTCCCCAAACCAGCGTATGATTACATAGCACCTTTTCCAACATCGTTTTCTACCTATTTTAAAGAGAGCTTCTACATGTTCTTTTATCCCTATGAATTATAGCGTCCCCGTGCTCCTGGTTCCTAACCCACTTTGTTGACAGGGGTCTTGATGTTTACCCGTTTCATTCCTACTATTTCATTTATCAGTTATGATTTTAGGTTTGACGTAAGCAGGGTCATTTGTTTTCACTCAGTCTTACCAGTACGTGATCCCTGCATCATGGACGCTTGTAAGCATTAATATTAAAACTAAATTAAACCTGAATTTACAAGCTAATACTATTTTAAAGTACGTAGAAGAAGCAGATAAATAGCCATAACCTTTACATTTGATGTCTGTAGTTACTGCAAGCTTTTGGTAAATGATGGTAGTTAAAAAGTTACTGTCTGTAAACTGGGATAGTAGCATCATGGCCTTGATCTCTCAGCTTCGTGTCATGTCATGTCATGCTTGGTTTGAGTGGTCTTTTGGTCTTGTTTTGCATATTTTTAAAAATAATGACACATAGCCTACTTCTTGCTGCAGAGTGAATTTTTTAATTCATGAAATGTGACTTTGTCCTTATTTACACTTTATACGTTGATTTTCTCTGTACCAGTGTAAATTCTGTTTTTTAAAGATGTTTTTGGTGAAGGTACCAAAGTTATAATGTTAAAATTGGGACAAGATGTATGAGAATCTGTTCTGTCTGCTTGTCTGTTCAGTTAAAAAATCTTTCTGCACTTTATAAGATGCTTTCTTGAACCATGAGAGACATTTCAAAGAACTTTCCCCTTCTCACAGGGGTATTTGCGTAATCATCTTTGCTGGAACAAGTTCCTTTGGCATGCTAATGAATTCTCAACTCCAGGAGGTTCTTTCTACAAAGTTGCTCTACATCAGATTTGATGCTGTTAAAAGCACACAAGAAAATTTAACCCACAAAGCATGTGCCATAATAGTTTATGCTGCTTCATGGAAATGTGACATGAAGGACATGAAGGGATGATCGACTAAGATAACTGTCTATGTAGGGTGAAGCAGGATGTGCTAAGCTGTAACTTTGCTCTGATGGGTATATGCAGGGCCCTGGGATGATGCTATTAGAGGTCCACATTAATGACTCATTAATTATCCAAGAAGAGAAACAAGGAATTTGTGAGAAAAAAGGATATTAGGTATCTGTGATTTTAATTTTAATTTTTTTAATTTTAAATTCCAAGCATTTCTGTAAGCTCTTCTCTTTCGTTGCCCTTCGTGAGCTTTCCCAGTTCTCCTTTTACTGGGTCAGGTAGGGTATCTGGATTCCCTGGTCACAATGCAGATGCAGAGTGGCTTGAAGACATAGGCTGTACTGGAGCACTAGGAGCTGACAGAGCCAAATTAAAATTGCCATAAAACCATGATTCTAAATTTGTTTGGTATCTTCTCGGCAAATTTATTCTCTGAGATACCAGGAAAAGAGAAAAGTCTTCTGGCCGCTCTGCTACCAAGTCCTAGTCCTTGTTATTCCCCTTCTGGCTGCGTGACTCCTGCATGCCTACAATTTCAGCCACAGGTGTTTTTTTTTTTACAAAGATGTAACAGAAAGGTTTCTGAATCCTCTTTGGATCCTGCATAGAAGACTAAAATCAGATCTGTCAAAGCATGTGATAGGCCAGGTTATGTGCATTAGCCATGCTGCCTCGTGGAAATTTGTATAGTGACAATTGTGGTGAAGTCCGCAGCTTGTCAGTGGTAAAGCGTTTTGCTGATGTGAATAGATTACTTCCAGTAAAACACTATTTTTCAGCAAGCCCTTTCCCATGGACATGCTAAGGGCATTAATAGAATGCTGCAGTATTCAACAACATGGTTAAGAGCGGTAAATACGGTGAAGGTGTTGCCTTCTGGATTTTGAAAGGCATGTAAACACCAGCTGCCATCTTGATTCTTATGGAAGTAATGCATGCAAATACTTTAATGCTTTGAACATCCAGCCCATATATATAAATATATAACTATATATATAAAAATATATATATATATATTAAATCATCAAAAGCTTAGTTTCAGAAATAATTAACAATGGAGAAGAAAAAGGCAATAGTGCTACTCTATCATGAGAAATAGTACCTGAAACCATTCTACAACATTGGTAAGAGTGTGTCAAGAATGCTACCTCTGTTAACGATTACAAGAAGGATTTGGAAATAGTGAAGAAACCTAAAGGTCAGCCACAGGAATTATTCTGAAGCTGAAAAACAAACCTTATGATGCGGGTCTTAAAAAACTCAAATTATAATTCTTTGTGAAGAGAAGATTGATTGCCAGTTCTTGTTGTAGGTGCTTGTATATGGAGAGTATTCCTGCTAATGGGTGGCATTTTAGTTTTGCAGAGAAAAAAGGCTGAAGGTAATGATAGATAAATTCGTCTCTTAAACCGGGGTTGGTTTGCTAGCTGCAAAGGTCACTGAAGTTTGGAGCAACTTCCCTAGGGACTGTTATAATATGTGGAGTCTTTAAAATGAGTTTAGGTTTATTTTTTAAGAGCTTAAAGCCAATTTGGGGAGAAGTTATTTGACCTGTATGTGCAGAATCTCATAGTTCTCTTGTGAAACCCTTTGCGTGATAGCTTTTGAGTACAGAGAATTGCCTTTATTACCCTCAGTGTGTTAACAGCATCTATAGGACTGCATTAAAACAATTCTTAACTATTTTTAAGGGCTGTTGTGGGTCGTCTGTGCACATTAGGACTTGCTCTTCAGTACACAGTTAGCTGTGTTTTTTCTATTGTGCTTTTCTGGAGGGAGATTGCACCTAGAGATGGGGTGTCCGAATGGCAGAACGGCGTCTGCAGATCCGCAGGTGGGTGCCTCTGGGGAATTGAGCAGAGTGAGGATGTTTGAGGGCACAGGAGCTATGGGGATGGTGCTGAGCATGTTATAGGGCAGGAGGAGGCAGCCACGTTGTCTCCTTGGCTCAACCTGCAGGAGAAATTAGTGCAAACCAATAACTTTTAGATTTAGATGGTGTTGAAGATCTGATGTCTGTACTGAAGACATTTCATGCTTTTACAACAATTTGGTTTTATCGAAAAGGAATTGATTTCATGGACTCTGAGACCATTCCTCTTATGAAACAGAGCAACGAAGTGGAGATTATCATATGATTTGCCTAAAAAATTTACTCCTCTGAGCTAAAATGCTTGCACCGTTTATTGCAGCCATAGGAGTGAAACTTTGGATTGAACCGTCACCAGCACTTCCTGCTTTGGACAGAACTAGTTGTTTTCTCTAAGAGAAAGTTCAGGAATAAGCTAATAACGATGAAGTTTTGACAGGTAGGAGAACAAATCTGGGGGCAAACCGGAGAGCTGTATTATATTGGCAGTTTAAACATTCCAATAACGCTGTACTGTGGGGTGAGTGACGGTCTGTTCACTTCAGTGATCTGTCAGGTGTGTGTTGAATGACAGAAGATCTTTGGCAATGCACAGACAGTAAATTTGACCCTTTTGCAAAGCCTTCCTGCCTAAATCTCAGCTCAACTCTCAATACAGTGAACACGGGGAAAAAATTACCCGTGCTGAAGAGCAATACCGATCCCAGAGTGATGTCACAGGTCATGCCATAATGTGGCCAAGAATAAGGTTACCTGAAAAGCAGAAAAGCATTTGTATTAATTAGAGACATCAGTTTCTGGACCGGCTTCCCAATGGCAGTAATAAGGCAAAACACTGGAATGGGTATAAAGGAAAGGACCAGAGTATTGCTGAGAGCATGGGGCTGTATGCAGTGACCCTTCCAGTCTTATATTCCTAACAGAGTAACAATTAAACTGTAAAATGGTTTCCAAAGTGAATCGTGTTTATCTCAATATCTGACTTTTTTTGAAAATGATTTGACTATCTAGCCTGTACAAATCGTACAGCTGTGGGCCGAAGATAAAATTTGAAGTCATTCAGGAAGATGCTTCCATTCACACCAAGCCTGAGACATGCTGTTCTGTCTTGTAGTCTCAGAAAAGTTCCTTGGTGAATAAAAGGTTTTTTATTAAATTCACAGTATTGTGCCTTCTTTTTTACATTTGGTGAGGATTAATATTACTCAATCATTTAGTCATAAAAGAACAGGTCCTTATACTGAACTGTGACAAGAGAGATGTGGAGAAGAACTTTGATAGACAGATCTGATATAATGACACAGAAGATAACATACAATCCACAATCCTGGTGTCTTGATCTTTTATATATGTTCAACCGCAGGAAAAATAGGGGAAAAAGCTTTTTATTAAAAGAAAAAAAAAACAACAACACACTACATAGTTTGCTTACAGACAGCATACTTGAATTACTGCTGTGTAGGAGTAGAGGAGGTGTGTGACCATCCAAGCCTCTTAGCGGGGACATGGTAAGTGTGTCTCATGGAGTGATGGAGCCTGACGGTGTAAATCCCTTTGCTAAGGTGTCCCCAAAGCTGTTCATTTATCCTGCGGTTCCTTTCTCTGGGTGAAGACTGAGAAGACTTTGGAGAAGGCGTTAAATATCCAGAGCATTGTGGACACGTGATTCTCTTTTCTTCTTCACCTTCATCTGGCCTCAAGTTGTGCCTGGGGAGGTTCAGGTTGGAAATGAGGAGACATTTCTGCTCAGAAAGAGCAGTCAGGCACTGGGACGGGTTGCCCAGGGAGGTGGTGGCGTCACCGTCCCTGGGGGTGTTCAAGGAGAGGTTGGACGCGGTGCTTAGGGACATGGTTTAGTGGGTGACGTTGGTGGTAGGGGGACGGTTGGACCAGATGATCTTGGAGGTCTCTTCCAACCTTCATGATTCTGTGATTGTATGAAAGGGAAGCAGAAGCAGTCATAGTGGGGGCAAGTCAGGGTTTTGTCAATAGTCAGGGTTAACTTCATGCCAACCTGTGTGAAATCACACTGTGCTTTCCACGTTAACTACGTACAACTCTGATATAACCGGCATATGGAGGCGTACTCCTTTCTTCGCATCAATCTCCAAAATGCATGTTTTCCCCTAATTCTCATACATTGTAAAAAAAAGAAATGTAAAAAATCTGTGAAGGTGGAAGTAAAAATAGGTTGATGCCTAGCCAGTTCGACATTGTTCTTCCAAGTAAATATTTTCCGCTCAAATACTGTCTGCATTTGTTCTAGCTTAGCACTGCTTCTACATATTAATTTTATTGTAGCTGGAAGTGTCACCCTGAATCCAAATAACTGCCACGTTTTCAAGGCACCGAGCTTGTACTCGCTTGTAACTTTAATCTCTCAGAAATTACTGAAAGAACGATCTTAACTTGGTAGTCTTTGTTTCTTTTGTTTAACAATGTGTTCAATTCTTCTTAAAAAACTTTTTTGACGAGATATTATCATTAAAATAACTGCATTAAACTCAACACCATGAATAATTCATAATGCAGTTTTGAACAAAAAATTGCATGCAAAACTACAATAATTAGTTTTATGTGATAGGAAAAGCATTATTTTCTTATTTAGACAGGAAGTGAACATTTATTTAGATACACTATTCATGGTATACTAAATTATGGCATAAACTAGTGTTTGTAATTTAAAAAAATGACAAGTTAATTTGAAAACCAGCCCTAAGATGTGAACTTGTACATTGCCACCTACCTGATAAAATTGATTACTTTGTATATTTATGCATTTGCTGTAAAGTGGGTGGTTTTAAAATGTGATTGCACATTTAAAATTAGTCTTAAACCCTTGGCGTTGCCTTTTATGAATTTGTTTGCATCTTATTCATAATATTTTGAGTAGTAAAATCTGTAATTTTTTGAGGACACAATGACAATTCTCATCAATTGCTTCCAGGCTTGTGCACAACTTTAAGGAAGTTATGGGATGGTTGGAGGGACTTTAGGCGTATGCCTTAAAGTATTACTTTCCTGAGCTTGGAATTGCATGCTGCCTAAATGCTGTCATATGAATACTAACCTATATCTCCCCAGAGCAGACTGTCCAGCAGTCTTGAACCAATTTATCTTCTTTTCTCTTATTGACACTGAAAAATCTGCTCCTTCTCCCAAACATGGAGCAAGGGACTTTGCCGAGTAAGTGCCCTAAGCTTGTGTCCTGACCTAGACCCCGCATTTTGCAGAACCCCAAATTTCTAGTTATTTGCTGAATCAGATTGAATAGCTTTTTTTCGAGTTATTTAATCACGGTGAACAACAAATATGAAAACAAAGATATTTAATTTGCAAGACTTCAGGGCATGTATAGGAAGAGGGGCACCGGTATTTTCATAGTTTCTGTTGGGCTCAGTCCTTGGGCTGGTGGATGTTGTGTTTTTCAAGAAGCTAGTAAGATGAAATGTAATGGTACTTGGAATTCAGATATTGGGTATCCGCTGTGTGGTCCAGTTACTTATTCGTGGAGTCCAGCTTTACATCCTGTGCCCGGAAAGGTTTTGGTAAGCTACTTTGACCTTCTTGGCACTCTGGGGGACCAAACATTTAAATAAAACTGCTTGAATGATAAATACAATAAAATAAAATGTATTTATTTATAATAAACATAGTAAATTTAATAAAGCTGGTGGGTTACTTTTCTGCATTGGTGCTTATTAAGCGTTGCAAAGATTAATTTGGGCTGGATGAAGGTGGCTGTTGGGAGCTGTGAGGCCAGGAAGGAGAGGAGGCGAGGCAGAGACCTGCAGCTTCGGCAGCACAATTGCTTGGGTGCAAACAGCTGTAGTCCTAAGGAGTGTATATAGTCTATTAGGTAGGGCCAGGAACCAGGAGAAAATGAAATACTTTATAAAATAATGTATAAAAACAGAGCTGAGGTCCTGCCAGAAAAACAATAATGGCATAATTATGTGTGTATCATGATGCGTAGACGAAAGCAGGATAACTGTAATGGATATGGACAGTCGTAATTCTGGCATTTCCACACTTTAGAGCACCTGGTTTTGTGACTGTAGCATGACTTGAGTGAAATATTTGAACAGAATAATGCTGGAGAAAGGGCTTGTTCGCATGCAGTCAATGGCTCGGAGCAGCCGCTAAGAGTTTTTATTCACATCTTATATAGATTTAAATGGCAAGCATGCCTCTTTCTCACAGCACGCTTGGAACATCGTGTTCAATGTTTTTAATGTGAGCAGTGGCAAGAGAATCTTGGCTTTTATGTACCTTGAAACCTTTCAACAGCCTTCCATCAAGTGAAGAGGTCAGCACAGCTCTGCATTCATGCGATTTTTTCCCCTACTCTCCCGAATTTGAGTTCCTTTTCTACTGGTAGCTGTAGAAATCTTCTGGCTGCGTTTTAATGCTGCTGGTAACATCTCGAGCAGCACCTGGATGTTTGGCATGGCAAGCAGGGCGAGCGTTGAGCACAGCAGTGGTCTCTCCAAACTATTCCTACGTATTTGTCGGCCGTGTGTTTGTTTGCATCTGCATGATGATTCCGGAACCGCCTCATTAGCGACTGGTTCTTGGCTCAAAGACCCGGAGAAGATTTTGTTCTGCCACCGAGGAAGATCCACGATTGTTCTTTGTGCCACGCAGTTTTCTCGAACAAGAAGAGGATAGAAAATGTTAGCAAATAATTTTTTTTTCTCTGTTCCATTAAAGGCATCATCAGAACAGTCTTCGCACCAGTTTTGACACCTTTTGTAACTTCATATTCCGCACAGAACAGTGCATACTCATTTCATCAAAGCTTATATATGCAAACTTTTGTTGTGCTAATGTAAGCTCCCTCAGGGTTCTCTGTGGCACTAGCACAAATTTTAACATTTTGACTTCCGCACTGCTGGATTTTGTGTATGTCACCTAAAAGCAGCAAGGATTTTGTTTCTTTTTTGTTGTTATTGCTAGTTCTTTGTTCCTTCAAAGGCTTTTCAAGATGCTTTTCTCTATTTTTGTGGATGCACTGATTTCTTTCAGTGATTTAAAGTCAGAAGATTTTCTCTGTTACTTTTTGAACTGACAGGTTCTTTTTGAGCTTTCAAAGGCACTGCAAGATACAGGGTTACGTCGTTATCAACACTGTCAGATTCTTTCTGCAATAACAAAAGAGCCCTCCAAAGACTCTCTATAGCAAGATGAGAATTTATTGTGGATGTGCAGAAACTCTGCCGAAGGTTTCTTCTCGCTGCTCCTGGTGTACCAAGTATCAACATGACAATGGCATTGTTATAAGCAGTACAAAGTAAAAGTCACACCGCCTATACAAATAAACCGCCATTAACCAGCGCAGGTACGCTAGCCCCGGGAACCGACACGCAGCAAAAGTTAAAAATCTATAGCAGTACCAAAACGAGTTTTGTCTTTGCCTGCGGAAGTGCTGCCATATGGCTGTGGCAGCTTGCTCCAGCTTCAGCTGGGTTGCACGTGAGCCATTTGTGACAGCCGGGTGTCAGCGGACGATGCGTTCCCGAAAGCTGGGGTCACGTGGCAGTGATCCTGCATCGGGCTCAGGGTGCCTAGAGCAGGGGAAAAAAGAAGCACTGCCTCATCAAAGCAGCTAATAGCAAAAAGAGCGAAAAAATAAGGGATTTGCAATGCAGTTCAGAAGATTCCCCCAGTTAAAAGGGAAAAAAACCCACAATATTAAAAAAAACCCAACAACACAGAGAAAGCACTAGGTTTCTGCTATGATAAAAGCTGTGAGCACACCATCCTAAATGATATTGCAGCTATCATTTAATATCTGATATCTGCAATATCGTTTATGAGATGTGAGAGCAAAAACGTATGAACGTGGATATCTGCTGTAATAAAAAGAAATTTTCAGATAAGCATAAGGTTTAGAAAATGGCATGCTCGGAGTGACATCAGTGGTTTTAGCTTGTAAAGGTCTGTGTCCCTTTGCCAGAACATAATACAGAATCCTGTCTTCAGTATGAGTTATGGAGTAGGAGAACATTCGGAGTGTAAATTCCACAACCAGGGATCTGATTTGACTATTCACTTTATCAGTTGTGAATTTCTGACAGCTTTCAACCTTATCGCGGAGGTTAAGTAAACCGACAAGATACAGCGTCATGTTACAAGATTTAATATCAGTAGAATGAAGATCGTCTTGTTCCTTCTGCTAAAAACGCTGATATTTGCAGTTTAGTTTCTTAAAGAAATATATATTCTTTTCTCTGGGACATTGAACACATCATTCTCTAAATTTGACCCAGTGTAATTATGGAGAAATGCTGTATTTCACAGAGAAATGTGAGGTGCCTTAATTTTCTGTTTCACTGGCATGTTCTGCTTACTTTGTCTAAATAATAACTGAGAGCAAAATAATTGCATTTTAAATATGTGAAAACCCTAATTGTTCTGTATAGGAGGTAAATATTCACTCTGCTATATTTACAAAATTATATATATGTAGTTTATATACCATTTTCTTTTGGAAAGAAAAATATTCATTCCTTTCATAATATTTAACAGTTTTCTCATAGGCTGTGCTGTGCATATAAATGTTTATTTTTCTGGAAAGTATTTGAAAATTAAATCTCACTTCAACAAAGTCAAGGCAAATTTTCATTTTAATTCTAACATGAACAGGATTGGGCCAGTATATTTTAGATTCCTTTTAATAAGGTGATTGACATTTTGAATGAGTTGGAGGTTTAAAAAGATGAGTTTGAGGACTGAAATTGAGTTAATTGCAATAGGTAAATAGATGAACAAATGATTTACTGATTTTATGAATTTCACAAAAACGACACCTGTAAAGTCACGATAGGGGCCTCTTAGCATATGTATTTTAAGCACTGTCCCAGACAAGAGGAGCGATGAATATGCACCGATCTTATTTTTATAAATATAACTAGATAATTTGGAAATACATTCATGGTAATGATGTAGGAAAAATATTTCTGATATAGATTGCTATCACTTCATTGCTTTCTGCATTTTTTGTTTTCACTTTTCAGTTGTAATGTCATCTTCTGAATAACTTTAATTAGATTTATGTTGGAGTAAAGCATTAAAATGCTATTTGCATTTTTTTTTTTCACGGCAGAAATCAATAAGAAACAATATCTCATTTGCCTCTCCATATCATTGTCTGCAACAACTATACGATTCCAAACTAAAGGAAAAAATGTTCTTACATGAGGTCCTATATTCAGGTGGAGCAGAACAGATTACATCAAAACTGTGACAAAAGAGGCAGAACTTAAAATTCAGGGGGCGTTCCCAGGTAACTTTCAAATAGGTATCAAAATAAAGTACTTTTTATATTTCATATTGCTCACAGGTTATGTTTTTAACCCACATAGATTATTCTAGTCATTTCTGTACTCGTATTTATCTGAATTACTTCCTGGGATCACACCGTTCGCTCAAGTGATGGTCTGGGAAGAATGAAGAGAAGATATTTTTCCGCTACACCTTAGGCTGTGAACTGGTGTCTGTGTTGATCGAATTCTTGGTAAAATATTCAAAAACAAGCCAAAACAAGCCCCCTAAGCAAATTACCAGAATATTCCAGGTTATTGGTGGCATTTGCTCTGTATTAACAGCAGTGCTGTGCAGAAGCATTAAGAGCATTTCAGGCTCAGATCCTCCAGAATGGGATACAAGAAATATCTCCTTTCAGAGCTTTTATCTTACCTATTCAGCTAAAATCTTGCTACCTTCCTGGCCAAAGTAAATTATTTCTAAGTTCTCTTATCTTAAGGAGATGAAAGTTGTTCTGCTGCCGTATGGGTTACTGAGTTGCCGCCAGCCCATAGCTACAGCTCTGTGAAACTGCTACTTTGGTGACTTTCCCAGCACTCTTTTCTCCTGAATCCTGTGATTTCTGTCGTCCTGTGCATGATCCCTGTGTAGATCTCAATGATCTCATGTCCAATGGAAGGGACTTCTTGAGGTCATCAGTCCAACATGCTCAAGGAGGTTGCTCAGGGCTTTTAGTATTCAAGGACTAGAACAGGTCCCAACATCTTTCTGAGCCCTGCCCCAGTGTATGACCATATCTATGGCAAGTTTATTATTCTTTCTTATTTTGATTGGAATTTCCTGTGTTTCATTTCTTGTCTGTTGCCTCTTGTTCTCGTAGGTGACACCTATGAGAACAGCCTGGATTTGTCTTCTGTAATCCCTCCAGTTAGGCAGACAGCAACAAGACAGACAGTTAGCCTTCTCTTCTGAAAGCCAAACAAAACTAATTATTTCCACAACCCCGCATATGGCCTTGTTCCAGTCCCCTAGCCACCTTGGTACCCTACATACAGTTCTGTCCATCTATCCCTCTGTGTACCTATGTACCCTCTGTGCATCACCTATATGTCAATAGCACTGTATATAGGTACATGCAGGCATTATAGCAAATTGCTGATTCCCTAAAGCAGTGGGTATTATGCAACTTCATTAAGCAGTTCTATAATAACAACTTCACAAAGTCAAACTGAGTTTACATGGGCAGCGTCGCTGGAAATGCACTTTTTTTTTTTTTAAGTCCAAGGGTCATGTTTAAACAAAGTGATTTTCATACATTTTGTAAATGATTAGTATATAAGCTCAAATTCAATTTCTAGGTGCTATTTTCTTCTTTTATAGTGCACATCTTCCTTGGTTACAGTATTTGTCCCCATAAGCAATGCATACGAAGAGGGCAGTGGCAGTCATATGTTTCACAAATGCAAAAAAAAAATAATATTTGCTTTTGAAAACTGAGGTTATGGAAATACCGTAAAAGAAACATAGAGTAAATGAAAAGAAAAAAAGTATATATAGGAGCTTGTATATTTTTAAACTTTTAGGATCTGGAATGAGCTTTCAGTTCCTAAACACCATATTGTCTTCTTATTACTTTTTATTATTCTTTTACCTGGGTTATTAGAAGAAAAAAATGATGATGGAATTCAGAGGATGAGAAGTAAGGATCAGGAGATTGAAAGTAATATCTGCAAGTCTTTAAACATGAAGGCAGCAGAAAGCCAAATGGTTTCCGAACAGGGACATATCATGGAGTGATTTATCTGATATGGCATTGCCATTTGTTGTATAATTTCAGCCCTGTTGCTATGGGAACCCATTTTACTGTTGCAGTGATTGTTAATCAGGATCTGTAGTTATACCATTTTTACCACAAGGCCTTATATCCTTGCAGATTAAATCATGGTTCCCATTGACAGTGGTGTACATCAAACATTATTGCCAGAAATAAAATCTGACCAACCTTCCTGTCATTTTTCTCACCATTACCAGAATTAGGGAGCAGAAGCTTAAGTTAACTTTTACAGGAACTCGAGGATTCTGCTTCGGTTACATTTGTCATGCTTGTGCAGTTCCAGGAAGAGGGGGGGAAAAGAAAGCTTCTGCCTTACAGTGTAATCATTTTATTTTTCATTTAAGTGGAAATGAATTGAGTGATCTGGAGTTACACTTTCTACACACTCCTTCTTTGAGGGTCTCTTAAGGTAGAATTAAAGCTTGTGGCCATCTTTACTTTAGGACTTGTCTCCCTGCATTATCGAGAGAGAGGGATTTGTGTTTATGTAGGGAGGATTCAACACTCAACGTGCAGATACCCGGGCAGTGTCAATATTCTGCATCTCTTCAGTCTTCCCTCTACAGCCATCCCTGCGGAGAGGATGTTGGACGGAATCAGGACAAAGGGGGAGTGCTGTGGAGATTGTATTATCCTTTGCTCCAGTTAAAGAAGGACAGTAGGGTCAAAGAGCGTGGCTTCTCTGGTCCTGATACTGCTCTGGCCTTTGGGAGGTGAATAGAAAAGGGAAGAGGAATTCTTCCTCTATGACTTTACTCTAGGATGAAGAATTCGTTGAGGCACTAACAGCTTAAAGTAACCAAGATTGGATTTTTTGCACAGTATTTTAATATATGGTACTAGTTTCTTTGCTACCAAAAATCATTTAAGTTCTGAAAAAAAGCCATTAATGACTTGTGAACTGATGAAACGCCACTACTCAGAAGTCACAGAAAACCTGAAAAATCCCGTGAGAATGGTGAACTGCCCCGTTCACCTCGATGGGTGTTTTAGGCTGAAATGTAGCGATGGCCAAATACGTGCCAATACCGTTCATTGTTCACCGGTGATCAGCTTAATGGAATCATTAAACAAAATGCTTGTCTCCGAGCCCAAACTGCTGACCTCTAATGGCAGAGCTCCAGTTCTTCACTGTCCCGGTCAGCTCCTTTAATTGAGCAATGAAAAATTGTCAACACAAACCCCATGATCGGTTGCGAGATGAAATTATGTGGATCACATCATACGAGTACAGACTGGGCCGGGGACTATTTCCATGATTCCTCTGTTATTTAAGTGGAGTTTTGGCAGAATTTCTCAGGTGCTAAACCGGACGGGTGCAGCATCGCTAGCGCCGTTCCCAGATTTATGCTCATCTGACGGTATATCACTCAATACGAGGCAATCAGGTAGCATTTTGTATGATGTCTCACTAATAACCCAGGTTGTTAGCGTCTTTCCTGATGTGCCAAATCCCCAGCTTCTCTAATTTCAAGCCAGCCCCACAGAGCCAGGAACAGCTCTGTCACAGCTTTGTTTTCACTTCATTGTAGTCCAAGTATGCAGAAGCAAAATATTAGCGAGGTGCTAGCCACATTTTCCCCATCCCTTTCCTGATTTTCTTTCTCCCTTCTTTCTCCTTCTCCACGTTCGCCGCTGCCAATACCCAGCCCCCACTATAATTCTGATTGGCTAAATTAATTCTGCAGCATCCTGCTGTGAATAATTATGTTCATCCAGTGTGGAGCTGGATGCCTTTCTCTCCCCCCCCCCTCCCCTCTCCTTGCCTAAATTATAATGTGACAATTGAAGCTCACAGCTGGCTCATCAGAGGTGGCCAGTTTGGGAATTGGCACATCTGAATGTGCCTCTCCGTTAACTCCCTGCCTTGATTGCTTAAGACAAGACATATGTAAACCCCATGATTATTACCATTTTGTGCGTTTCACAAAGATACTGCTTTAAACTGCAAAGCTGTTGTGTTTGCTGGGGGAGGGGAAATTACAGGAATTTTTCTCTTCCCCTCCCCACAGTTCCTTCCAACAATAAATAGCTGTCAGACTTATGTCAAGAATGAAATTATAGGAGCATATGAGGCCTTGATTACATTGTTTTGGATAGATTGGTATTAGCATACTGAAATGAAGTCTAATTTTTCAGTGCTTTAGCTCAGTCAAGAATCAAGTGACACGGGGGGAAGGGATACCATCTACGAGAAGGGAGTGATGCAATTCTGCTCAGCCCTTCTCTAGCTTGTTTCTGTTATCAGCGGTTAAAAACAAACAGTGAAATAAATAAATATATTCTGCTGAGATGCGTTATTAGTTGGGAGGTAAGGCAGGGCTGGTGTACTACCGAACAAAATCTTCGGGTCAGATGTCATTCTTTGTGAACTCATTAAAGGCATCTCCAAAACAAATCAGAATATATTTAATCCATCTTCATGCAGCATTGAGTTCACTCGATACGCTTGTATTTTATCGTTGAAAATATACTGGTTTTGTATTAGTTGTTTGCATAATTCATAGCGCATTGCCAATTTCGGCTACCGTGCATCCTCTGATGATGCATGCTTATTATCCCATAATGTGCAGGGCAAGTGCCCTTGTTGTGGTTTTGTTGTTTACAGTTTCTGATGGTGTGCACACATTGCTTGCTTAGTTTGGAAATCTTTCATTTTGCATTCTGTGAGCGTCCTAACCTTTCAGTGTTTTACTATCTGTGGCTCCTAAGCTGGTACTTTCCTTAGTCACAGACACATTGCTTTAACTACCTCTGTTTCACTGGGCTGGAAACAAATAAAAGTTGTTTTGACTGCTTCTTGAAACAATCAACCTGGAGTTTGGAAAGGGTCAAGATTCATTTGGGTTTAGCAGGACAGCAGAGAGCTGCAAGGAGTGAACGGGAGCCTGATGAGGCATAGAACTTCCCTCTGCCTGGGTCTGGTTGGCAGCATTGGCTATGAGCAGCAAGGTGCTGGGTGAGAGGCATGGGAAAGGCTTTGTATCAGAGCACCACAAACTCGCTGGGTGACCTAGACCTTACAGAAAATTGGTAATGAAAAGGTAGACGTTTTATCTTCCTAACTTGAGATGCTGGGTACTTTATTATAACTTAAATTCATATGACTGCATCAGCCGCAGAGGGACAGGGTAATTACAACTAATTCGATCTGAAACATCCCTAAAATGAAACAAAATACTTTGCTTATTCATTAAAAAGTCAGCTATGGGATCTGATGTTTTGGAGACCTCTTTATACTCAATGAAAAGACTTTATTTTTTGGAAAGCAGTCACACATTTTCCTGTTGGTAAAGCTTGGTGCTCTGGGTCCAGTGGCTCCTGCAGCTCAGGCTCCTGCAAGTGCTGGGAGTTTCCAAGAGCTTTGAAGGCTCTTAGACAAATTCAGAGGAGAAAAATCCACGATGAGCTGTTAAACAATAAATATTGCTTCTGGCTAACAGAGGCCTTTAGTGCAGGTATCTGTAAATGAGAGAATATATTAGGAAATACCACCGTGTGCTTACGCTGACACGTTCTTCCCTGGGCAACATCTGAAGCACTGTCAAAGAAAGGGAGCAAGATCTGCCTTTGGTCAGATCCAGTGTGGGTGTTCTTACAATATTGAACATTGACCATCTTGCATTTTTGTTAGTATTTACCTAGTGTTTATATCTATTCCAGGTGCTTGGAATTAAACTCTAAAGCTTGGCTTGGACTTAGTAGGTCAAACTTTTTTGAACATTTCTGTATAGAGATGAAGAGACAATTTGAATGACAGCTCTTACCAAAATAGATGTTATTCATTTCCATGCTTTAAGTGATTTCAGCTGCTTCAGTAGTAGATGCAGAGACGGAGAGAAAAGGGAGAGGAAGGGAGTGTAAGATGTTTAACCAAAGGGCTCTCTGGGTCAAAGCTACCATCTTCCCTTATGCCCAGCGCTCTCTGTGAGTGTGGTCTCATCCCTACGTTTTTCTAGGGAGGTGGTGAGAGGCTCCATCCATGATCAGCCAACTAACTCCCTTCCTAATCTTAGTCCAGATGGGGCATGGGGCTCAGCCATGCTGTCCTGGGCAGATGGAGGAGATGTGAACCTTAACACGAGTTTCCTGAGATCCTGGACCAAACCACAACCACCTCAGCCCTTGCCTCACTACTTGCCTTCCAAAAAGCCCTCAGGTGGTCTGATAGAACCTCGTGGTGTCCCACTGGACCAGCATTGGGTAGTATTTATTTCATAATTTCTAAGCTGTCTTGGCTAATGATATTTCTTGAGGCCAAAGCATTGAACTTAACACGTGAAAATTTACTGTGGTGGGCTTGAGGAACAGATAAGATGTTCTGTGGCTTATGGCTTGGAAATCACATCTCTACTGTGTTTGACATGGGAGCCATGGGAAAAATGAAAATAATACAACATGGTTTGGTTCTGCGTTTTGCCTGAAGCTTGCAAAGTGAACCCAGTAGTTTGGAGTTGTTGTAACAAGCAATATTTATGTTCTGTTGAAGTCAGAGCTAAAAGCAAGATTGCTAAAAGGAAAAGGACAAATTCACAGAGGAAAATGAATTTGGATTTTAAATGGCAAGACAAACTCAGTTAAGAAATAGAGATCAACATTTATAGTAGGTATTTAAGAATATTTTATTATTTTAAATATGGTTGTGTCATTTAGAAAATCCTCATCCGATGAATAAGGAATCTTAAAAATTCCACACAACATTCCTAATTTCTAAAAAACAATTACAAATATTTTTAAGGGCTAAGCAACATTTTTTGCTGAACCATGACTTCAGGGATTAATTCCACTGAACTGTTTGAAACTAAAATTCTTCTCAATAATGGCAATGGAGCCACGTTAGCCATGTTGAAGCTGACGGGAATGGTGGTTTTGATGATGGTGGGTATCGAATGATGGTCAGTTTGAATAAAGATTTCACAGTCTAAGAAAGCAAAACAGAATTTTTAGTTAGAAACGATGCTAGTTTTCCTGCTTCTGGTGTCTGAATTTTTAATTTCACTTGCAATATGATGTGAATATTTTGTATGAGTACTACTTATGAAGTCACTGGATTTAGAAGTGTAGAAGAAGTTGATCACACTTATAAATCTGTTAGACATTTCAAGTGCTTCACAAAAAAAAGTGAGCGAATGAAACTCATGTTAGTATCTGCATGACTTAATAAAAGAAGCAAATGATGTGCTAATGCAGCCAGAGGGAAAATTGTTATGTCACTTATTTCCTGAGAAATGTGAGTTTCAGTCATAATTAACTCAGCATTCATACACTTCTGACAATACTATTGATTAGCTAATCAATGATAACTAAATACACACCTCTAAATTACATAGTTTAAAACACATTACATTACATCAATGGAAACAAACCAATTAAAGTACTTTAAATGCATACAACTAATCAGGAATTTAATACATGCTAATTGTGACCAAAATTTCAATTAATGTGTTGATACATTACATCATATTCAAGGGCATAAAAAAACCATGAAGTAATCATGTTCATCATGATCATATCAAATGATCTCTGAAACAAACTATCAAGAAGTCATTTCTCAACATTTTCTGGCTAAGCATACAGATGTCACCTCTTTCTGTATGTGTACAGTGCCTGGTTTAGTTTGTCCCAGTTCTGGGGAGGTCTCATGCTGATATTGCCAAACAAATCTCTTTTTTAAATGTTGTTTCTATCATCTCCTTTTGCAAGGCATGGTTGAACATTTTAACGTGTGATGAGAGATTAGTGCTGGAGAGGATGAGATGGTGAATTGTGAATGGCTGACGCCAGGATAAATATGTTTGTGTGGACAACCTTTTCTCTCAGTAAAGTAAGATTTTCTTCTGAATTATTATTTGGAGAGCACTAACAAATTGCAATTTTCTCTTTGGAAAATGATTTGCTAATAATAAGAATTTGTGTCAATATCCCTATTGTTGCATTCCATTTATTTTACTTGTAAACTAAGGGAAATGTCTTTAAATATACAAAATTAGGTAAGTATGTAGCTTGCAAAATTAAATGAAAATTGGACACATACAACTTTAAAAATATCTTTCTGAAGTGATTAGTGTAAAACTAACCTGTAATGGCTCAGTATCAACTTGATACTTATTGGAATAGGCGGGAAATACATGGGGGAAGAATTGCCAAAGATCCAAAGAGCAGCCGAGAGATAAAAATGCACATAAAAATGGGTTTGGATTCAGTTTGAAGTTAATACGCCTAAATTCAGATGTCTCTAAATGCTGCTCACATGGGGCTGGTGATGGCTTTCCCAGCTCCAGGCTGGATGTGGTTTAGGTAGACTCGAGGACATGGAAACAGGGCTATGCAACTAATTAATTCTTTGGACTCATTAGCAAATCTGATTTGAAAAAGGTTTTGATGACATAATTTAGAATTTGCCTGTTGAAAACAAAGGAAACTAGGAAAAAGAAGTCCTTTGCTTTACAGTCAAGTAATGTAATGTCAAGTAAAACATTTGGGGCACCTCTGGGAAGACACAAAACAAGAAGGAGCTGGAGTTTACCAAGAGTGTAGGGACTTGGGATCTCTCACCAGATGCGAGAAAACCAGCTTTCAGCTCCCTCATTTGGCTAACCAGATTTTAATGTATTATTCCCCTCTTCTAAGAAATCCCTTAATCACCAAACAGTATAGGAATCATATTTTTTTCAGGTAATGACCTTGACACTTTGTCCATTTTATATAAGTAAAGTTCATTGTAGCAGGGTTGTGAACCCAAGTGTCCCATTTCCAGAGGAGTGCACTAAGTGTCCCAAAATCCATCTTAGGTACGGTTTTGAGTTATTCTTAATCCACTGCAACTACAGGTTGCTGCTAGAAGAGATTATCACTAGATGAGCTAAAATACATTTTTCAGTGAGTATACTCATGAGAATTTGCTGGTAAATAGTTGGGAACATGAAAACAAACAGGAAAAAAGCTTGAGATGCTACAGATGTATGGGAAGGTAAAACGACAGCTGAAGTACACATAAACTGTGAGAGGTGTATAGAAAATACGTGAAGTGCTAGAAGTTTTGTCATAAAATGATATTGTTATTCCCTGTGCTTGAAAGTTGCAGGCGAGTAAGCAATGTGATCCTGTTAAAAATATAAAAAACACATAAAATAAGGTCATCGTTCTGCCCTACTTGCCTGGTTGGAGTACTGTGTTCTATTTTGGACATTACTTTTTTAAAAATAGTACAAATGAACTAGGTTGACTCTTTGTGCAATCAATAAATACATTGAATTTGGCAGAATGAAGCCTAATAAGAGATTTCAATAAGATTCAAAATGTTCTGCCTCAGTAAATAAATGAATAAATAAAGGTGAAAGCTGAGGGACTGCAATCAGCAAAGAAGGCAACTTTTTCACTTAATGAATAACAGGGCAGTAGATAAAGCAATGCTCATTTCTCACTTGAAATTTGGAACACTTAACAGCAGTTTAATCTTCTGTATCAGTTCTGTGCTTGTTTCACAAGAGCCCGTCACTGAGCAAGGCACAGCAGAAACTCACAGCTAGGACTGGAAGAACTGATGTTCATGAAGATGTAGGGTAAATGCAGTAGTGCTCTTTTACTTTGAAGACCGGCAAGAAAATTCAGCTGTCTGTAGAACTTTGGACAACTAAGCAAGATTAAAAAATAAGGACCTGACACACTTACTGGAATATCACGTCCAGTCTGAATATTCTTTGAATGAATAACTCCATTCTGTCCTCGATTCTTCAGACTGTGCATGCTCAGATGCTGATTTTTTAACAGTGTTATGAGGAAACTGATAATTGAGTCAATTTTGCTTGCCCCAGAGAAAGGCATTCACAGAAAAAACTTCCTGAAAAAAAAAAAAAAGTTGGAATGCATTTTCTAACTTGAACATGTTTTAGGACTCTTGCACCCATCGCAGTTTTTCCAGGGAAAGAGGGCAGTGCTTGAACCCTTGCGTAGAAGGAAGGACAACAACCAGCCCACCAACACAGTGTCCTTTAACAATAAATACTGGAGTATCAAACTTGAGGTGATGATTATTCTGGTATGTAAAGTTCCAGAAAAGATTAAATTAGTTGAAAAATAGTTAACAGGGAAAAAGAACTAATTCGAATGGTGGGTGTTCACATAACATAAAAAGAGATGGAAGACAGTGGCAAGGTTTTCTCTGAAGAACTGAAAATGCCAGTCCTCCCAGCCAAGCGAGGAGGTTGAATGTGCCTGTTACAAGGTCGTGCAGAGTACAGGAAGAAAAGGCAGTCTGTTTTTTTCCCCGTCTATAGAAACAGATCTCTAACCCTCCTGTGTGAGAGAGACAAGTCTGGAGTTGTTCACTTATGTTTACTGGTTTCCTATGAGCATCACCATAGGGTCATACTGACGCTTTCAGATAATACCTCTGGTTCACACTCCAGAGGCTGAAGAACCTAGCAGAATACTTAAAAACATCAGCCAGATCCTGAGAACTATGGAAAAAACACTGAAATATTTGAAAAAAAAAAACATTCTTGCCCATCTCCCCCAAATTTAAAACAAGTAGTTTCACTCTCAGGTGGAAAGAGGTGGTCAAGAAAGTTTACGCAAGAAATCGCCATCTGTTGCAGCAAGCAACAATCCCCAGTAATCCAACAGTTTCTATTTCTATTAAGCATATAAAGAGAATTCTGTGATCCATGGCAAATAGGTACAAATAGATTTTAAATGCCGTCCATGAGAACAACAACGTTTCCAATAGTAACAGAACCCAACGAAAAATAAGCTTCCACGTGAACTGAACAATTTGAGGAACTGACTCAGAAGGAGCCAGATTGCTGCTCTGCACGTTTTAATGGTCTCAAAACCTACTGATGTCTGTTTTGTACTACAACATAGATGTCTAAATAACTACCAGAAATACTCCAGATTGTTTGAGGAGGCACTCTCAATGATATATTTCACTGTGATACTTTTAATTGCTGGTAGTTTCAGAGAAGACTTCCCGAGTTTTTCATATAGGAAACAGCACCCTTTCATTTATTTTTTTTACATTTACCCATTTCAGACCCAGGTGACATTCGGTGTAAAACTATAAAAAAGGTCGAAGTACATAACTAGGAAATGGATCTCTGAAAACCGTCAGACAATCCATAAGATTTTCTCCTGGGAACAAATAAAGGAAAGCATGAGGAACACAGAACTGCGGGCTGGCAGAGAGGCATCATGAGGTAAAAGTTTTTCATCTGGGAAAGGAAAACAAAATTGCAGTATTAAAACTAATGAAAGAGAAATAAACGAAAATGATACGCTTCTGTAATTAGAAAAAGTAGATAATGGTAAAAAGATTTAGGATAAATATAACCAGAGGAGGTTTTCAACAATGGACTTTTAAAATTAAATTTGAAAGTTTGATAGCATTTTCCAAAAATGCTGAATGTCTAATACCACCGGAGTTGGTTTGAATCAATTCTTAAAGTAAATAGAAATTAATCATCTCAATTAAGTACACGGAGTTAAAATAAATCTTGTTTGGCTTCAGTTTCTTTTCATCTTGTGAAAATGTAAACTTCTGACAGGTACATCTTTCTGGCACCGTAAGCAGCATTTCCCTGAAGGTGGCGTTGCTCAGAGCGAGAACACCGTTGCTACAACTCTTCAAAAGTCCTTCATGTTGGGTGCACATCATGCAATAGGTTTTTAAGTTTTAAGGACAGAGATTCTCTGTGGGATTTAGACAGATGGACAACTCCGTTTTTATTTGGTTTCACTTTGCAAGCTTCTGACTGCTAATTTTGCAAAGACGCAGAGGTTGCACAGATATATGTAATCTTCCACAAGGTCAGACAAATGTGTTAAAAGAAGCAGAAACATGAACTGGCCATGTATACAATACCTGCTTGAGCAAATCCCAAAGTTTCAAGGTCTTTTTTGCTTAGTATGAACAATGCATTCCAATTTTTAAAGGAGCAATACAGCTTGTTTCTTAGAAAATAATGTTAAAGCATGGGTCAAACTATCACATTAATTACCTGGAGGTCATTTTGAGAAAATTACTATCAAATGTATTGAAAAAAGGTTTTATATTCTTGCAGAAATTATGATCTGCTGTTTCTATGGAAACTGCAACAGTAGTTCATAAAAGCTCTTTAATGGAGGTTTACAAAAGCCTAACATCCCGAAATCTAGCAACATCTACTGAAAAAACTCAAGCTCATACACACATAGGGCTAATTCCACCTCTGATGCAACTTCTGGTTTCAGCCCGAGTTATATCAGGCGTGAATTGAGTCCATAGCATTTAATAGTTTTTTAAGATCTAGGGATAAATATTATAAGATAATATTTGAATTGTAATCCTCAAGTCTTTCTCTGTTGGACGCACATGCGCTGTCATGCTGTCAACCTGATGAAATGGAGCACATCTTTGAGGAATAGAACTATTTAAAAAGGAATGTTATTTCAATCTGCAGGACATTCTGGCTTTGGGTTTTACTTTTATATTTCCATATTCCATTAACTGTGCTTTTCTGGTGGCTTCAGTCTGGAGCGAGGCTGAACATTCTGCTCTTTTACACACACTTAACTTTAAGCACGTGAATAGTAATAGTGGCTTCAATGCATAAAGATAAAAAGATGCTTAAGTGCTTTACTGGCTTAGAGCCAGATTGCTCAGCTCCCAGCAAGAGCGTGCCCAGTATCAGTGATTAATAATAATGAAAACTAGAATTTGCATTTTCTTAGATAGCTTATTGATAACTACTCCAAAATGAATATTCTTTTTATCTACCATGTACACACACAGTCTGTTTCTGCACTGAGATATCATTGTAAAAAAATTGTTAGAGGTCTCTTTTTTATTGGGAGGACTAATAAATGTGGATCTTGTAAAAAGAGGAATGATGTGATATTTTAGTTCAAAGTGCAATCAGAATTATTGCTGTGATTTTGGGAAGATTCAAAACATTGTTGATTTGCTGACAAACCTGTCATATAAATCTTCAAAGCTCAGGAACAGTCCCAGGAAAAAAAATGTGGGTGGAGTAGTGGTGAAGAAGAGGCCATGACAGAATTTAATGGAAGTGATAGAAGCATCCTTATAGCATTTGCCTGCAAGTATTAGTTCTGTATGATTTTTCTGCTTTCTGCTGGGACTGCTTAACAACTCCTGTTTGTTTAGGGTAATGAACGACCTTGTGGAATTGAACCACAGGCTGTGCACTAACTATCGAATCATTAATATTTTTCTGTTCGTGTTTGCTAATGAACATGTAAGCAATTTGGGATGGACTTAATGAAAAAAAATTGCTCATCTAGATAAAAAAAAAATATTTGAGGGGTGAGCTAAATGTGTGTCGGATGAATAGGGTGAGATGAGAATGTGTAAAATTAGTGTGCAGGATTAGTGTCATTTTAAAAATCAGTATCATTTTAAAATCTGTGTGCAGGATTAGTGACTGGAAGCCCGTGCTTGGAGATGTTGAATAACGATCTCGGGTGCCTGGAGTTTGGTCGGTTTCAGCTGTGAACTCAGTTAAAGGAACCTGGGAGACATTACTGGTTTCTGTATCAGGCGTGCATTAGGGAACATGAGTAAAAAACTTATACACATTTAGGAGAATTTCCTGAAATATTATTTGCACCAAAGCTGTCAGTTTACTTACATGGTTGACTGCCAAAATGGGCATGCCAGACTCTCTGACTGCTCAGCTATTGCTGATGGTCAATGCTACTCATGGTTTGGAAGTGCTCTGAGAAACCAAGCGGTGCAGCAAGGCAGTCAAGAGTCAGTAGAACCAGTATCGTGCTTTTATTGGTTTTACTGTTAGAATAAAGTAGGGCCACAAAGATGATCAGAGGGCTGGAGCACCTCTCCTGTGAAGAAAGGCTGAGGGAGCTGGGGTTGTTCAGCCTGGAGAAGAGAAGACTCTGGGGAGACCTCATTGCGACCTTTTAGTACTTGAAGGGGTCTTATAAAAAAGATGGAGAGGGACCCTTTACTCGGGTAGATAATGATAGGACAAGGGGGAATGGTCTTAAACTAGAAAAGGATAGATTTAGATTAGACATTAGGAAGAAATTCTTCACTGTAAGAGTAGTGAGGCACTGGAACAGGTTGCCTAGCGGGGTTGTGGCTGCCCCACCCCTGGAGGTGTTCAAGGCCAGGCTGGATGGGGCCCTGGGCATCCTGATCTGGTGGGTGGCATCCCTGCCTATGGCAGACGGGTTGGAACTGGATGGTCTTTAAGGTCCCTTCCAACCTGAGCCATTCTGTGATTCTATTATAAGATTCTATGATTAAATTGAAGTCCATGACAAAAACACCATTATCTTCCATGAGAACATCATTTGTCATTGACTAAAGTGTTTTTTCTCCATCTCACTAATTAAAATAAAACAATAGTTAAAAATGCACAGTAAATATAAATGAGCTCTGTATGTAATAATGATATTAAATATTTTCATTTGTTGTGAGAATCCTTATTATAGATTTTGCTACAGTCTTTTTCCTGTTGAGGGTCCAAGACTACGATAGATATAGAGGAATACCTTTTAATTTTAACAAAATTTTAATTTCTATTGTGTACATTCACTTCAATGAATCTTTGCATTGGTCTGTGTCTGCAACTCATCCGTCACAAGGCTCAGATGTAGTCAGGTGAAATGGAAAATTATTTTCTGTCTTGCCTACCTCACAACCTAGCTTCCTTGTCAGTGTTCTGTACTTCTGTACTATTCCCATAATACTTAGAAACAGCTCATTTTAATAAAAAAATGCTAAATTGAGCAAAATTAGTAATTCTTAAAATTCTTTAGCCTGTTATTTTAGGTGTAGTGTTTAAGATTATGTTAGTATTGTAATAATTAACTTGATTAATTGTTTCCATGGAAGGAATGAAAATGCTAGTAATAATCATAAATATAGAGTTGACAAAAATAGATCTATTTTTCCACAGAACTCCTAATTAAATATCAGTAGAGAATGTGTGATCTTACTTTGCTTTTCAATGCCTGATTTCTAAGAAGTGTCTATTTGTCTCTTAGGTACTTTCTCTCTATCAGTAAGAAGAAAAACAATGAGCAATTCAGTTTAAGTCTTAGTAACCTGCTTCAAAATTTGGTTGTCCAACACTCATATAATTTCATTCCTTGCAGCATTGCTGAGAATATTTATTTAAGTAAATATCATCTGTTTCCTCATTAATACGTGGTTCTTCTTGGCTATTTTGTTGTTTCCTTTGTGCAGAAATCATCCAATAAATTTGCATCAGCCCTGATGTATTTTCTTCATTAGATGCTTGGGATGATGAGTCCCCAGGCAGGCCTTAATTTGATTTACGGTGTACAAAGAATTGAACCTTTTTACAAATTAAAAACAAAATGAAACAAACCATAACCTTCACCGAAGCTCTGAGGAGTGCTACTATTTGTTCTTTCCCTTTTGAACAATCATGCAGAGAAACTGCAGTGGTGCCATAGCAGACTATTAGGACAAGTTGCATAAAGATCATTCTAAATCTGTTTGTACTCCATTAAATAGTCCTTACCAAGGCAAAAAAATTCACCAGCTTAAACCAGAAACTTCATCTTCCTTCTGTTAGGAGTTTTATTTGTTTAAAATCTTCCAAGTTAGATTGTTGAGTGGGGTGTTACTGGGCTTTAAGGCAAGACAATCCTGTGCAAGAATGAATAAGTGCAAGCAAAGTTCAAAGCTACGTGTGCTTGAGAAAGCTGAATGAAATATTTGGTAGGGGTGTTAGATTGTTGTGTGCTGTGCGAATCCACCACTTCATTGAGATAGACCCACTGGTAGTGGATTTTCACAGTTACTTCACTGGTGAAAGCAACAAACTTGGATGCTTCTGCTTTATATTCCAGATTGAGAAGTACCGAAGGAAGAGATGTTACTCTGAGCAAGCCAGGATCTGCAATCAAATTCCAAATTGCAAAGCAGGGAAGCTACTGGAACTCTTTAATTAGATATATATATTTTCAAACATGGGTAAAACATTGCATTTTTTATTTAAAATATATTTGGCGAGTGTCTGAGTTAAAGCTACCTGGAATTTATAATATCTGAATAGATACAGACATTGGTCTGGGACAATTTTCTAGCAGTGGAAGTCTGGCAGTGTTATAGGCAATGTGAAACAAATCTACTGTGAGCAATGGGCGAGCTTAATTATATGTGTATTAACACTGCAGCTAACATGCTGAGTTTCTAATTGAAAAAATCATGGTCATTGTTTTCATATTTTCCTCGTAATGAATGATTCTGATTTCTCAGAGTGATTTCTAATATTTTGCCACTTGATCCTAGTTTAAAGTGTGGTCAGCAAATATAGACATTAATTTTGCAAAGTATTGCTCATGTGGTGCACCTTTTCCTGGTAGATTATACAGCTGAATAAGATCTTCTCGTGTGATTAATTTGCAGGAGTGTGCGATCTCAGTTCAGGAGCGCATTTCCACGGAATAAGTGCTGCCTAAGCATAAATATAGCAGGCTTGTAGGTTTTCATCTTTCCCAAATCTCAGCCTAATTTTTCTTAGGAATATGCTTTGAGATCAGCCCTGTGTAATGCAGGACGGCCTCGTACATAGCAGCACTAATGAGAGCTGTGCTGGCCCCCACGAGCCTGTTTGTTCTTCGGTGTCCTTCACCCAGCAGAGAACCTGCATTGACATGCACCACACACAATGGAACGACACCGGAGTAGTACCTATCGTGACCCTATTTCTCCATCTCTAGTTATTACCTTGAGATTTATAATGATAGAAATGGGTCTGTTTAACACATCGAATATGTGTTTTACAGCGTAGTTCGTTGGGGTTGGAGAAGTGGCTTGGTTCAGTTCCTATGTCCAAACCTAGATGCCCATCTTACAGATTCCCAGTTCTAGGGCATATGTGTCCTGGAAGCTTTTCCCTCTGTGTTCCTTTCAGGGCTTTTGTCTCACACACTACTGAAATATTATCCCCAACGGGAAGTATCTAACAGGGGATAGTTTACCTGCTTATGCCAAATTTAGGGGCTGAATTCCAATCTTAGGAAGCTGACCTCAACGTATTTACAGTTGCACACCGCTTAGATCCGTGATTGTAACTACTGTGACTTCTTTACTTAAGTCATGCAATTTCCCTGTATTAAATTTTTCCTTGTCAAGAACTAGCACTAATTCAAATTATATCTCTTTCCGTTGCTGATTAAGTCATTAACATTTAATACTGATTTGAACATCAAACCCACTAATCAAGCACAAATATTAATGGCTCTGTTTTGTAGCTTTTTCTCTGACCTGGGTTGGGAATGATGCAGATCTGCTGTGGCCATGGAGTCCTCCTGGTGGGATCTCTGATGGGACAGCAGCTTGGCTGTAGGCACCAGCCTTTCCACCTTTATTGTCCTGCTCCTTTCTGGTGGTAATGTGGTTTATGTATGATAATGTGAGTCCTGTCCCTTCCCAGCACGCTCATTTCCATTGCGATCTGTCCATAGTTTTCCCTCATCGTTCATCCATCCTAACCGTCTGCCGGTGGACTTCTCCTCAGAAAGGTGGAGGGAGGGCATTGTGGTGGCAGTAAAAATTATGCCACAGGGTTTAATAGACAAAAGACTGTGTGAATAAATGAATACAATGTAATGGCCCACTAATTAATTAGACTAGATGATCTTGCAGTCCTTTTTATCTATCAACTTCATGAATCTTTCCGATCTGAACAGGACTTTCATTCATGGTCTTTTTTTCTTGAGACTGAATATTATTAAATTGGTGCTTTTAGTAGTTTGTCTTTACTTTAATTTTCTTCAATAAGTGTCTCCTCTTTCTGGTAGCATTTTGATGCTGGGAATGCAAAATTTGTTTGTGAACAATGAACCATAATAACCACAACATCACTCTCAAGATGTCACTCTTCTTGTACAATTTAATGCAGGATGTTTCAGATACATTAAGCATTTAAAGTAGGTATATATTTACATACCTGAATATTTCCAAATGTGTCACGAGAGTACAGTAACTTCCTTGCATTTTTTTTTACTGAATTAATTACACTTTTGTAAATGTAGGTACCGACAGCATGAGCCTTGTGGCTTTCCTGACTGATGCCCCCAGCAGGGTGGGATCTTTGCTGGTGCTTTGGTTTGGCATAGAGCCACTGAGCATCTTGCCCAGATTCTGAATTAACGCTGAAGAGGAACTGTATGCAGCAAGTAATTTAACTTCATGATTCTGGCCACTTTCTATGCCTTCCATCTGGCAATGTGTCTTTTCGGAGGTTACGTGCCCATGCCCAGCCTCTTGGATGGGATTGCTGTTTCTGAACAGGATGAATATGAGTTTACGTTGATCTCCATTTTCTCCTGTGTGAGGAGAGCTTATTCGGCACTCATATGAATGTGCTAGAGGTGATAAGCAAACAATCAATTGACTTTTTTTGGGGGGGAAACTAAACGGAAGGGAATCCAAAACACTTGGAGGCTTGTGAGAATGCCCTCAATGGCTTTTGAGCTACTCTTTTGGCTGATAGTGAAAGTGATGGCCCTAAAGGAAGCTTCTTACAATCCTCCTATGCCTATGGTAATGGTGATGCAGGATTAGCTGAGAGGAGGGAGAGAGATTAAAGGAAGGGGTATTTTTGAGAACAGTTCCCAAACCAAGTATTGCCTGTTACGTTCTGTAATTTATCAGCAAGCTGACAGCCTATTTCAGATTTGGAAAGCTCCCAGCATTTTAAAATGAATCAAGTCACCCTTCTCAGTTGAAGTAGTACTTTGCCCCTTATCTTAGCCGTACTGTTTGTGGAATAGCATAAGGGGAAGGTGGCATAATGTAGCTCTAAATTAAATGGCTTGGCGTTGGTCCAGTGCCTACTTTTTTCCTGCTACCGTGAACTGTGTCAAGATCTTTTTACCTCTCAGCTGACTGTAATCAAAATGTCATTCTGTTATTATTGATCCTTTCTTATTAGTGTCTGAAAGCGCTGTGTGTGAAAGTGCTGCTTCCTTGCACAAAATTTGCAGTCAATATACAAAAGTTTCCTGGTCCTCAGCTCTCTGAGTATCTTTTGTTACATTTCCCTTATCTTTTCATATTTTACTTTTACTGAAATGCATGAAAAATGCCTGGTCTGGATGAGGGAGGCGGAGGGAAGAAGAGAAAAAGGAGGAAGGTCTTATGTAACCTCTCTTCGTGCTCATTTTTTGTATTTTTTTTCCATTTTTAATCCTCAATAACTGTGACTACTCATTGAAACTGTCAGCCCCGCCTTTTTTCTCCATGATAGGATATTATGATACATTTTCACCTTCTGTCTTTTTAACACTCCCTTTTCTCTTTGCTGCCATGCCACTGCAGTGGTGAAATAAATGATCTATTTCTCTTACCGGTGACTTACCTTTCTGCCATCAGATCTCCCCTTACAGAGCTCACTTACTTACTTGGACATTCCCCTGGTGAACTTCAGTCCAGAAACTTTCATTATTATTAATTTTTCCTTAGGGAAATTCTGATTAGCTTGGTAAGAGATGAGACTTCTGCTGCGCTTGATGACAGGACACCTGGCATAACTTGTCCTGGCTTAGACGAGGTTAAAAGCTTTCCTTTTCACACTTTTTGTTTTTTCTGCTTCTGACCATTTTTTTCAACCTGGATACTTTTCGTACTTTATATGTAATGCGATTTTTATTTTTTATTTTTTGTGAATTTGTCAGAACAGGTTCTTTGTCCTCTTCAGCAGTTCCCTCTTGGTTCCTTAGAAATTGCCATTGATGGAGAGAGTTTGTATGAGGTTTGTTGGCAGGATAGGTCTTTGATGCTCACCTCTCAACTGTTGCAGTGGTTTCATTCTTCACTTGTTGATTTCCATACTGACGTGTGCTAGCAGCTTTGTGGCAGAAATTCGAAGCACCAAACTGAGGCAGAGAGCAGAAAGCAATTTTTGACGCTTTCCCACCTCCTACTACACCTGTTTTTCCATTTGCTCAACCAGACAATATTCTGGTTGTCTTCTATGCCTACTTTTAAAATATGTATTTATATTTGGCTATATAGATATATGCATAATTTATTCTTCTATATACATGTCTGTATTTGTATAAAGCAAAATAAACCTTGAAATCCTTAGAGATTATTGTGTAGCATGAGTACTGCTATATGATTACTTAATATTTACAGTTTTGGAAAAAAAAACAAACAACACATTAGAAGAACTTTTGATGTTTAGGCTGTATAGCGAGTTTTCTGCCCGTATTGAAAACCATGGATGACAAAAATGATTTTCACTTCCAAACGTACTCATCACAGTGACCTAAATCCATCTTTGCTTTTGAAATAGAGGATATACAAGCAAATTTCCAGTTGGATGTTTCATGCTAGCTTTGGGATAAAAGGTGTCTAAGCTAAACTTATGGTCCAGGCTGGTTCTAAAGTCAGTGGAGTTGGCTGCCAAGAGGCATTTCTAGATTCCTTTGTTAAGCAGATTTTAAGTAGAAAAGGGGAATTTGTCTGTTCAGATGTCTTTTACCCTCCATTGCTCACTGAATGAATTTTATGTGTTCATTAGAAAGGTTTTAGATAGGTGTGTGAGCTTAGATAAATCTCACAGTTCATGTCTACGGATCCTATTTTCCTGGTATTCCATCAGGTGATGATGTAGATTTATTTTTTTAAATAAAGAAACAAAACAAACCCCTGTACTTATGACACTTAAATCCAGATATCTTAGCAGGAGTGAACTTTCTCCATGTAATTAAACCAAGTTTTAGCCCTGCTCTGTGGCACAGAAGAAAATATTTTAGTGTTTCACTGTAGTTTCAAAAGGGTGTATATTAAAAAACACCTTGCACTCCACTTTCTGCATGAAATATAACAAGGAAAATTCTTTAATTGCATTTTGATTTTCAGTTCATTGTCCAATAATTTAATGTAATTGTTTACTAGACATTATTTTAGTCTCTACTACAATAATTGAAAGTTGTAGAGCAGCAAAAAGATGCTATCCTGTTGCACAATGTAGCTGCTAGATTTTGTGTATTTTCTTTTGCAATTATTAATGAACAAAGATATTTTTCTAGTGAAAGACATTTTCAAGAATTGCATTACCAGCTAAACAATTTCAAAAGCTGCATTTAATAATATTGTAAAATAAAACTATTTCCCATGGTTGACTGAATAATGTAGTTTCTTCAAATAGTACAATCTTTAGCTAATTAACTGGGTGCTTTCATATCAGTAGCTGATTATTGCTTCTGGAAACAATCATTTAGCCACTGAGAGAAGAACAACACATCTTAATAAAGACATTTTTCCTTACAGATCAGCTCATTAAAAATTTTCTAATGCATGTCATCAGCAAGGCTGCAAAGTACTTTTGACTGTTCCTATAAAGTTTCATGTGCTTCTGTCTGTAAAATGGGGATATGAGGTTTACTTTCCTTTGGAGTTCTTTCATAGCCTGATAAACTAGTAAAACTGGCAAATATGTACCCTAGCAAAGATGTTTGGGAAGTGCACTGTTATTGGGGAGCTCTGCTTTTTGTTTGCAGATGTTTAAGGGACGAGACAGTAGGTATGGCAACAGTTGTGACTCCAAACTTTCATGAATCTTTGGAGACATAATTGTATTTTTTTTTTTGTATTATTTACGTACTTAAAAACTGTAAGTCAACCGTGGATAAGAAAAAATGCAAAGTAGCTGTGATTATTCTCATACACAACATTCATTAAAGACAGATTAGGATAAGCACGGGCTTCCTAAATCGTCTATGAGTTCAGCAGCAACTTAGATAAATGTATGAATTGCCTATAGAATGAAAAAAAGTGCTTTTAAAGTAATAGTCTCAAGAATAATTCAAAATTCCCTACTTAGAAGGGAGTTTCTTTCTTTTAGAAAATATAACAACATTTTTAAAGTATCTCAAGATTCTTTGATTAATGTTTTTGTAGAAATTCTTGGAAGATGTTGGTGTTTGAGGTAGCTACATTGTCAAAAGTTTTTTTTTTCTTTGATGAAAAGAATCTGCAAAAATATTTTTGTACCTTGATGAGCACTAAATACTGAGATTAGAAATATCCTATCTCTAAACATTATGGTGAATCTGTGATTGTCCTTGATTGTTTCAGAAAAATGCAATTATAGGCAAGCATTATTAGTATAACTTCTATTTTGATTTGAAGAAACACAGTTCAAAAAAATAAATGTTAATCATTATTTTTACCTAAACTAATGAGCCAGCTTGCACAGAGAAGTCAAAAATAAAATTGCCTGTGTAATGAAAGGTAGCCTCCTCACAACCAGGCTGTGTTTTTTCAAACAGAAGACTGCACTCTGGATATTGATGCATCTATTCCAGGATTTGGTTGTCCTTTGAAATGTGGACACTTATCTGGTATTCTTTATGCTGTTACCACACTCAGCAAAACCGTCTAAATCCTTTGTAAATGTTTTGTTGACAGTTATGTAATTTTAATTCCTTCATATCAACATCAGTAAGAGAACAAAGCAGGGAATCACAGGGCCTGGTTATGCTGTGACATGCAACCTTTCATACAGGAGATGAGATTGCAAATTCTGCCTGGAGTTCATTACCAAGGTATTTTGTTTTGACGCTTGGTGTTGTGTATACACTTCTACTGCAGGCTGACGGAGATAGCATCTCTGTCACCTGCTACGGTTTCTCTTTCCATAACAAATCCTGTTGTAGAAACTCATTCAGACTGGAAGGAACCTCAGGAGGTCTCAAGTCAAACCTCCTGCTCCAAGCAAGTTCAGCACTGAATTCAGGTGTGATGACTCTGTCAAGTTTTATCTTGAAAACCTCCAAGGAAAGCATCCCACAACCTCTCTGTACAACTTATTGCAGGGCCCTATTATCTTCAGAATGAAAACACACCCCTTTGTGTGAAGCTGGAACCTCCCCCTTTCAGTTTGTGACTCTCATTTCTCCTGATGTGTTCTCAGCAGCAGACCTGGGCAGACATCAGCTTTACGTAGGTCTGGGTGAGATCAGAATCAGGCAATTCAGGGTAGAAAGCTACGAGTGTTCAGCTGCCCAGGGTAGCTCCTGGTCTTCAGAGAGCAGAGCCTGTGACTTGCACAGATAAAACTTTGGGTAGTCTCTATTATGCTTGGATTGGAAATAAATACAGGTCTTGTGTTCCTCTGTAACATCCGAGTGAACAGCTTTTATACCTAGCCGCACGAGGAAATAAACGACTGAACTTACAAACTTATTCTACCTTTGATCATATCAATTTTATCTTATTTGCACATTTCTCAGTAAACATAGCAATGGGTCATGAGTTACAGCTGCAGCATTTTCTCACATCACTTTCTGTTCTTTTATCAGCTTTGTGCTCTTCATTTATTGCCTCCCCTGAGTCATCAGTATTGGTCTAATGGACTGGAACAGCCTAAGGTGAATGGTAATTACTTATTGAGTTGCTGATAGCCCAGATGAGAATAGGACTTATTAGATCAGTAATAATGGAAATCTGTGTTTAATGCAGAAATTTTAGAGTCCAAAAGAAAAGTGTCTGAATTTATCATCTTTTTTTTTTTTTTTTCTTGGCAGGAAGTGAAGATATTGTTATACAAAGGTTTAAAATTAATGATATGAATCATATTGTCAAAAGAAGACATTCCAAGTGGTAAACAGAGAAAAAGTGCATGGAATGTGGCCTTTCCTAACAAAACGATTAAACGAAAATTGTTTCAAGGCAGCCCTTTTTATATGACAAAATGGGAAAGAAATTGTTCTGTTCCCTAGCAGGAAATGTTTACAACCTGCTTCAGTCTACCAAAGAAGTGGTTGCCCTAAATTGTCTGAAAGCCATCCTCAGAATCGCTTCTGTCCCTGCGTTGCCCCCACTGGGATGACGAGGGCTCAGCTCCCTCTGAAGTTTCAGGCTGGCTTAGTGCTTGGATGGGGATTTAGAAGGGAACACAACCAGGATGAAGTGACCACTGATACTTTGCTTTTCTCTCTCCTTTTTCTGTTCACATGAATATGCTCTTCTGTTTTTTCTTCCAGTCTTTACACTTTAGTGTAGCATTGCAGACATAGATTTGGCTCCCTTTCAGCATCCACTGAAGTAATTTTCTAATTTGCAATCATGGAAAGTCCTTTATTAAAAAATCTATAGCTGTGTTGTTAAATCAAATAGCAATGATAGCAATAATATTTTTTATTAGCCAGCACTCCCAATCAGGAAGGTAGTGCTCCACTGTACAGGATAATGGTGAACATCTAAGGAGACTTGACCTCTTGCTCGGAGAGCTTGTAATCTGCTTTAAGAGCGGATGCAACAACTGTGTATAGTAAAAAATAGGAAGGAAGATTCGAAGGATGAGGATGAGAATAATTGCAATAATATCCATTATCTACAGATGTACACAGCCTAATGTTTGCCCTGAAATTTTACCAGGTTTGCTCTGATATTTTTTTACCTAGTGAGCTAGGTGTATCTAGTGAACAGTCATAAATAAGACATCAGAGCAAAGACAGTATGAGAACCAAGAATAAACCAGATTTATCTTACATGATCACTAAAAAAATGAACCATACATCTCTTTATGCTATATTTTTCTCTAGTAAAAGAAAACATGGGCTTTAAAACCAAAGGAAAAGTGTAAGTGATGACGCTTCTTAAGAATCTCATATTTTCAGTAAACAATATTTGAAATGTCATTTTTATTTTTTATTTTTAAATAATGGAGTGATCCCCGTAGATTGTCCGAAAGACCCTTGAACACTTTTTCACTTGTAACAGAAACCTTGCCTTTAAGTAAACCAAGAGTAGGCTGACTTCTCTTGTGCTACCGGATCCTTTAAGATTTAATATTTACCCTATTTAAAATTTGCCTTGGTGCTGGGGCAACCTGATAAATTCCTGGCTAGGCTTGCCTAAAGTAGTAGGGATTCAGAAGGTCCTTTCCACTGTTGCAACCACGACTATTTTTTTAATGACAAGTAAATCCCAGGGCATCTCAGCTCATTGGGGGATTCTTTACCTTTTTCTTTTCTCATCTTTCGAACAGACTAATCCTTCAAGGCCAGTCATGCAGTGGTAGATATGAATTAATACCAAGATTGGGTCTGCTGCGCTGCTGGAATCTACAAGGCAATATCTGATATTGTACAACATCTGTGTAGAAATGTTGAATGAATGTATCATGGGTCTTGTTCAGATACCGTGTATTAATTTTAAAAACATTTTTACATCCAAGCCACATTAAGTGTTTGCTGGCTGTAATAGGCAAAAAGGATGTTTTATCTCACTAAGCATATAGTGTTATAGTCTCTCATAGTTTGGATGAATTGGCACATTATTTCATTGGCTTGGCTTTTCTTTCTGTCATGTTTTGGGTTAGTACTTGTGATAATCCTAGCCAGGGACAGATTAGCTAGTTTGATTTCTTCTCTATCCCTCTTGAGTTGTCAGATCAGGACACATCTGATATTTGAAGGCAGTTCATTGTCTACTTTGGTGGTTATTGGTCATTGCATTTATAAATATTGCCTTTATTTTTATTTTTTGGCTTTGGGGAGGTTATATAGCAAAGCAACGCAATTTATGTTAGCTACTGCCATAACTTCCTTTCAAGCCAAGAAATTTGAATTGCCTGTGGGTAGATAAGTTTGTGTTGATATAGCCTAAACAAGAAGGTCTGAACAATATGCTGTAAATCAGTGTCTTATTTTCAAAATTACACAGTTTATCATATTTCTGTCAGGAATTTGCAACTGAGATTAATTACTGAAGTTTAATTATACAGTCATACATGAATGTAGATATATGAATATATGCAGGGCAGTTCATTTGAATTTGTGAGGTTGTCCTGTTTGTACTTGCATTGCTAAATACTTTTGTCCTTGTTAGATATTAGTCATTGACCCCCTTCCTATTAGCTTACTCATTGTTTATGGTATTTGAAATAAAAATTGTAGTGCTTAGATCTGGCTATTTCCTGTTTCAGGTTTCTTTACTGTGGACTGTGATGAAGCTGATGATATTGTTAGGACCATTAACTTAGACCCTAGGATATACATGTAGCCAGGGGTATGTCAGGTAGCTCTTAATTCTGTCTTTTTGAGGGTTGTGAGAATAATTTTATTAAAACCTATCAAATATGAGATACTGTGGAGGTTTTCACAGTAACTGAGACAAACTGGAAGGATGAATTTTAAATTCAGCTTCTTGAATGGCCACTTATGTGGTTTTGAAATTGGCTTTCCTCGAACAGTTATAGCAGGAAAATTCAATCAACTGAACGTTTGTACAAAGCAAATACAAAAGTGAAGTGAACATAGTCAAAGCAAATTAATTTCAAAATGTGAATGATTTTCATTAGAAAATGCTTTTATATTATTGCCAGTAAGTATCCAACCAACTCTACATTGGAAGCATTATGACAAAGTTTTTGTTTCACTTTTGGGAAGGCAGTGAAATGTGAAAAGTCGAGTGATATATATTACTATTAAGTGTTATAAAATTATTATTTTTTTTAACACATCCACTTGGCCATCCTCTTTCTGGATAAACCACTCGGAGTTCCTGATCCCACAGAGGTCACTACTGACCTTGTAATTGTTTTATTAACTTACATATGCCTACCTGGTAAATCATCATCTATCTATCTATATATATTTAACATTCTACACATAACTTAGATTTCCAATTTTCAAATACCAAATAAAGTTCAGCAGTAACCTTCTTAATAAAGGCAGCAATTACATTTTCATTATTCCCTCACTGCTTGTTAAACTGGGTCTAGAGTGTTTTATGAATCTAGAGCAATAAACATTATCTTACTTTGAGAGGTATTATAAAGTGTGGAGAAAAACATAATTAATTATTGTTATTGGAAATGTTCAAGCTTTTCATGTGAGAATGTCAGAGTAGCTTAATTATAGTTGTTTTTTTTTTTTTCACTGAACAACTTGATATTTTGGAGCTCTGATAATGTCACACAAAACCTTTCATCTGTGGGTGTTCCCAATGAATCTTCTATAGTCAGTAGCAGGCAGAAGTTTCCACCTGATTCTTGGCAGCATCTAAACCCTATTCCATCTACATTTGTATAAAGACAAAGATTACTTCTCTTTCCAGGTGTGTCTTTTATTAAAAATTCACACAAAATTAAGGGCCATAACTTCCAAGTTTTGCACATGGCTCCATTTGTGACAGGTTATGGCTTCTTTGAAAACTACTTGTGCCTCATCAAGTCTGCTCATTGTGGTGGTCTAAACAGCAGCGCCCAGATTCCTCAGCCCATGCCATCTGAGAAACCTCCACAATGTGCTACAAGACCTTCTAAGCCTTAAAGCAACATCTGTGTAGGTAAACTATGCAGACAAGGGTCCGTGGCTTTGAGGCCCCCAGGATGGTTTGGCCACCTTCACCTCTGTCGCCGTTAGTTTATTTAACAAGCAAAGCCTTGGTTGTGATGAGAGGAGTTAAGGAGTTAATCTCATGTCAGTTCTTACTGTCCAGATACCTTCACATCGAGCAGGGGCATCGCTTGATCTTTGGGTTGGCACTCAGGAGAAAAGCCCAGACTTGGTGTGGCCGCCCAGGCTGATTTGTAGGCGACCAAGAAGAAATGGGGCAGGTTCTTGAGGATATGTGATTAAATGCACACAAATTCTTTTTAAAATCCAATTATTTTTCTTTATTGCTAGTTGAAATTGTACAGGACAGTCAGATTTTTGAAATACCTTCCAATATTAAGTGCTGAGCTCTTATGAAAATCTGCCATCAGTTTGACGGAAGCCACTGAATACTTTTGAAAGTCTGTCCTTGCTCCTTAGTTGCAGCTGGTTATAATACATGTGACAAGACAAAAACAGTGACAAATTGGAGACATTTGCAATGCTATTTCAGCATTATAAAGCTAAAAATACTGTAGGGCTGTTGTAGTTTTCTGCAAACTAGGCACTATAAACACGGGATACTTGATGTTATATTTACTTCTTGTAAATAAAGACACATTAAAGTACTAAAGCCATGATTATGTCCTGTCATCTTATGAAGGGGAAAATGTTTAAAAATTTGACATCCATTTTATCTATCAAAAATCTGCTTTGTCTACCACGAAATCACAAACATTAGCAGGTATTGCTCATAAAATTGTATGAGTAGCGACTGGCAAAATTATAGGGCAGGATTTCCCAGCAGTTCTCTTTCATTTCCTGGTTTAACCCAGGCAGGAATACTGTGGGCAGCCACTGAAGTAGAAGATACACAGACACGGGACATTTCAGAATCAATGAGAGCTGAACAAACTCATCCAGGAACAAAAGGATTGAAATACGGGCAATTTTCCCATGTCCCTCATTCATTACAGCCCATAAAATAGTTACATGAATTGTAAAGGAATGATGGTGACGTACACACTGAGCTGTTCGTCATACCATAACCATGGGATGCAAGCCTGGCCTGAGCTGGGGATGAGAGCTCCAGATATTTATAGAGAACGTGTGAAGCCATAACAGCTAAAGTCATTACACCCCAAATTATTCAATTACAATGTAAGCTCAATATTTCAGTTAATTTCAATGCATAACAGATCTGAAGATTCTGTTGTTAAGATCCTTCAGAGCAAAAGAAGACTGGAAAGAATGCTACATTTCTAAAAAGATGCAGTTTATTAATTAGGGTTTTATTAGCTAATAGAGGAAGAAATTGTTAAAAAATTCCTTTTGTATTGAAAGGAATGTGTTGCGTATTTGGATAACAAAATATAAGTTATTTAAATATATGTTATTTAAAGTATATTTATCTTTCCTCATTGGAAGAAGGGTTCAATTCCCATTATGTAAGGAAAGTGCATGTCACTGTTAATTATGGAATTGCATCAGGTGACAGAATAGATATCGAGGTACAATTAATGCTGCTGTAATAGCAGTCTGCCCCATTACTGGGCTTGGTGTGTTTGCTTTTTTCCCCTCACAGGAACGACATTCTTTAGAAATACAAGATTCACTGGAAAATTATGTTGAAGTTAGGTTCCAGCAGCAGCGATGACAAATCACTTCTATTCAAATAGTAAAAAAATAAATAAATTCTAGATCTGTTTGTCCAAAATTCAGATTTGCACAGGATTGGTGCTGCTGTTTGAGTTGCTGACCCCACAGCAGTCAAGGGGGAGATAAACATCCTCGAGGTATGGCTTGAATATTTCAGATGACTGCATTAGGGTGCGATGAATCATGTTGGAATTACCAGCCTGTTCTGCTATGTGCTTTATTTATTTATAATTCTTGCTATAATAAGTTGAATTGATAATTTTCAAAATAAATTCTACCTTTGAGATGAAATTTGTTGCAATTTGCAAGGCTACTCCCACAAACCAACTTTAGCATAAAGAAGCTAACTTTAGTGCAAAGAAGCTAACTTTAGCATAAAAGATCTCAAATCTCCCATTTCTTCTTCCAGACAACCGAGAGACAGTGAGTGGGCAGCAAACTCTTTCAGAAAGCAATTCAGAGCTGAGGTCTAACTTCAGGTTGTCTGAATTGCTCTCTGCAATGCCCTGTCTCCCTGTTGATCATACAGAAGAATTTACAGCGTTTAACCCTGGGGAATATACCACTTATGCCTGCCAAAATAGCCACCAGGTTCAGTTTCCTTCTTTTCAACAGAACTCTAAAACCTGGAATGCCTCGAAGGCAAGGCTGAACGTGCCGTGGTCTGCACAGCCTGTGCCCACCCGAGCAGGACCACGTTCATCGTGGTCTTTGGGCTTTTTGAGGAGCAGCCTGTTCCCGCTGGAGCGGTGAGACTTGGGCACTCCTGTCCTCTTTGATTGCCGTCAGCCGTGCTTGTTGCACTCCTGATAGCCCTGGGAGCATCAATTTTCCTGGGCCTAAAGTGTAACAGTGGTGACAGTGAAGAAACTTTTCTGTTTTTAATAGGGTTTAGAAACAAACCCCTAGCTGTGCGGTTGTTAGCGTTAATAACACCCCCCTCAGCTGATACATTCTCTTGATATGTTCTTGATATATTCACTCTCTTGATATACTCAACAATTGTTTAATTTTAGTATTAACTTAGGTTACCAATAATTAGGTATATAGTGTTGACAATCCCTGCTCAAACTTTTCTATATGTGTAATGTCCTTTCTGATCAAGCGCTCTCCTTTTTTCCTGGGTGGCTTTGTCAGGCTACATCCTTCCTTGTCCACTCTGCATCCTTCCTGCACGGTTCTGCTAGAGCACCTGCGACACGACCCCTGCTGTTCTGTCTCTGGATTTCCTCTAAGCTTTCACTACCAATTATATCTAATTGTTCTGGAGTCAGTAGTCGTTTAACGGTGTGTACAATGCTCACAAAGGGAATGCAAAGACCACTAAACATGTTTTCACTCTTTAAAGCTGTTGCCTTTGCTCTACAGATGGTATTTTAGTAAAGTGCTGTGTATAATCTGCTTGTTAGCAAGATTTTTCTGACCACCTAAAGGCCGTAGATATTCCATCTACTTCAAGATCGCAAATTAAGCAATGCAGTGCCCTTAATGGGGCTTGCCTTGGACCAGGAAGGATGGCTAAAGATCCCAAAGGAGGTGCCTTGTTCTTTCCACTACCTGAAAGAAAGCCTGATAATCTCAGTCAAGTGATTCGGTGCTATAAATGTAGATATTCTCGATGTGAGGCTTTACAAATCACTATGAGAAGGCGTAGTTTTTTACAGGTAAATAAAACCAAATAACTCCCAGCTGTGCACTAGGTTCACAAACTCAATAAAGCCTTACCTACAGTGAATAAAATCTCTGTTGTGTTGAGGAAGAGCTCACCACTCGGAGAATGTCCGTCTGTTCCACTCTCCTATCTTTGTCCTGGGTTGTATCTCCCTTGGAAGACAATACTGGACAGCCTCATGTGTAAAATAATTCAGCTGATTCTCCCGAGGTTGATTTCAGAAGGGAATAAAGCCAGGTGAGCAGGGCAGAATCGAACTGAGTTTGCTCCCTCTGCTTTCAGCCGATGCAATTTCTCCACTGTGGCTACAGTCTGTTCAGCTGATCTCTCAGTCACTAAACAGAGGAGTTTCTTTGTACAAGTATGTAACACAGGACTTCATATAGGATGCTCTTATCTAATGCTTCTTGAGGAGTTAAGTCCACTTCTTAGCTTTGTGTCTTTAAGCATAGCTTTGTGATGGTCTGGTGGGAGGTGTCCCTGCCCATGGCAGGGGGTTGGAGTGAGATGATCTTTGAGGCCCCTTCCAACCCAAACCATCCTATGAATCTGTGATACTCCTTGGGAAACGGTTGAGAGCATTTTTAAAATGAAACTTTGGTCATCTAAGAGGTGAGTAAAGATGAAGTGAAACTAACCTTAAGATGTCCATGTAGACACCAGACGAGGCTGAACAAAGCAAACAGATCAGTGCTAGCCCTGTTGTCCTATGGGAACTGTGTGCCTTATGCTTAGGTACAAATGTGTCTTTGTTTCAAATCCTCTTATATCTCATCCTAAACCACTTACATACTTTGGAAAGTACAAAAATGTGAGCAGGAAGTTTACTGTGGAGCTTCTGTTTACCATGGGTCCTTTAAGTGTGGATATGGTTTTGATATGTGATATGGTCAGTGGCTAGCTTTGTGATCAGTGGTCACTCGGTCCAGTAAAGAACCATAGTTTGAGCCTCAAATTCTGGGCTAATATATTTTAGTTAAGATAAAATTGAAAAAAATAGTTTTTACTAAGTACAAAATATTTTATGATTTTTTTTTCTAGTTGCTAAGCAGTAGAGCATCATCTTTAAAGCACAGTGTATGTTCCAGACGAAGTTGTAGCATTTTTGTAGTTGGGGTACCTACTTCTCGTTTCACTTTTAGAAGTCTCTGTTTTAGAATCCCCTTCCCCATCCCCTCTGCAGCCAACGAAAGACACAACACCACGTCGTTCTTTCGCAAGGACAGCACTTTGGATAGAGAAGGCCGAGGTGTGTTTCCGCAGCTTTGAGTCAGACCCATCTGTTTTTTAAGGAGGTAGTTAATCGATACCAGAGCTGGTTGTGCTGGTTTGTGACTCCATCCTCGTCTTTATTTCTCCCATCAGATTATGAGCTTCTTCGAGGAGCAAAACCACAGCTCCCCGTTTTGAAAGCGAAAAGCCCCTTGGCCTCACCTTCGCCCTCCCCGCTCCTGCCTTTTGCTGCACCAAGAGGGGATAGGAGCAGAAAAAGGCTGATGTTCATCTGGAACAGATTGCGAGGGGAGGCCTGGACCCATCAGGCTCAGCTGAGCATTAGGTCTGGTCATTTATCACTGTCAGACGGGGGGGAAGAGGCACTGGACCGTTCCTTCTCGGCTGCTGACTGACAGCTGACTGAAGCCTAATGCAACCTCCGGGCAGATAATCTGCCATCAAGGGGGAACGTGTACGAGCGAGATACTATATCACAGGCTGCATGCTGCTTCTTGCTCAAAGCTACTGACATCTTCACAAGGAAGAAAAGAAATGTCAGTCGTGCTTTAAGGGACCGCGGTGTATTGTAATGCTTTGCTAAAGCCGCGCTGCACCTCATTTCCATGGTTTCGTGTAGATCCATTTTTAAAAACAGATTAACAGCATAGTGGAGACATGCAGTCGGGCACAGAAATGATAATGTGATGACAATGTTCGGATGAGAAAAAGCGCTGTTTGTTTCACCTAACAGTTTAATTCACGGGACCGTAGATATGCTGCAAAGCAGTGTAATTATTTAAAAATAGCAAAACCCGCCCTGCCAAATATAGGCCTCCGAATAAGGCTGGATATTCAAGGAACGTGAGAAATATCTTGTGGTGGAAAACTGCAATTAAACCAAGAAAAACCTAATAAATAAGGATTAATACCATTTCCAGCAGTGTTTTGTGCAACAAATACTTCCTGTGGGTGCTAATTTAGAGCAATGCTCCGTGAGAGAGGCTCCCAAACCAACGTGAGGATATTCTGTTTTCAAAAATTCTTGCTCTGTCGCCTAATGAATAATTCTGCATCTTTAATTTTGTCAATCTTAAACTCTAGGTTTTATTGTTTTTAATTTGCTATTATTTTTATTAACAGTATCTAATTTTGCTATTCATTACAAATCATATGCATTAACTTAACTGGGGAACATTTTAATTGAGCACTGCTGGAGATTTTCCAATAAATTAACATTACATACTTTTAACAGATGTCTGAATTAGACATTGTTATTAGACATTGTAATTAATAGAAGTTTTACTCAAATTAAAATCTCAGGGCCTTAGAAAAATTAAATTGTAGGTGACTGAATGATGTTAACTCATTAATAGAAAGTGACTACTGAATTCTCTCCATTGGGTTTTATTAACCCAATAAACGTACTTTTTTAAGTAGCTGGAGAGGGAGTTAGACAAGCTCTTGGGAATAAGGGACTGGGAATCAAGACATGGTTTATCGGTGATATTGTGAACTTTGAGAAGTTATTTGACCAGCCATTGTGTTATTCCTCTAATGAACATCATAACTTCTTGGGAAGCTGTAGTTTTAAAAGTATGCATTGATTAGATTTTTTTTAGATACAAAAATTACATTAGTACGGGTTGCCTACAGTCTTGGATCTTGGAAATTATTTTTTCTGTTTGCATGGAGAACAAATGCAAAGCTGGTATAAAAGAGTACATTTGTGCAAGGAGGAACCAAGCCCCTGAAGCAGACAAACTGTCAACGAGTAGACAGAGGAAGGCAGGAGAGCAGCTTTTCTTTGGGATTGCCTCACTAAGTGAAGTGAGAATACACATTGTCGTTGGAAAGACTTTGACCAAATGTAGAAGTCTTCATCTGAGCTAACCGTCATTGGCTCCTTCATGTCAGTGAGGTAAAAATAATCACCTGTAGGATAAAATCCATTTCTTCTGAATGTGGATGCCTAAAAGCAGATGAATTGTCCAATGCTGCATATTTCTTCCCATTAGCCCAAGTGCTATAGGTGAGAGGAACCTCTCCTGGGTGATGCTGTATTTCAGAAAAAAACACAAAGAAGTTATATTTAGTATGATCTCATTAGCCCAAATGTCATGTTTTAGTGCAATATTATAAAACTGTAATGTTAGTCAAAGAAGTGTATATTGGAGAAGCAGTGTTTCTCTGTGATTCCCTCCACAGGAAAAAATATGTCTGAGTTATGTCTCTATGTAAGTAATTAACAACTTGAAAAACCACTGCTCTACTTATCTACAAATTCATGGCCAGCCATGAATTTCAAAGGGATTCTCCCACTTTGAACATGTTTTATGACCGTCCAGCAAAAATTATCTTGAGTCTCATTTTGAGAAGCTCTGAACATAAAAAGTCAATAACAGCTTGTCAGTGCTCAGATGCCCGGCATCAACTGGCATAAGAGCTAAGTAACTTCTCTCAGGCTGAACCCTCGGAAAGCGAGCGTCCCAAATCGAAAGTCACATTTAGAAGGTTGTTTCTGTAAATATTAACATGCAAGAGGAAACTAGAAAAAAAAAAAAAAAAAAAACAACACCAATGTATTTAAGCAATTTGGGGATTTTACCATTAGGTCTGCACTGTTTTGTGCAGCTAGTATTTCTGATGACAGAATTTGGCATTGCTGTTGCTGATTCACAAGCAAGGAGATGCTGAGGCAAGCAGTGGCAGGAAGCAAACCGGTGGAGATTATGTCCTCAGCAGCAGTCTCTTTAGGAGAAGCTGAGGGCACATGGATTTCCATAGTCTGGCCATTCTAAGAGTTTATTTCTCCCGTGAATCTCCTGTCCTTCCCTCAGGTTCTGCTTCCTGCCCCTTTAGACAATTTTTTTTTCCTCCAGAAAGATGAAGACGCAAGCTCCTTCTCTGTAATAAGAAAACCGTACTATTCCTGGAGCTACTTCGCATCTCTCTGTGCTTCACTGCAGAATTTCTGCCTAGAGCTTTGTGCTAGTTTTCATTTTTCATGGTGTACACATGATGTCCCAGTTGAGTATCCAGTGCATGTTTTATTCATGTGCTTTTCACCCCGTCTTTGAGATCATTAATAAAGCTGCTAAATAAACCCAGGCTTAACAATCCTCCTCGCCACACCCCACTGGACATCTCCTCCCAGCCTGGTTACACCGTGTTTATCATCACCCTTTGTTCGGATCTCTTGGTTTTCCAGCCTGTCTGACAGTATTCTTACCCAAGCTGGTTCAGATAAGGTTCTCAAGCGGGGTTTGGAAAGGCATTGTCTCACGTTCTGAAATAAAGTCCAGTTGTATTTTATCGGTGTCACTCAATTCCTGCACTAACAACCAGATGCTACTGGCGCTGCCTGAAAGCAGCAATGGTAGGAAGGGCATGGGTTGTCTGCCCTACGGCGATAACTCAGTGCCACACTCCGTGCCTGTTTTAAGGCTTTTTCTGTGCATTTCATGCACTGCTGAGTTTTACAGAGTGAAGAAAAGATAGTGTGCTGCTATATTCTCCCTTATGACGGCATGCCAACCTGTCCTTGTGTAGAAGGGGATAATTATCAATCCCAGTTACTTACCAGCCGTGCACTAAGTCACACACAGTGAATGCAGTACTTATTTAATTATTTTTATTTGGGTTACCATACAGAGCTGGCAGCTGAAATCTCTGTAGGTCAGGAAAGGAGGGGAAGGATCTGAAGGAGATAAGGAGGTAGCTGAGGCTTTGTTTATCAGGAGCTCCTCCCTAATACACAGAGAGGTACCAGAGAAATCACGAGGAAACTTGTTCACATCAAGTGTGCTGGCTGGCATCGCTGCGTGATCACAGGTGGAGTGAGACATGCAGCTGGACCATGAGAGATGGTTGGACCTCGTGGCCCCGCTGAGGACCTCGCAAGTAGATAAGTGACTTCTGCTTGGTGCGGTGGAGAAGGGATTTGACAATGAGAGTGTCATTTGAACTGATGGACTCTTTGCAGCAATGCTCTTTGGGGAGTTGTAGTCTTCCAGAGAAGAATATATTGCATTTGTCAAGTTGCAAAGAAAGCAAATTTTAGGGAACAAAGTAGAGAGATAATCGAACCTAAACAAAAGATTTACATGTGCATGTGATAGCGGAGTACCATCTAGCAACTCTTGTAGATAGGTTCATTTTCCTCTGCTATCATTTCCTCTGCTATTTTGATCAAATGCTTTACTGTTAACATTTGTCTGGTTTATATATATTTGTCTGTTTTATTGATTCTAGTTTATAACCCAGAATCTCCATTGGTGTCAAGGCCCTACTTTGATGAATATGTATGTATACACAGGCTTAATCCTCCCACTGCCTGGATCATAAATCTCAGTGATAATACTGCAGGTGATATAGGTGGAATTCATTTGAGCTGGTCACTGGTTTCCTTATAATTGGCACTGAGAAATTGACACTTTTAAATATGATTCATTTTATCCTGAAGAAAACATCCAAAATTTGTCAGATGAATCACAGCAGAAGTAGCTGTTTCTATCCGGAGAACAGAAAGATCCAAGGCTGAATGCTCAGATGTAGATAACCATTATAGATGACTAAACGAAGAGGCATGAATCCCAGTTGGAGCACATTTAATTCAACCTTAATGTATCTACCCAAAACCTCAAAGGTTAAACATCTGGTCTACACACTCAGAAAATGCGTCAAGCAGCACATGTAGGTACAATTAGGATATGTGGTATCAGATATTATGTGTTTGAAAGTCATGTAATAGTACATGGCTTTGTCTCCTTGAAAGCAGGAAGGCATTTATTGCAGTCTGTAGGGTACTTTCCTCTGGCCATACACCCTCTATATCCTTACATTTCACTTGCACACCCCACCGCCCCCTGCCCCAGCTGCTACGTACGTATTTACATCTGCTCTCTCTCTGGTCTTATGCAGGTTCCTACAGCTGGCTTTTCCCATTGCCCTACACATCTTCCTACAGCCTATCTTCCCCGTCACAGATGCGATCCCCGATGACCCCGCAGCCCTTCTACCCTTTCATGCCGCGCCGTCGGCTTCCCTTGTGGTCCATAGCCACATGACATACTGCTTCCTATTAGCACAGTCACACAGCTATGGGCGCAGCTGTTCAGCCACTAATCTGCAAACCCCAGTAGATTGGAAATTTCAAAATCGCTGTTTCTCTCCCTCTGTACCTCCGCTGCCCTCTTCTAAGAAATGAATTCATTTTCATTTTCAAAAAGTTATTTTCCTGTCATTTCCTGTTGGTACTTTTCCCAGTAAGAAATGCAAAACAAAATCAGTGTGTGATAATCTTGCCTTTGTTCATTAAAAAGAACCTATGTGTTTTGAGGAGTCCATGTGTTTTGGGTTCAGAACTGACACACTGTGCTAGGACACATCACATTTTGTAGCATCAATCAGTTTGCGTGTAATAATCTGTTTGATAGAATGGATGCAGCAGAACACAGCATGTCACATTGTGAGACATCATCCCCAAAATACGTTTCAAAACTATTTTCAGCTACCATTCTTCCTTTCACGACTGATTTTAATAAGTGAACAGTTATTTATTCTCCAACAAAATTTGTAATCTAACACTTTCCATTAAACATTATCATGCTTTTTTCATAATAGTTGTGAACCACCAGTGTGAACAATAATGCACTACTACAAGTAGTTGTAGGCAGTGAATTACTGTTACGTGGCTGACCTCTCTTTTTAATTGCTAGTGAGTTGACAGCTGATCTCTCCTGACTGATGGAGGATGATGGAACTACAGAAATGAGAGGTGAAAGAAACCCAGTAGATCATGTATGCCATCTCTCTGCCAGTGCTGAGAACCAAAATGACTTGTCAGATTTGGAAACTTAAATGGCTGGATTCAGGCAGCAATGTCCCCGTGCTGAAAATATCCTTTGGGAGGCAAAGTGATTTGAAACACAGCACTTGGGAATTCATCTGATATGGCATTAGATTTTCTTATTACACGGGAGCTTGCAGAACTGACAGTTCTGCTCATTGAACTAGACCTGAAAATAAAGAAGAGCTTCTATTTCATCACCAGCTATGAAGAATTTATGGACAAAATTCTGTCATAAATCACACAACTGATATCACTATTAGCTCTGCAGAGGCCGGAGGTAGAGCAGTCCTCTGCCTCTTGTGCCTCACTTCAGTCCACTAAGAGCATGCCCCCAGTGAAGGTGAAGCTGTGCTTGCATGGAGTTTTCCATTGATCAGCTTTTGGAAATTCCTAAAGTGATGAAAAGAGGCTCCACCTTCAGGGACAAGGATGAATGTTTTTTATTTTTTCTTAGCATGTGTTGGAAATGGAGGGATTTAGTAGATAATTCCTATTCCTTCAGCAGCACTACCTACAATCTTTCTCTTTCCCAGTCAGACTTCCCTCTGTCCTTTCCCGATCATTGTGAAACCATCTCAAAGGCATTTTCTGATATCCAGGAGATCTCGGGAGAGGGGAAGGATATAAATAAGATGAAAGATTTCTCCTCTGTCTGAAGAAGTAAGGAGCTGGTTCAATATTAATGACAGAAAAATGTTATCCTTGTATAATTTATAAAATCCTCATATATGACATATTTCAATACATAGCACACGCATAACTCCTCTTGGCATATACATCAGATACCATATAGGAGAACTAAGACCTTTTTAAAGGAAATATCTTCTGGATAATGAAATAAGCAGATGGTGAGAAGTTTTGCATTTATGCTTTTGTCTGTAAGAGCTATCAAGCTTACTCCTAGAATAACTGACAGAGTAATCCAAATAACTATTTTGATCAAGCTATCAGCCATGACTACTGAGAATGATAGAACAAAAAAAAGAAAGACTCTGGCTCTGTGACAACCGGGCTTTCAAACCAGAATTTAGTCAGATTGACTTCAAATGAGATGAATCAATTGTTAAAAGATTTATCAGAGATTTAGCAATTTAAAAAGATTTAACAATTACTGTTAAAAGATTTAACAGCAGTAAAGTACAGTTAAAAAAAAAAACAACAAAAAAAACTTCTTAGGTTTAAAAAGTCAGGCTTCGGAGTTCATATTTAGGTATATAGATGAATAATCTGTTTTTAAAAAGTGCTGTCCAGTTGTGGTTTTCAGTGAAAGTAATAGAAATTCTGAAAGTCCAGAAGTTTGTGAAATCAGGGAATTTATTCAGATACCTCATTTTAGGCACATTTCCAAGCCAGATGAGTAAAGTGCAATGAAACTCTCATCAGATAACATGAAAATGTACATGAAATGGAGTTCTGTTTTAAAGATACTGAATAAGTATTAAGCCTGAAAATGTGAATAACACATTTGTTACTGTATTTTAATTCAAAAAGCCATGTGGCGTAAGGGACATGTACATTTTAGTAGAGTTAGTTCACTTCTAATAACTAAGTTCTGCCTATAGAATTCAATATAATTACTGTAAAGGAGAGGACTAAAACAATGAACAGGTATCTAGTTCATTAGAAAATATTGCAAAGAAAATAATTTGTTTGGAAAAAAATGGTAAGTGAGGCTAATTTTGCTTCCTCTGAACTGTGTTTTCATGTATAACCTGTTTTAAAATGTTTACTCATGGGCAGTGAATTCCTTATTGCTACTACTTAGTCTTCTTTCACTTAGGATTTCTTGTCTTTGGTAACATTTACCATTTTACTCATTAGATGTTAAATGGCAGTAGGGCACTGCCAGACCTCCACCATTTTTTCAGACTTTCACTGGAAATAAAAATTAGATAATTTCTTGTTTACAAGACTGAAAAGAAACCCACTGGCCTTCAATTATGTACTGTATATTGATGGTGCACAGCAGTAAAAAGTGTTATATGAAAAAGCAGTAGGGGATGAACAGGCCTGATAGCCCATGTATCTCGCAGTGGGTTACCAATCATGCCACGAGGAGCTTTTTCTGAATGTCTTACTTCTCACAAAGCAGTTCACTTGTGCTGTGGGCTAGATTTGTTGTTGTGTCAGCTTTCAGACTGCTGATAATTCTGTCTTCTCCTAAAGCAGTAAAGCTTTCTCAGCCATCACAGGAGCAATGAATCTGATATCTTCTCATTGCAGCATTCATTTTACTGTGGTCTTTCTGGAGCGTACAAACTCAGACACTGAAATTAAACTTGGGCATTCAATGAATTTTCAAATAAAGGAACATACCAGCTACAGGTCACAGTGAAATGCCATCAGTCTGTCTCCATATTATGAGCAGAGATTTCAAGTGGTGTCTGTCATCCTACTTTTCATTACTGTGCTGGAGAGAGGTGGAGTTGTGACTATGGATGACATACTCCTCTCACAGCCAAAATTTAGAAGAAGGCATTTAAATAACTTGCTTATTCAGTGCTGAACGTATTTCTTCACCCCTCTTTATTTAGGTGAAAGCATTTTTTTTTTCTTCACACAGGCCTGGCTCTAAGTTTTATGCCCCTTTATTGCCTCTAAACTTTTGCTTAAAATGAATATGGCAACTGTACTAAATATTTGATGTGCATGCCATGTTCAGCTAACACTTCGTAAAGTGAGCAGTGCTTTTATGTTTCTTTGGTGCCCACCTTGAAACTCTTATGATATATATTGTGACTTACAGACCACTTTTGCAAATGCTAACCACTTAGCTATTTTTATAACTGCATTATAAACTTCTTGTACCCCCTGACCTGCTGCTTCTGTCATCTGTCAGAAATTTCCAGGTCCTCACTGACCTCATTGCCATGTAGACAGCCAAGTGGGTGTTTGGTGTAGCCAGTGCAGAAAGGACCTCCACGGCAGTGGTGTGAAGGGAAGTGTAGGAAAAAGTGTCTAAGGCAAAACAGATGGGGGAGAGGAGTCGTTCAAGCAGCCTCCTTCACCTCATCACTGCTTATCCCTTTTCCTCCTCGTCTCCCCACTCACCCATCGTGCTTGTGCTGAACGGGTGGCGTAGCTGTGTTCCAAGTCCTAGCCCAGAAAAGCTGGTAGGGATGGAGGAGGCTCGTGGTAATTGGTTAATCAGCTATTTTCAATTCAATTCCTGGCAGTGCTTACCACGGAAAATTAACAGTCCTTGTGTATAAATATGACCCCTATTCCTGGATTAATTTGATTATGTGAGAATCTCAGTTTTCATTTAAAAATAATAACTTTCTGGCCACTCTGATAAAACAAGTGTGGGTATGTAGTCTAAATATTCCCTAATGGCTTAAAAACCAGAAGATAAATATGAAGAACAAATGAATCTCTTAAGGAAAAAAATATTTTTAAATCTCTGTTATGATTGCTTGAGATCGAATGTTTTGAGAGCAGAAAATTTCTCATTTTCACTCAGTGCTGGATCAGCATTCTGTGAAAGCCAAATCTCTTTAAGGCTGCTTCATTTGGGTCCACAAGTAGAGAACTCATCTTCTTTAATGACATCTGTTATCTTAACCTAGGGTTCCTCTCAGATATCTTTGGTTACGCAAAATGCCCTCCATAGACATTCTGCACTGCTAATTTCATTCTTGGTATAACTTTAATTTCATCTGTATTGCTGTGAGAGAGGATTTTGCCTATGAGTGCCTGTCTGCTCTGCAGTAGACTGGTGCTTTAGTTTTGCATATTTAAGAAAAAAGCATAAACTTAATTCTCTAGTAATTACTAGTCCTATTCTGTTAAAGGTCTGATACATGCTATAAATGCTGTGGCAATTACTTTATTAGGAATGTAACTTAAGAGCAGAGAGTTTTTACTTAATGGAGCTTTGATTTTCCTCTGGGCTTATATATACTAGCAGAAGAGTACAACTGTTTAGAGCCCACGTCATGCTTTTCTGCAAGGAAATATTTTTATAGAAGTTTCTCATTTGAACATCTTCTGTTGTTAAATTTATGTATTACTGTTGAGATACCATTGACGTACATGGAACTGTGAAGATAAATGAAGTGTATACTAACAAATTAAAATGTGCTACAGAACAGGTCTAGGCACTGGAACTTGATTGTCTGTGCTGGTAGATTGCTAAGATAGGGTCTAATGTGATTTCGGCTAGGCTAATTAGCACTCTCTCAAATAGTTTCTAAATATGACTTATTTTACTAGTGCAGATATAGCCTAATCCATGAATTTAACCTGTGTGGATAGAACTTTACTTGAATTCAGTCAATCTTTAGCAAAGGACAGTTGTAGGACTATTTTAGAAACTGTTCGAAGACTGAATAATGCTAAAGAAATGCTAAAGACCTGAGCAACTTTTGATTATTCTACAGAACTACTTTTGATTATTTTTCCATATATTATGCTATTTCTCAGATAGAGGGAGAGGAGTCTAAGGATTATTTCTATAAAAATCCAGAGCATCTAAGGAGAAAGGGCCCAGCACTTTGTACATCTAAAGTAGATTTTGCCTAAAGCTAAAGTTGAATGTCAAGACCTCCAGGATATTTGCTGCTTTCAGTGCATGCTATTTCTGTTCAGCAGGGAACAGAGTTTCAGATATCTCTCAGGCTTAGTCTGAAAAATGGTAAAGAGAATTCTTGCAGTTGAGGCTGGAGCAGCATTTGGCAGTTCTGAGAGGAAGTCCCACGTTGTTTGGTTGTGAAGTGATGTTCACAAAAATGCTGACAGCCTAAATATCAATAACATAGAAAGAAAAAGTTATTCCTTACCAATTGGCTTTCTGTTGAAGCTGTAAGGGCCAAGAGGATCAAGAAGATGGTTTAAAGACAACCATGTCCTCCCAGCTGTACTTTTCCAAGGGCCTGGATAATGTTGTAGTCCACCGAAGCATTAACCCTGACAAATACTGACAATATTAGGGTGAGATGTTGTTTTCAACACTGGGAAGCTGCAGTTAACTTCTTGTAGCCAGTTCAGTGTTCACTGATAGTCATTCAACGTCTCTGTAAAAGTAGTTTTTGTCTTACATATTATAAGCCCTTGTTTCTGGAATGAAAATGACTTGGAGCCATATATTGTTTCTGTTGGCAAGTTACGGAAAGCTTGTCTAATTTTTTTTCTAGTTCTATCAGGCCAAGGTATTGCTGATTTTCTGGAGCTCCTCAATGCAACTCATAGGGGAGAATTAAAGCTAATTATTTTTACAAGAAAAACTGTTACATAAAAAACAAACAAACAAACAACAAGCCTGCAACATTGTTTGAATGCTGTGCTTTTTTGAGAGGCTCTTTATACTTATAAGTTATTTCTTTCTTTGTAAGATAGAATGTATGTTTTGTGAACACCCTTGTAAATTTTTTTTTTTTTTTTTTTTTTTTTACTATTTACTGCATCTAGGCAGAAGGCAGGGAATACTGGAGAAAATGTAAACCAAATATAAATGACAGGAAAATTAATTATTTTATCCAGCTAAGATCTTTGAAACAAAAGTATGAAAGCATTAGAGGATGACTTGATAACTGAAAATATGATTTTCTTTCAAACCCTACTAGCCTCTAAAAGTTTAATACTAATTTTAATATATTGAAAGCCTCACCATTTGAAATGATAACTACTTCGTACATCATGTATGTCATTCACTTTTTAAATGAAGGCAGCTATCAAGACTAGCGCAGGGTTAGTTTATTTGATCTTGCATGATGTTTCATAATTTTTCTGACTGTTCGCTCATCTCAGATGGCTATAGATCATGTTGGTAATACAAGCTATAGCTAACGAGGTTGAAACCTTGTGCGGCACTGGCCATATTACTCCCACTTTGGAACCTCCCAACAATTTCCTTCCTGAAGCCCCTCTCTTGACTTGTGTGGCACAGGGCATTCAATCTTCATAAATGCAAACAATTGAGTTCATGGGACCTCTTGCTCCCATTGCAGATAACCCTGCCTCCCCCCCTCGCTCTCTGTTGATAAATGTTTGATGCCAGCTGGGATTAGAACTGTGTTATGCCTCCCTGCTAATGAAAAATATTGCTTTCAGGGAATTTGTAAGGCAGTCCTGTGTTCTCATTTTGACCTGCTTTATTCCCCACCAGGTTCTATACTAAAGGAAGAAAAATAATGCATGTACTGAGAAAATCTCTTGGCTTTCTCCCTGGAAAGTATTCAGTGGACAGAAACCTGTATTTTCAGTTCGGGCGATTTTTTTATTCATTTCCACCACTGTTGACAGCGACTCTTAGAAGAGTGTGATCAGGAAATGAATGTGAGGATGCTAGTGAAAAGGATTAGGAATATTCTGTTGTGGATCTGTATATTTTATTTTACTTAGGGCTTGGAGACCTCTTTTCCAAGTTCTGCATACAGCCTTGATTATACAGTAATGATAAGCCTATGTTATCACAAGGAGTAGAATTTTCTTTATGCTGAGGAAAATACATTGGGATGAAAGAGAAATACATTGGGATGTCAGCAATAAGTTATTTAGAAGTTTGGAAACAGAGTTTTTAGCCCCTGGGAGCCGTCTTGTTGCAAAGAGAGCAAAGTGGGCTTCTACTGTTTTCTTGTTTAGCAACCACCACTGTGAGCACCAGCAATGCCAGAATATTGCACTTTCCTTCATGCATTGTATGATTGGACATCTCAGTCTTTATTTTATGCAAATACTCCGTATAGGAGGAGTTCTGTCTTATGCCCTTCCCTTGTATACCAGTACAGGGATGTATAACTTAAACTGCAGCTTGATATAGACATCTGCCTGCTTCCACAGCCCAGAAGGTTTCCCAAAGCCCTGTGTAGAAAATGTCCTTCCGCCTGACAGTAGGTAGCCAGTGTGGCTGGAAAAGTATAATTTAATTAAACTAAACCTCAAATGGATCAGCTTTTCAGATTCAGTGAAAATAGCAGATGCAGTTTTGTTAATTTTGTGTCATGCATCATGTTTTCTAAGAAAACTAGAAGGAATTTGGCCAGAGTGTAGAGGAAGTGTCCTGTGTGAAGGGCATCTGCACTGCAGGAAGGTGCTGGAGGTGCTGACCCCAACACACTGAGGACCATTGCATGATGCGTTTTTGTGCACAATTCATGTTCCTCTCCCCTTCTTGATTAAGCTTTGGTAATGGAAAAGCAGTTATGTTTGATCTGTAACTGTGGTTTTCAATGACAGCAGTAATTTAAGTGTCCAATGTGTGACTACTGTACAGGAATAACTCTGTGTGGTCTGTCACAGTGGATGAAGCATTACAATATGGCACCTAAATATTCAATTTAGGTAGCAGATTTCTGGTCGAATTGGGTGTAAAGGTCCAGGTTTTGGTAGCACAGTTGTTGCAGAGGTGGCCTCTGTTAGAAGAGGCTGGGCCTACCCAGTGCTGGACACAGCTGGTTCCAGTCAGTTCCAGCTGGTTCCAGTCAGTTCCAGCTGGTTCCAGTTGGTTCCAGTCAGTTCCAGCTAGTTCCAGCTAGTTCCAGCTGGTTCCAGTCAGTTCCAGCCAGTTCCAGTCAGTTCCAGCTGGTTCCAGTTGGTTCCAGTCGGTTTCAGACGATTGCAGCCGGCTCCATTGGTCCAACCAAGCTTGTCAGTGAAGCTGGTGGCTCCCCTGTGAACTTGTATGTAAGACAGGGCAAAACATGGCATGGTTATGAGGGGAAAAATGTCAGAAACAGCCCCATGAACCCAAGGTGAGGGTTGGGAATGAAGGAGCAAAATCAAGCCTGGGATGAGGCGAGGGTAAGTGGGTGCTGTTGTTTTAATCTGTTTGTGCATCTTCTCACTATCTAAACCTACTTTGGTTGGCAATAAATTCATTTTCCCCAAGTGGAGCCAGTTTTGCTTGTGACAGTGTCTGATAAGTGATCTCCCTGACTTCATCTATTATCATCCTATTAAGAGTTTTCTGCTGTTAAGGAGGGAGCATGAGTGAGCGGCTGGGTGGGTGCCTGTCAGCCAGCCAATGTCACCCCACTGCACCAGGGTGGAAAATACAGGTAGTTCATGCATAATCACATCAAAAAGTGTCATGCTGAACACAAGCATGTCCTAGCAGCAACAGACAACTGTCATTTCCCTGCTTTGTCTGCTTGCACAATGACTGCTACACCTGTGGCAGTCGTAGCTACTGGATAATGCTCTACGTGCATGTGTTACCTTAGTATCAGCTGACTTGTCCTAACCACAAAATTGAAGTGCAACTCTGGTTTATGTCCTGGGATGTGTGGAGAGCTGTACTTTTGAGAAATAAGCTCAAAGACTATGAAGTCCCAGATATTAGTGAATTGTGCAGGTGAGCTTTGACAAAACAGACTTCAGGTTTCAACAGAATTGTAAGTAAAAACAGTTGTGTTTTCATGCAAAGTATATATTCTATTACATTTTGACTTTTTTTCTTTTCTTCTAGATAAACATCATGTCAATGGAAACAGAATGGTAGAACCTTTCCCAGAGGGAACACAGATGGCTATATTTGGTAAGACGTCGACTTTAGCATAAAAGCTTTAAGCTGTATAGTTTTACTGCATGCTAAATTTATTATTTTCAGCCTGAGTTCAGAATCAGGGCTGCTATTGCCATTTTCTAATCACTACAATTAGCTAGAGCCACTGATCATCTTGGGAGATGTCCATGCCCCAGAAGGAGTACACTGAAAGTATTTTGCTGAGTTATACAAACAGAATATTTAGTTTCTTATTTTTTATCATACAAACTCCCAAATAGTAGGTTTTTATGTATGTTAAGTTCTGTAAGATTTTTCATTAGTTTAAACAACACTGAAGGTGTTGACTCTCCAGACCTTAAGTCATACTGTTGGGTAGAAAGCTTTATCTACTGTACTTGCAGAGTTGTTACCATTTACATGTTACCAAACCAAGCCTGCTGTTGTGTACTTTGTGAATAATCCCATAGACTTCCTACTGAGTGACAACAGAGCTGGAAAAGTGTACAGTTGTAAATGAGAAGATGTTTAATTTCATTGTATTTGTGCTATTTTGCATGAATATGTAATTCTTTGAGCCCTTTTGTAAAACTTGAAAAAAGTATTTCTCTGGAGAAATGAGGAATTACTTCTGGAAGAAACAGCCATCCTAAAATAAGTCAGAACCACTAGCTTTTTTTTGCCAAGATATGGACTTCATGCAAATCTGGAAATAGTCAGAGCTGTCATTTCAGAATGTGCTAAACTTAGTCCTTAAGGGCGAGCCTATGGAATTTACCTGGGAAGAAAAAAGTGGATTCCTGTGACAATTATTCTTAAAACTTACTGTGGTAGAGAATGAAAAATTTCCTAAACCTGTTTTAAGCTATAAGAATAGGTTGTTTAGAAAAGACATAATTCTCTGTTAGTTTCTACACGATGGTACAAAAGTGCCTTAGAAAATTTATTATATCCTCTTAAATATTTATCTATCTGTGATGTTGTAGTATGTCTTGATACTACTTGATACACCTGCTATATCATCTAGTCTGATTGAGTTGTGAATTATGTTAAGTACAGGGCAGGTATATAAAGCAGTCAACACTATTTTTGACCTGAGCCTATTCTAATAAAATAAATATAAATATTGTCACACACTATGTATAAGAAAAACTGGAAGATATACATAAAAATGGAGGATGTAGCTATGGAAGGAGTTATTCTGAGAAGCAATGCTATATAAATGTCCAATATGATATAACAAAAAGAATAAAGGCAGCCTTTAAATATGTAATCAGGGGTATAGTGAGTTGGAATTTAACAGGCAATTTTACACCCATATGCAGCGTTTCCAAGAGAGATACTAAAATATATTTCACATTCTATTGAGTAATTAGGTAAAATTTATTAATAACAGCAACTAAAAGGTGAAACGCTGAAGCAAACCATCATAGGAACCAAGAGAATCTGCATATCATCCTGTCTTCAGACAAGGACTGGGAGATTTAGCTGGGTGCCTAGCCACGGGCTTCAGATGGTTTGGCATCACTAGGCTGCCAGCTGCCAGACCAGGCGGATGGAGGTCTCCTATAGTTCTGTCGTGTGATAACTTGGAAGTCCTTGGGCACCCAAAATGGACCTAAACACTTATCAGGCACCCCATTCGCCCCAGTTGCTTCCTGAGGTTATACATCAGTAGAAAACACACTATTCATCTCTATAAATGGAAGAGTAGTATAAATTATCTTCCCTACATGAAACAGAACATAACCTTAGATAACCTGATCATCCGTACTGTGTTAAAGGTTATGAATCTGTATTTTGCAGGAGAAAGAAGCTTATGTCAGTATGATGTTTTCTCAGTCACTGAGTTAGGCAATAGTGATCTATCTGGTCTAATGTAGAAAAAGAAAAGACTCTGTGTAAGTATTTCAAAAAACCTGTGCAGTGTCTGAAAGTTCATATATAATAACAGTTTACGTATCTGTCTGGAATGAATTGATGATCTTAATCTACTTTCAAATAACAGAGGTGTATTCACATCTGAAATATTTAGCAATCCTGTGTGGAATTCAAAGGGCTAAGTTAGCCATAGGCACTAATTTATCACCCCAAAATTATCTTTTCATTCGATTATTGCAAAATATCACAGTAAACATTAAATTCTCTGTAGTGCTAATGTTGCTGTAGTTACCATGGTTAAAGAGGAGAAATGGTTTGTGGGTATTGCCATTCAGTTATCAACATGACTTCTTGAAGTTCTCTTCAACGTTCCTCTAATTCAATATTGTCTTCCTGCCAGTATTCCCTTGTCTGTGGATTTGGGGAACATCAAAAAATTCTTGGAATGGTGGAATGACAGATTGTTTGATAGTTTTGTTCGAACTAATGGAAAAAGGATTTTAAGTTACCTTTTGAGTTCTAAGGTTAAGATGGATGTAGAGATTGTCCTCTGAATAATTTCTTATAGCAGGCAGGGTCAGGGAGTTCTGGTGCAGTCTGATGTTGATATAGTCCTCACTATTTATATTGTTAGAGCTCCTCCTTTATCTCCTTTGTGATGCTTAGATCAATTTCCCAGTGTTTGTGCGGGTTGTTGGCATGAGTGCTGCTATTGATTGTATGACGGTTGATTGTACATAGTTTGTACATTTTCATAGAAATTAATATCCTACCTACAGAATTTCATTGGAAGAGCTCAAAATCTTATTAAACACCCTGGCTGTAATCATTCCTGACGAAGTCTCTTATATTCCTATCAAGCCTGATAACTTATATCATTTTTAAATTGCCCTACATTTTCCACAAGAGTGTGATTTCAAATGTTGGGATAGGTGCTGAAAACTCATGCTGCTGCCATCTGTGCTGTGAATAAATGGAAAACCTACATGTTCTTAGGTTTACTATTAGACCTGAAATATACTAGTATACAAACATGACTCTGATGATAATTGTTGTCATTTGTTGGCATTGGCATCACATTCTGATAAATGATGCTACAATTCATTTTTGCTACCTCCAAGGAGGCAGTGCTTGCTGGCCCCACATGAATGGGGATGAAAAGAAGTACTCAGAGAAAAATATTGCGTGAGTAATTCTTCTTCTCAGATTGTTACTCATCCTATCCATCCATTTTATTCCCCTTAACAGCAAGTTTTTTATATTTTAGGACTCTGTAGCTAGGAGGAAAAAACTGAGCGAGTTATTTGTAGGAGTAGTGTCTCTGACTCTACCTTAGCAAGAGAGTGCTTCTTAAATCTCTTCTGTGAGATCTCTTCCTTTAATCCTTTAATTCTGACTGCACAGGGACAAGTCTCAAAAAGCAGTAGTCACTGAGAAGTAATCCCTCTTCCATAAAAATATCTAGAAAAGCTGAAAGATGGTAAATAATCTTATGATTTTATCATAAGAGCAGTAGTTACTAAGAAGTAATCATTCTTCCTTAAAAATGTCTGGAAAAGCTGCAAGATAGTAAATAACTGTATGATTATCCTCACTACTTGCAGTGAATATTCCTACTACTTGGATAGTTTCAGATTCACCACTAAAAATACAATATAAAATGTAATACTGGGTTGTAAACACTAATCCTTTTACCTGCTAGCAAAATGCAGTTAGATTGCTTTATATAGCTCCATCTTCTGCAAAACCTCCTTAGAGATGCTCTTAGTAATGCTATACTATTTGCTTTATGATATGACTTCATGTTTTGATCAAGGTACAGGAGGAACGTACACGGGTAATTGTTCCTGCAGCTTTCCCATTTATAACAGAACCTCACAGTTTTCAACAGACTATTTAAATGATCTTGAGATTCTCGGGTTGTCTGTTTAGCATCACTCAGCTGCCTAAGATATGCCTATTGTCCATTAGAATAAAGAAATGTGTCCTTGTTTCTACAATGGTGAAAAAGCTAGATTTCAAGGGTGAGGGTGACTCTTTAATGGAAATGTTTTAAGGCTAACCATCCAGTGACCTCTTAATCCAGATTCCAGGTAGTAATGAAGCACTAAAAGCACAAGAGGTGCATAGACACTGCACAAGGTCTCACTGAAAACACTGTAGAATTCTATATCAAAATCATTTTGTCCCTTAAAGTAAAGAGGGGGGTGTATTCCCAACTTCAGCTGACATAATGCTGGGTATTAGGTGTTTGAGTTTTAGATGGCAAAATAGAAGAGATTCAATAAATGCCTGTAAAGATTTTTTTCCTATCATTTTTATGGCCACAGATATTTTCAGATAAAAATATTTTGCCTATATTGACTGTTTTTGACCAAAAAAAAAACAAACAAAAAGAGAAAACCTGAACATAGATTAGGGGATTGGTAATGTTTGGAAAACAAGTAATTTAAAGTCTACAATCAAGTTTTGGATGGAGGTGTATGCAAATGATAAAAGTGCTTCAAAGCTGCGGAACATATGCTTTCAATGAATGAATACTTCCATCAGTGCCATTGAACTGATATTTTACACACATTTAAATGCACTGCTGTATTATACTCAGCAACATTTCTGGTCAGAGTTTCTGACTTTTAAGTGTGTATTTTTCTGAAACAGCTGCTGCTATTGCAAGACTCCAGTTTATCACAGACCAACTACATATTCCCTGTGCTTTATATCATGTATCACATAAAATGAAACATTGTGTGTACATCATAGAAGAACTCTTACTTACCTTTACTAAAACCTGGCAATAGTTCAGATTTGTAGTTATTTCACTTTTTAAATACAGGACTATGTTATGTTGTATTTGCTTGACATGTACTGGCTAATAATGGGGTAATTGGTTTCTTGATGTAAACAAAATATAGACAGAAGTAGGATGTTAAGTAACTGATCAGATTTAATTACAGACATTTCGGAATTGGCAGACAGATCCAAGCTTGTTCACCTTCTGCTCTGCACTTAATAGACAGCAGCATGTTCCAGTAATTCTGTGTAGCCGTATTATTGTTGTATTTTGCCTGAGTTTTTATGACCTATTGAGATTCAGATGAACCCTATGCATTCCCACTGCTTCCAAAGGTTATTTGAAAACTAAAATAGCATTACCCCAAGGTTGTCCTTTCTCAGCCTCCACATGTGGCCTCTTCAGCTGCCTCTGCAGCACTGCACCGTCCAGCCCCGACACGGCTCAGGCTGCTGGGGAGCTGAGCTCCGCACACAGGACCTGCTCTTGGATGGTTCAGCCTCTCCCAATAAAGGTTTCACCAGGACAACTGTTCAACTGAGGGAAAATCATTTCCATTTCTTATTGATGTGTTTCTCTTGTTCAGACAGTCCAGAATGTTTTGGCTACTCCTTTCAGCTGAAAGTCATAGGACTTTTTAATTAAATCCCAAAGACGTACTTGGCAACCATTGCAGAGAATTCTCTGGTGTAAGCCATTACATGGTCCCATAATTGCAAGATTTCTGAAAGACCAGAGCAGAATTGGATCTTTGTATTGGGTCTTCAGACTTAAGGGAGCTACTTTAAACCTGTGATTAACTATTTATTGTCATTCATTTGCACAAACTATTTTCATAGTTTCTATAACCTCAGTGAAGAGAATAATCTAGGTTCAAATTTTCGTGCTCTCTAGATCTGATGGATATTTGGGAAATCTTGACCAGTAAAGGAATATTTTGTGTGTGTGTTCTGCTTTAAAAAATTTATCATGAGATTCAATGAGGTTATTATCAGCAGATAAATATAATAACAGACAACAGTATTCATTATTTATTTTGCTGATCACTCGGAGGTGGGATGATGTATTTAAGATGTATTTATTCATGATCACTGTATATAAGTTTTCTTTACTCATTCCTGAAACAGCTACTGATAGCTGCTGTCAGATAAGAAAGTGTGTTAAGGATGTCCTTTGGTCCGACTCAGTTTTCAATTACTGTGGTTTTATAATGAGTTCTGTTGTTCTCACCATGAAAAGGAAATCATAGGAAACAACGTTTGGATCTCAAGAGAAATACCGTTATTTTAGATGGTAAGAAAAGATCAAACAGCTTTTCTCTGTTGCTCAGGAAAGGAAAAAATCTTTAAACCATGCAACACGTCAGAAGATATTATAACTCTATCTGAAGAGAATATAAGACTTCATGATGTTGAAACAGGTGTGTGTGCTGTGACCCAAATTGTATGAGAAATATCTACAGCGATATTACCAGATGTTATTAGGTTCAGATTGTGGAAGAATTGAGAGCCAGAGGGAACATCTTCCAGAAGGGATTCATGTTTCTTATGCTAATTCTCTTTCAACATCTTGGAAGAGTGAAGGAAGTGTACTAATTGGCTGGATTTGTACAGTGTTGAAGTTTTAAAGCTGTCCCACATTCACAAGATAGTGTAAAAATGGACGGTGAACTTTCTGGAGTTCTAGAATGAGAAAATAGACCTGTGAAGATATTGCATAACAGAAAGGGATTGTCTAAAGGGAGGCTGCTGTGTCCCTAAGCAAAATTATGTTTCTACTCTTACCTTCAAAGTATGCTTATTAAATAAATATATGCTTATTTCCCTTTTTTTATCTTCCAGATACTGATTTATGGCCAGTGTCTTTTCAGTGCCTCTTCCAGAGAACTGTAACAGAGCCCAGTTCCCTGCCTCCACTATCTGGTCCTGGTCATCCTTGTTGCCACTGGCACTTAAACATCCTGTTCCTCGTAATCTTGCCCGAAGTACAGTGCTCTGGTTTGCTGGTCAAACCTTCAGGGGTTGTGTCAGCTGTAAGCAGTTGCCAGGGAATGTTCCCTGTTTAGGATTTAAGGCTCTAACCAGGTAGCCTTGAATTGAAAATTTTCCTCTTAGGTGATAAACACAGAAATGACCATAATTCTGGAACCCTTTGAAAATAAAAATGTAATATTCAATTTCTGTTGTGCTACAGCACATCATTTACCTTGTGTGTTAAGTGCCGGCGATCTGATTTGATAGCTCTGTGCGTTGCAATTGCAGAGCACTATGCGAGACAGACCCAGATAAATACAAAATGGTACAAGTCTGCTTGGTCTTTGCCAAGGATGTTGCCTGACATATATAAACACTAATAAGGGACAATAAAGTATCCTTAATGTAAAGTGAAAACTGTCCTTGATCAGCACAACCCTTCATAACATTCTTTTATTTCAAAGATCCACGACTCTTTGCTTCTGAAAACAGAAGTAATGTGGCCTTCAAACACAATATCTGTCCTTTTCCATCAGGGACTTGTTTACCTTAATTTAGCTTTCTTGAGGTAATGAAGAATTTAGCTTTGTGTGGATTTCCACTTAGAGTGTGTATTGCACATTGGCGAAGATCTGGAGGTTTTAAAGAGTAAATCAGATGCAGCTTTTCAGTCAACATCATTCACCTTAAAACATACGTTTTAGATTTTTGGGACTTTCCCACTGAGCCAAGTAGAAAAGCCATAGTTGGTTTTCATGGGTTTTGGGGTAAGGCTCAGTGAGCTGCAGTGGAAGGAATTGCCTCTAATGTGTTTGATTTCCCATGCAAAAAGCCAGCAGAGAGCACCTAGATTACTTTTGCAATGCAAAAGCCTTGCAGAGAAGTAATTTCTTGCCAATGATAAATAGGGATATATCAGTGACTGGGATGAACATATGCTTGGCATCATTCTGAGTTGGTTTAAGTTTGAAATAGAAGTAAATTATCCTGTTAATGACTAGGGGATGCCCTCATCAGATTTATGCTGCTTTGTGGGAGATATATGTGTGTGTGTGTTTATGTGCTGGGATATACACACATACACATTTACAATCAGAATTTATCCTTAGATTCCTGTTCATAAAGCACAGAGCATGCTGACATGACATAAAACACATCGAATAGTGATGTTTTATTCTATTCAACCATGAAAAATGTGATGCTAATTGTCAGTAGTTACAACAGCAGAGGAAAAAAAAATACAAGGAGGTTTTTGGAGGCATGAAATTGTGTTGTTTTTTATAATTTTAGACATACTGTAACATTCAGTGCATTTTACAGATTGTAGTGGATTTATCCTTACAATGGCACCGTCACAGACTGACAATTTTAGAACTGGGGATATGAGACAGAGCAATTAGGGTCCTATATTTAAAAAAAAAAACAAAAAAAAAACAGACCGCTTATTATTGAGTTACTCAGTCTGGGATAATTTAGTGTGATTTTGTTGATTTTCAGTTTTTCTCTCCTTATGAAGTTATTAGTGATCTCAAAAAATATATCATTATATATCTTGCTTAAAATCTGAGACATAAAAATCTTCACATACTTTTGCAATACTTGCTCAGAAACACTTCTGCAGCTCAGGGGAACCAACTGGAATCTTTATATTGATCTCATCAGTTCTTTGAACTCATCAGGCTTGAATTAATCTCAATAAATTTTAGGCATCTAATCCAAAGTGGTCTTCAAGAATCCCTTCCTAGTCAGAGATATCACATCTGGAGGTCAGTTCATAACAGTTTCTGTCTGAGAAAGGAATGAATCACCCTCTGTTGGTGCCTCCTTCTGTCAAAAGCTATCTAAACAACTAGCTTAGACCAGAGGGAATTCATTCATTTGCATAAATGTGTTGCAAATATTTTATCCTAGGGCATTTGAGACATCCACAGGGGGCTGGCAAGGATGATACAGGTCTCACAGGAGATCCGTGCTCTTCTGAACTAGCAGATGAAAGCCAGATAGAATTATCTAAGACATCCCAAATGGTATCAGGTACCTAAGTTTAGGGGTGCCATCTGCAGATGAAGACCTCTAGAAGTAACATGCGTGTGTCTGTGTGTGAGAAAGGTGTCTGATCTCCTGTTACAGCCCCTGGAAAGCTGGTCAGCAGGGCAGGCAGGATACAGTTGCCCAGATTTGGTTTACAGTGCCACTTTCTGTAAATTGTCCTTGATTTCTTGCTTCCAAGGACACAGGTTGGACGGTAGTCATATGTGCCACTCGTATGCCAGTCCTGTGCAGAATTGCTTCTGAAGGCATCTCAGGTGCCACCAGATGCCTTTATTTGTCTATACTGAGCCCTGGATCCCCACCGACCACAACAGGGGGCTTGGACACGTGTAACTCATGAACACCCAGCTCTAGAGACCTAAATGCAGTTCAAGTCTGCATGCTGAAGCCTAGAGGCTTTTATTTCAAGTGTGAGGTTAGCAGAGAACTGCTTCTAAATTCTTGAGTATTTCTCTCAGAGCCCCTTATCTTCCAGTACATGTCAGGTGCATTATTTGCCCTTGTATTTAGGGTAATTCCACATTATTAAGATTACCTTCAGTGACAACCTGTGCTGGCTAGTACCAGCTCTCTGCCTCTTCTGGACAGCACACAAAAATCTGTTGTCTTCAGAAGAGAGTGAAGAGTCCAGCATTTTAGAGGGTCAGACAGAATTCTGTTCCAGGTTTTTCTCGCAGAATACCACCTGGCTTTGCTCTCTGCGCAGGAGATACTTTAGTAAAAAAAAAAAAAAAAAAAAAACAAAGTAAAAAGAAGGAAGAAAAAAGAACACCAAAAATCCCATCAACATCTAAAAGAAAGAAATAATATGATCAGTTTTTCAAATAAGATAAGCAGCACTAATCACAAAAAAAAATCTGATTTGAGCTGAACTGTAAGTAATTTTGAAACAGCCGTAGTTATTTGTTTGTGAGCCAGGGAAAACAGCATGCAATATGTCAAGCTTTGAGATAAAATTTATTGGTGTGTCATTGGCTTAAATCCAACATTATGCTCATAAATAATATAATCCTAGTGTGACACATTTCTGCTTGAACCTTGACTGAAAATTATTGAGAATCATGTTATGAATTATGTAGTAGCAGTCACGCATTCAAGTCAAAAGGATATAACTTGGGCGAAATGTTGAAATGTATTTGTAATTAGGTACACAGTCTAAAGACGCATAGGTGCAGGAAGGACAAGGTGTCTTTCTTTGTATCCGAAGGCATAACATGGAGCCTTGCTGCAGACTCAGGCTGATGGTCACCCAGCTTTTATTGACTCATTTTCTAGGATGGAAATCTAGGATCTGTATCTCTTGCATGCTATTAGCACCATCTTTGGTGTCTTATTTATGCTAGCTCAGTGTGACCCAAGGCTCCAGACAAATCCCTGACAGCACCTCTAATACAGACCAACTGCACAGCAAGATGGGAGCAACTTGGTGTATTTCAGTGAAATGCATGTGACAAACCAAGAGAGGACAAACTTGTGGGTTTAAGCATCAGGATGGTAGTACTCACACTGATCAAGTGTGAAAGTGTTATCCTCTGTGTCAGATAAAGAGAATAACAATTGCTTTGCTTTGTGGAGACCTATAAAATCAAGATCGTTTTACTGTGCTACGACATTACAGATCTGGGCATATTTTTAGGTGGAGGACTTAGATTTTAGTAGCTAGCATAGTCCCCCTCAAACCATTGTGTAGCGTGCTGCTTGGCCATAGTTAGCAGTGGTTATTTCTAGTTTACTACAGAAATTCACACTTGGCTTCTTCTCTTTTGTTCACCCTTACTGCTTGTACTCTGTTCCCAGTCTCTCTTCCTGTGGGACCCAATCAGTTCCTTTGCAGTGAGACCTGTATGTGGTTATGGGAATAGTTCATCCTGGTACCACACTCATCACGCTGTGAGGCAGAATGAAGTTTCACTCCCTCTTTTCTCTGCTGCCCTCAAAACCCTCCTAGTGGGCCTCATGTCCTGTAATGTCGTGATGTGCTCTTCTGTCATGCGCCAGTGCATTCAGCCCCCACCTTTTGTCCTATACTATGGAAACACTGCCCTTCTGGTCTTACAGAGGTTTGAAACAAAACCCTGAATTGAAAAAAATGTGTGCATACATAGGCATAACCCAAATTGTGCCTTAGTGCCATAGGTAAAATGTGTTTTGCATGGTAATGGAAGAAGAAGGCTGTTGACCATGTTTTCTATCTCAGAGCTTTAGACATATTCAGCCACCTGGAGCTGACTATAGTGTGAGAATTTGGCATCTGTGCAGAATTCATGAATACGTCTGACTGTACTTGTTCTAGTAGTGTACTGTCAGACAAAGGAGACTGCATATAGCTGGAAACTTTTCATATGGATTTCCTCTTACTAATATCTCCTATCTCCTTTCTTTTTGCTTTCATCAACAGACTTTAGAGTAGGTCACCAATGCCTCTGTGTGTGAGACAGGGCCAAAATTTTTATTTTTATAAGGTTTGTTTATACTATAATTTTTTAAATCTTGAGCTTAAATATTGCCAGTTACCTCATTTTAAAATAAATCTCAGTCCCCTGTATTTACAGACTACAATTATTTGTGCTTTATTATGCTGTAGACCAAACCCAAGGGTAAAGCAAAGATATTTGTAGCCTTGAGGCAGTACAGTTGCTTTAACGGGCTTATTGATTATATACAAATAACTTTCCCCAAATTCAAGGTACTGACTGTGTGGATCCAAAATATTTTGGAGCATGTGCTGAAACTTACAGAAGTGTTATGTTGCTTGGAACCTGAGGCTATGAGAGTCTTTCAGATCTCAACCAGTTGCATTCTCTCTGGCTGCAACTTGCTGTGAGCCTGGGACACTTTGCTGATGACTCCATCAGTCATAGCTTGTCCCCAAATTCCCTGCATGTACACAGCTTCGTGGAGGAGAGTAATATATGGATTTTTAGTGATGGTTAGTATGTGTATTCTTTTCCCTGTCAATGCATTGTTGGAAAGTGGAATAGGAAAGGTGTTCCCTCATGATGAGTACTGTATGCATTTCTGCACCCCATATGTCAAAAGAAATCTAGCAGAACTGAAAAAAAAAATAAATTAGAGGGGGCAAAAAGGGTGATCAGAAGTCTGGAGCATCTTCTGTACAAGGAACAACTGGGTACACTAGAACTATTCAGTATGAGAAAGAGATAAAAGTGGGGCATAAGAGAGACCTACAAAGTGATATGTATGGGGAATGTAAAAGAGAGTTGATTTTGCAGAATCAATCTTCTTTTTGAAGAAATAGAGGCTGTCAAAAGATGCATGTAGGAGCCAGTTTTGAAATGAATCAGAGAAGCTGGAGTCAAATAAAAGACTGGATCTCCTTGCCAACGGATTTTATGTGTACAAAAGGTTTCTGACCTTGAAGTGAGGCCAGGAGATGTGGTTGGAAGACAGATCCACTGAGAGTTATTCAAACCACAGAAAGCACAGGAAATCCTGCAAATGTCAGAGACAAGGACAGTAGTAATGGTAATGGTAAGTACTGTGTGTATTTGTGCTTTACTTATTCTTCCCTCAGTGCCTGCTGTTGGAGACAGGCTACTGGGTGAGATGCATCCCTCTTATATCATGCACTGTATGTCATTGGTCATAAATATCACGTGTATTACCTATCATATCACATCAGCTTTTCTACCATTAATTAATTAAAGCTGTAGGGAGTCACGTAGTGAGAACCTGTGTGGTGTTTTGAAAGTATGGGAGTCGTTCTTGAAAATGGTGTTGAAAACCATACAAATGCAAGTCACAGCTGCCATTAGCTCCCTGTTGAGAAAGATTTGTAATGAGAAATAATAAATAGATGCGCGAGAATCCTTTTTTGCTAGACAGTAACTGTGGGAAAGTTTTCTCAAATGATGTTCATTCTAGCCTCACCTAATCCTCTTTGAAGTTGTATATCAAGAAAAACAACAAGCCCCTGAAATTATTGTTTTTCCTGTTTTTCCGCAAAGGAGGCAAAATGACTGATTGCATAGACAATGCCGTAAAATAGGCAGGTCTTTCTGGATGCATGTCTAGCTTGGCAGGGGTCCGAGAGCTGTCTATGCCTCTGTGCTCGGGAAGCAGGTAGGCGGAAGGCACAGCATGGAGGGGGCTTGTGCAGCTTCCACCCTGGGGCAGCACAGCTCTGTCTCTGTGGCTGCAGTACCTGAGTTATCCAGGCCTGGTTGGATATCCTGGCTGTTATCCAAAATGCAGGGGTCTCTGACCATGGTTTGCAGGAACTGATTGACTTCACTTCAGCATTCACTCTGTTGCATCTCAGGTTTGTCCATCATGTACCACATAAGCTGTCAGTGTTGCATATTGCATTGCTATTATTTTTTAATACTTGTTGATTCAAAAACTGTGGAAAAAAAAAAAAAAGAGCAAAGTTCTGCTGCGTACAAAAATAAGTCTCTCTCTGCTTGTCCAAAGGATTGCTATCCTACTTCATGACAAAGATGGCCATTGCCACCTTAGTTGGCTGCTGGCGGCTGCCATGGTGCTTCCTTAAAAACAGCAGTGTGTATGTCCATACCACGTTGGAGGCTCTCCCAAAAGCTAGCCTCACCATTAGAGAGGCTATTTATTATAGCAAAAGCATGCTACTACAGCCCTTAATACAGCCTGTGTGCCTCATGATGCCCTCTAGCTTAATAACCTGGCAAGCACATCCAGAGTGCATGGGCGTTTAGAAGATGTCTAAGAAAACCAGTGGGCTGGACAGCGAGCAGGTCATGGACTTCGCTGTGCTTGATGGCAACTCCTTTGCCAAGGCATCAATGGAGTGGAGACGCTGCCTCACTAACTATTACAGTTATTTTATTTTCAACAACGACATGCCACGTTTTTTGCGAATGAGTGCACGTCACATACTGCATAAATGGTGAATGACTAACCACATATCCATTTGGCCTCTCTTCCTCTGTATATAAATTACTTTTTCTATAATAATCTTCTCCAGTTTTTTTTTTTTTTTTTTTAATTGGAGTAAATATCTTTTTGGTGCTGGATAGGAAAGTATTCTATTTTGCAAGTGAGAATGTACCAAAATTCTATTGGCTATAAGTCCTGGAAATTCTGTATTTCTGTTAAGGCCAGCTGTGGTTCAAAATAGATTAATTATAACGATCTTCTAGGTACACTCAGAAGACATTTATTAGTTTGGGCTTTTATTGGAAAAGGGTTAAGGGTATGTTTCTGTGGAGCTGGGGAGAGGAGGACTAAAGGGCTATTTGTTGGATTGGCTTGTTATTGAATGTAATTATTTTTTGCTCCTGAGCAATTATAGATTGTAATTTTAAATAATTGTCAGGGTGCCTACAGCTTTCTATTGTAGTCTAAAATCTAAGGTTACAGATAAAGTAAGTAATATGACATTACTTTTTTCTGAATGTGTGTGTTGGCAGTTAATTTAACTTAGCAATAGTTATCCAAAAAGAAAAGAATAAAGCAAGGTTTCTATTCCTTGCAGTAAACAAACTTTGTAAACAAGTTATTATTGTCTGCAGTGTAGCCCTAAAAATGATTCTTATTTTCCCTGTAAGAAAATGTTTGTGGTGCTTTGCTTTTATAATAGTGGAATATATTTTGTTTTGCCTCTGTATATTTCGAGCTCCCTGAGGTTGCTGAGAGATTACAGAGATTTTCACAAGACAAGGGTAAGGCTTCGCTATTATTGCAGAGATGAATTTTTATGAAAGATACAGTTTCAAGAGAATCAAATGGATTACACAGCCCTGATGACATCTCTTATTTTATGTGTATATCAAGTTCTACTTGAGTAGCAGAGCACTAAAGTGTGTCAAATGACCGAGGATGATCTAAAATGAATCTCTGGTGCGAAGTGCTGGAATGCTTAGAGCAAAGGAAGATCACAAAATGATTTGAAAGCCTCGAATCAATGACTGAACTAAAGATGTGATGCTTTGCAATGAAGCAAATAATCAAGTTGATGATAGGACCATGTAGCTCTATCTCAATCTCTTTCACATATTATTGTACCAGGGGTTCCTTTTATCCCTAACAGACTTTCGAAAGGTAATATATTAAGAAACTACTCCCTTCTTCAACGTAGATAGAAAAGTGGCTAGACTGAATTTATCTGTGCACAAGCTGGCATAATTAATTAACTGTATCCTTGGATATTCTGTTGTGTTAATTCAGATGAAGATTTTGTTCCACTTTTGGACACCTCAGTGGTGTGCAAAGAGCTTATGATGCTTTTATTCATACATATGGCATTTTTATTGATCCAGTAATTTATTTTTTTAAGAGACATTGGAAAGAGTAAATAGTTAATGCTGTCAGAATTTTGGCCATAAACCCTGTTGCTCTTTTTTTCTATCACAAATTCCTTTCTGGGTCTTTGGGACACTTCAGGCATCATCTTTGTGGCCAAGAAATATTGGGTGCCTACAATACTTTGTAAGACTGCCCTTTAGCCAATTAGACATGGAAGACACGCAGTGTTAATCCAGACATTTTGCACTTAAGGACTGACTGTTGTTACTTTGTGAATAGCACTTCTTTTCTGCAGATCATATCCATTTTTGGTGCAATATTGCTTTATATGTGATCCAGTTGTTCATGTGAAAATGACACCCAGTTGTTCCCAGCCTTGAACATTCACTCCATCATATTCCAAAATCCACAAACATTGAAGAAATCATGTATTTATTGGTTTCCATGATTTGTACGATTTGTGACACTTCTCCTTTATGTGTATGGAATGGCCCTGTAAATAGAAAACTAAAATTTTGGAGAGGTTGCTGAATTGTTCTGCATTTTTACCCAGAACCTAGCACAATGGGATTCAAAACTGTGACAAAGGCTGTTATATGATGTGCTATGGTACTGAAAACAGCAATGCCACTAATGATGGAAACAGGCCTTGAAGAAATCTTTTGCAGTCTGCATTCAGGCTTGAATTCCTGGAGCCTTCTTCTCATCTCATTTTTACCAGATCTGCACATCTAAATATAATGGAATCGATGACTAATACAATACCAAGAAAACAGAATTAGTTCCATTTCATGAGTGAAGCTCAATCAAAGAACAAGATAATTTTTATGAGGTGGAAATCTTCAAGAGTGAGACTTTTTTTTTTTTTTATGAGTCATCTATTTATTGTTAAACACTTTTTGTCTCTTTTTTTGCCCCATGCCTAACATTGACTGGTTCTGTCCTCAGCCTGACAAATGCCAAGATCACCAGTTGGTATATCTGGCTCAACTTGTTCAAGCAGTCAGAATTTTCAGATGCATTTTCTGTACTTTTGGAGGCAGCTCTTTATTTTGTCTTATTTTTCCCATTACTGTATTGTAGGTATATTCCACTGCCAAAAGATGATTAAGATGAAAGTTGCTACATTTTATCTAGATCAAGTTTATGGAAGAGTATAAATCAACAAAAATATGGCAAGGAAAAAGTTAGAAAATACATCATTTTATCAAAGGGTGTTTCTATCAACTAGCAGTCATAGCATGAAAAAGAATTAGTCTAAACAAAGACCTGTTAGTTGGGATTCTTTGGTATTTTTCCAAAAGGGATTCTTTGCTTTGCTTTGGGACCACTCATACCTCGGTTGTGGAGTACTTAAAGTAATAATTCATAAATTATGGTTCATGTGAGGCTTAATTATTGTGTGCGAAGTGCTTTGATGTTTTTGGATGAAAGGAGCTAAATGCATGTGAATTAGTATTTAAGTATTTGCTTTCTAGAGGAGGCAGGAAACATGGTTCCCCAGATCCAAACAGCTGCTGCCAGGCTTCCTCCTATGGCATATTCCCAAGCTGGTGTCCTTCTGGGAGCTGGGCAGTAGAGCCCGTGAATTGTATGTATATGTTTGGGCCTAATGAATCCTGCGTGCTTTCCAACTCCTTTTAACCTTTCTCTCCTAATTAAGGAAATGCTGAGCATGATTAACGCAATATAGATGCAGAACAGCCACTAGGAACAAAGCTTGTACCCCAAGACTGCAGGAAAAGGCAGCGCCACAGAAGTTGTTGGCTTTCTTCACTCTCCCAACATCTACTTCTCATCCTACCCACTTGTAGAAGCAATTTGCACTGTTAACTCTGATGATTTAGACCCAAGATGAACCTCCTGAAGGGTTCATGTGAAGCTGGCAGGCAGAAGCAGTGTTGCACAGATGTCCTCCCAGATCTTTAGGTTCAGGTTGGAAATTAGGAGACATTTCTGCTCAGAAAGAGCAGTCAGGCATTGGGACGGGTTGCCCAGGGAGGTGGTGGCGTCACCGTCCCTGGGGATGTTCAAGGAAAGGTTGGACGTGGTGCTTAGGGACATGGTTTAGTGGGTGACGTTGGTGGTAGGAGGATGGTTGGACCAGGTGATCTTGGAGGTCTTTTCCAACCTTAATCATTCTGTGATTCTGTGAGATCTACATGGTGGAGGAACGTGGCATGGGTGCAGGGACATTCTGGTGCATCACTCAAAGGTCAGGAAATTTGGCCAGTGTTTTAAATATTCTTTAAATATTTTTTAAATATACTCATTCCAGTGTGTGATGCCAACCTTTCAGATCAGCGTAAGTGATTTTTTGAGTTGTCCATACCTTCCAGTTTCTGCAAACTAAAGGAAAGGAGTTTTCATACAATCATAGAGTCACAGAATGATTCAGGTTGGAAGAGACCTTAAAGATCATCTAATTCCAACCCCCTGCCATGGGTAGGAACACCTTCCACTAGACCAGGCTGCCCCCAGCCCCATCCAGCCTGGCCTTGGGCACTGCCAGGGATGGGGCACCCACAGCTCCTCGGGGCAGCCTGCGCCAGGGCCTCACCACCCTCTGAGTGACAAATTTCTCCCAGATGCCTGATCTAAAGCTCTCCCCTCTGAGTTTAAAGCCGCCCCCCCTTGTCCTGTCCCTACCCTCTGACACAGAGTCCCTCCCCAGCCCTCCTGCAGCCCCTCAGGCCCGGGCAGGCTGCTGGGAGGTCTCCCCGGAGCCTTCTCCTCCCCAGGCCCAACACCCCCAGCTCCCTCAGCCTGGCTCCAGAGCAGAGGGGCTCCAGCCTCTGCTCATCCTCGGGGCCTCCTCTGGACTCATTCTACTATGTCCAACAGAGGATTTTGATGATGGAATTTTCTTACTATTTGGATTCACCAGCAAGCAGTTTTGTTAACCTTCAGGATAAAATTGGTTTAAATATTCCTGTCTATTGCACGGGGAAAGAATAAATACTGAGGCAGTGAATAAGGCCATCTTTGAAAGTATTTTAATACGCTGAGATGTGTATATCCCTGCTCTCTACTGGTTAAGATCAAAATTGCATTTAAATTAGAAAATCTGAAACCTCTCCTACTGTAGCTGTAAAGTTCATGGCAGCTATGGTTTGTGCCTTATTAACATCCTTGATATTGGATTCAAATTTATTAAAATCCTATTGATTTTACATTAAATATAACTTGTAACATTCTTTTTTGATGGATTGAATAAATAAATTTTAAGAATTCTTTTCTATCTATTGCTTTTCCCAATTTGAGTGCTGTTGTCTTATAGGGTCTTTGAAAAGTCTTACTTATGAGATGTTATTCATATTTTTCTTGCTGAAAACATGGCAGTTTTTCTGTTGACAGTAAAATACTCCCTTTCTATTATGGTATTCTTCTTTTCCTCTTAAAATAATCTGTTGTGCACGTTTTATACAAACATACATACATACGCACACATGTGCCCACACGCTCTTCGAATGTCAGCAGCTACCATACTGGCATAAATGAATTGCCCGGGCATTTGTTAATTTGAATGAACATGAGGCTTCTGCTTCTCCTATGGAAAATGAAGCAAACCCAACAGTTTCTCTGGGAATTCATGCAGTGTGAACAGAACACATCTTGGCAAAATGGTGAGCCAAGAAATTCCTCTTTAGTTGCTCTGTTAGGCAAACTGCATTTTAAATTTCTTGCCGAGGGCTTTGTTTGACTTGCCCCAGGCAAGCTGTTCAACATATTTATCAACCCTGTTGTAGCATTAGCGCCAATGCTTATCTGGGAAGATCATCCGCTTAATGCCATCTGTCACCAGGAGTTTTATTTCTTTCAGCTGAGCTTGTTCTCCATTTCAGTTTTTTATTTATTTTTTTTTTTTTTAGTATTCCTCCCAACCATTTCTTAGTTGATTGTTTTCCAGTGATCTCAAATATTCTGTGATTGCTCAAGTATTCTGTGGTTGCTGCATGGTAAGCCCCTAAAGACATCAATAATACAATTTTATTTTAAATTCTGATTGATAACATTAATCCTATATGCATCCAGATGGCTCACCAAAGCGCCCTACATATTGCAGTGTTATGTAAAAGATGATATTACATTTCAATTTGAATCTGGATTTTTCTCCAGATTTTCAACAAGAATTTGAGAAAATTCAAAACAAAGACTCTCAGGTAATTCAGGCGGTATTTTGATCTTGGTGCGTATTAGGACGTAGCTTTGATCATTTTAGATTTTCAAGCCCTTATTTGCTGTTGTGTAAGTACATAAACATGAATGTATTTGACAAAGCTGCATTCACTCACTTTACATGTGATTCTGAGAGCCTGTGCTACTTTTGGATTTGTGTCTGCAATCACGGTGAAGCCAAAGGGACCGGCATATTTGCCTGCGGAGAACAAAATTTAACTTTCTGGATGTCTGATGCTTTTGAGTTATATAAATTCAAGAAAAAATGTTTTAACCAGGGATACAACTACTTCATCTAGACTATAGAGTGGACATTCTTCCTGAGGTACCAGGACATCGTGATCTCCTGGTTGTCTGAACTGGGAGATCTGCTGGATCACATCACAGCTCCCTTGTTGCCTGCATGCCCATCGTCTCTTTGGGGGAGATTGAGGGAGTGGGAACATGATGGTGCCTACCGAGGTCCCCTACTGACCTTTCAGGAAGCCAAAGTACCCACTTCAACCTGTGAAGTACCAGAAATTAATGTTCCCCACAGTTTAGGTGCACACAGCACAAATAAATATCTCTTTGGCTCAGTACTTTGAAATATCAGTACTTGGACTGACTTCAGTCAGAAAGCTGTACCAACTGCACTGCACAATTTTTAAGAGAAAAAGCCAATCACACACAGTTAGTGGTTGGCGGAAATCTATGTAATGAGCATTATTATATAGATATATGACTTGCTGAGGTTCAATTTATTCTTTCCAACTGGGGAAAAAGAATTATTTCAGTTCAATGCAGCTGAGCATTTCCTAGGCTCCTCCAGATTTTGTAGAGGTAACTAAATAAATCGTATTCAAAATTTGGTCCAAATCCTATAGTGGCCAAGAGAAGCAGGGCTACTGGCAGCTGTGCCTTCAGCTCCCGGAGAGATGCTGGCTAGAACAGGATGCATTGAGGTAGGCCGGTGGGATGTGCTGTTGGCTGTCCTTTACTGCTTCAATGTATAGGAGCAGCCTGTGCCCCCAGCTACTTTTGGCTGGGTACTGTAGCATTCGAGCAGCTGGCAGAATCACTGCTTCTAGGGTTTCAGAACGTAAGCTGGCACAAGAGCTGGTCTCCTCTGTCTAGTGTGCTCCTGAGCTTTGGATAGATCCTGTCCTGCCACTTGTTCTGAGCTGGGGTTAGGGAAGAGGTTTCCAGGGCACGTTGCTCTTTGTTCTCTCAGCATAGCAGCACATTTTTGTTTTCCTGAGTGTACACTTAAAACTGACATTTCCCTCTACTAAGTGGAATCATACATTCTAAAATCCTGTTAACAGAAGGAGGGGCAGGATCCATATCCTTTGCAGTTCATCTTCTGCAGTGAAGCAATGCTATCAGCCTGGCATTGAAACAGCTTCTTAATCTGCTGCACGGAAAAGTGCCTTGAAGTGTGGGTGTAGGGATTGCAGGCTGTGGGCCAGAAAAGCCTTGGCATGCCATGGAAGTAATGCATTCATTCTTCAGAATAAGACAAAAAGAGTCTTCTGATTCTCTGGCTGTCCTGTTGGACTGCTTGGAGGGCAGGGGAGAGATAATGCTTCTAAGTAGAGCTGGCAGGAGCAAAAGGTTGTTGGGTTGTCAGATAAAAGTCAGGTTGTGTATGAACCTGATGCCCAGAGGAGAGGGGCATACCACAAAGGTAAAGGACAAAGGCATAAAAAAATCGCTCCATGAATAAAAATACCATATATGTATACATGTTTCAGAGAAAATATGAAAATTAGCCCATATATAAATACAATACACCTGCTGTGAGTTTCCCTAAATGGAAAGCTGGCAGTCCCTGAAGCATCAGCCTCCTTTAACATCCATGGAGCTCAGAACTTAATAGACTTTAATTAGTACAGCATGGGTGCAGCTTATTAGGTTTTAATTTGGATCAAGAATGCCCTTCTGATGCAAATGTACCACTTGTGCCGATTTACATCATGGAATCCTGAATAGGACTTTACATCAGGGAACCTGCATGGAAACCGAATACTATTCAAAGATGTGATAGGAAGAAATGTAGGAGAAGGCGATCGCAGTGAGGGTGAGTAAAGGTTACCTTTGCAGGATCACGCAGTTTTGTTGTATGAGTGTAGAACACATCTTGAACGTTGCATAATTTTAAACAAGTTTTCCAATTTGGTTTTGCGACTGTGTGATGGCTATTGCATGCAGTACAAGAAATAAAGAATTTAATAATGCTACAAGCTACGCACATTATTATCAGGATAGATATGAAATAACTTTGCAGTTACTTTGCTTAGGATTCATCTGGCTTATGTGTATAGACCTGAAGCACAGACTTCTACAACTGAGCTACTCATGGTAGATTCTTTTTATAGCCATGGAAGAGAAACAGTCAGCTTCCAAACACAGTCACTAAATTATGGGGGATTTGTTTCAACCAGATTCAAAAATTCCATGTTTTCGTAATGTCTACATATAAGATAGGGGCTTGTTTTTCCTGCCTTAAAATATGCAGTTACATTTGAGATGTCCAAGAGCATTTTGCCTTGCCTTTCAAGAAGGACACGTGTCTCTCTTGAGCCCTGTGTCATGTGTGTTAGCCTTGTGTAGAGAGATGTCTTGGATATCCTAAGGCATCTCAAATGACCCTGGATGTCTCTGTTTAGTCAAATAAATTAATCCCTACATGTATAAGCTCCTGTTACAGTCAGTGGAGACCCTAGTCAATACAGTTAACGTCATCTGTACAGCTATTCATCTCACTAGAAAGTAAACACCTGGGGTTCAATTTTGCTCAGATTATCTTTGTGAATATTTCAAATTTATTTCAGATTATCTTTAACAATGGGATGTTTCTCTCTTCTTATCAGAGCAATATTTTGCTTTCATTATTTTAGAAAAATACTTATGCTAACTCTTTTTTACAAATATGCTAATGGTCTGTGTTGCCTATGGAAACACATGCTTCTTGACTGAGTGTAAGGCTGTGTAGAAAAAGAGTTGTTCAGAAGATATATATGTGTGTACATGTATAAAGAGAATAGTCTGAGAAAAAGGATGTGGATGCTAGAAAGGAATAGGAGTATTAGCATTTAGTCTCAAATTGTGTGATTAATATTATTTATAGGGATGAATGAACCTTTAAAGACTGCCATTTGAATCTGTTTGTTTTTGAAGTTCAAAAGCGTAAAATCTTTAAATGCCTTTTGAAATTCCAATTAAGAGTCAGTCAAAACCCATCACTAAAAGAATAGTTTTTGTTTTACAAATTAGCAATTAAAAAGTGACAAATATCTTCAATGCTTAAATACTCTTCTGCAATACCCATTATGTTCAAGTTATGCCTTTTTTTGGGGGGGGGGCATAAGGGTATTTCCCTTAATAAATGGGTACGGGTATTTTCTTTATTTTTCTTTCTCTTAGGAATGCCTCTGGAAGCTCTCTATCTAACTCTAAAGCTGCACTCACTTAAGCAGTACTGGGGATTATGCAAATTATTTCATGAATAGTTTAAAATCACATTCATGTTTGCTAGTTTCAAGTTATAGTATGGGCTTATTTCCCTTTTATGTTCCTTTCCCTACTGTTTACTGAAAACCCTCTGAGTTTTATCTAATTATTTGGAACATCTTCAGCCTTCTAACTAGAGTAGTAGTAATTAGGGAAAGTAAACTTCTGTTTACTACAAGAGCATATGAAGTCTTTAACTGTGGTAACTTCCTGATTTTAGTAATTATTGTTCAGATTAAACATGGCTTAAGGCAGTCAGTGCTCTGAAGAGAAGGCAGTCTATGAGTTCCAGAATATTATGGGGGTTTTATTCTTAATATTTCTCTCCTTGTGACAGTTTCTCTGTAGAACATGGCACCGCTTTACCAGAATAACAAACATCAACTGCTGAATGTATTAATACTGTGGAAAGCAATTTAGTATTGTATTGTTGTAAATTATGTCCCTTTACTAGCAGGTTGTTTTCTTATGACAAAGACTTCAATTTTATCTGTTCTCGTGGATGTGAGGATTTATTGTTTGTGCAAGGTGCCAGCGTACTTGAGAAATGATGAGAATAGTTCACTAAAAGAATAAAATGTCTGTCTCTGAGAGGTGGGAGAACACAATGAATTCAGACATAAACTGCTTGCAGAGAAGAAAAAGCGAAAGAAACCGTGATGAGGATGTAGGTCATTGGTTCAAATCAACAGGTCAGAGAGGGCGATTGATGAGAGAACCCCAAATAAAAGTTACTGATCAAGGAGAGCCACCAACCTGCTGATCAGTCATTTCAGACATTTCCATTATGTTTTAAAAAATAAATAGGAAAACAATGAGCATTCCTGCTTTCCATTTGATCTTGGGCCTGTGTTTGAACTCAAGCCTGAATTTCGTTTGTGTCCTTATCTTTGGGATATACCTTTGCACTCAGGTGTGGGACTAGGAATATGTTTGGGAAAAAAATTTGGGTCTGTACTATTCTGTAGCAAGTATGAAGTACCTCACAAACCAGCCTGCCAGCTGCCCTTGTCCTGCAAATGTTAGTTTGATAAATTGGCTCCAGATTCCATCCTACAAGGGTCTGTAGGATGCTCTGCCCCAGCCCAGGCTGCCCCCAGCCCCATCCAGCCTGGCCTTGGGCACCGCCAGGGATGGGGCACCCACAGCTCCTCGGGGCAGCCTGCGCCAGGGCCTCACCGCCCTCTGAGGGAAGGATTCCTTCCTAATGTCTGATCTAGAGCTCCCCTCTTTGTGTTTAAAGCCGCCCCCCTTGTCCTGTGCCTACCCCCTGACACAGAGTCCCTCCCCAGCCCTCCTGCAGCCCCTCAGGCCTGGGCAGGCTGCTGGGAGGTCTCCCCGGAGCCTTCTCCCCAGGCCCAACACCCCCAGCTCCCTCAGCCTGGCTCCAGAGCAGAGGGGCTCCAGCCTCTGCTCATCCTCGGGGCCTCTTCTGGGCCCACTCCAGCAGCTCCATGTCCTCCTGGTGCTGGGCCCGGAGCTGAGCGCAGGGATGCAGCGGGGGTGTCAAGAGAGTGGAGGAGAGGGGGAGAATGCCCTACCCCGCCCTGCTGGCCACGCTGCTGCTGCTGCTGCTGCAGCCCAGGGGGTGGGTGGCTTGCTGGGCTCCAAGCGCACGGTGCTGGCTTGCTACAGAACAAGGAGCACTTTCCAGCTCACTGCTGTAACAGAATCACAGAATCAGAATCATTTAGGTTGGAAACACCCTCTAAGATCATCTAGTCCAACCTTTAACCTAGTACTAAAGTCCACCTCTAAACCACGCTACTAAGGTCTACATCGACATGTTTCTTGAAGACCTGCAGGGATGGTGACTCAATGACTTCCCTGGGCAGCCTATTCCAATGCCACACAACCCTTTCAGTAAAGAAATTTCTCCTAATGTCCAACCTAAACCTCCCCTGGCGCAACTTGAGGCCATTTCCCCTCATCTTATCTCTTGATGCTTGGGAGAAGAGCCGCATCCCCACCTCGCTAATGTTTGAAGTCATAAATTCTCAATAAAAAGGAAAGCAAGAGAAAAATTACGATGTTGACATTACTAAATGAATATCTATTGAGTTTCGTTACAGTGAAGGGGTGAGTGGTACTCTCTGTGACTGGACTCTTTGGGAATGAGACCTGTATGTTCACGACACTGTCCACTTTATACGTGCTCTGACTTCTGCGGGAAGAAAATAAATCATCAAACCATAAATTGTTAAACCAAAGCTGCTGTTTGGAATGTACTCAAAGTGATGAGTAAAAACTGTCTTCCTCTACACTCTCTATCAATTGGCTAGACTTGGTGACGTAAGTACTGGAAAGCCTCCCAGAGTTAATTGCAATAAAATAGTGATGTCAGCTACAGAAATACATTCTATTTTAAATCACCATTAGATAGGCGAGTACCTGAAAAATTCCTCTCAAATAAGAATTCTCAGTTGTTCTTTCTGCAAAGCCTGGAGGCAATTTCAAGAGAGGTCCTACAACAGTTTGCCATCAGCCTAATTTAGGTGAGGAGCCCAAGTCTAACAGACATAGCTATCGCTGTAGTCTAGGAGAATGGCTGTAATTTGGTCAGCAGTTTAAATCTTTCAGCTGAGTTGTCCTCAGGAGATGCCTGCCTCTTTCCATGGTCTCCAGGAGCAGGCTAGGCTCCTAAGTTATGTGGCTTGCTTGAGCATCTGAATTAGAAGAAATCTTCTGTATTTTTGTATTTTTGTGCGTTACTACAGGAGTTGGTCAAAATAATTTACTTTAGTTTGGAGCTAATCTGTGAAGTTTCAGAGAAAGAATGTGCCTTTGTGAGCCATCATAGTTGTTCTTCTAGTTGTTCTTTAAAGGAACATATCTGTAATTTTTTAACCTGTCATATCTGCATTGTTATCAATAGAAAACCCATCATGGATCATTGATTTATAAGTGTATCTAACATTTAGCTTATTTTTTTACTAGTTTTGACTTCAAATGCTTTAATTAGGGAATCAGAAAAGGACATATGTTATCACTGAGAGAGAAGATGCATCACTTGTAATCAGGGATGAGCTAGATAATACTACAGTGTACGTGACATGTTTCAGCTTTATGGCTTTATGGAGTCCTTCAAATCATAACTCTGAAGCCATCAGAGAACTGTGGATGTTAGTCTTGTTTATTTCTTCCTACTGGCTTTCATACAATGTGCTTGATTCCATGCTACCAGGAGACTTTTGCTAATTTACACCTGTTGACAATCTGCTGTCCTTAAATAATTGGCCATGTGGGTGAATGAATGCCGAAATTTTGCCTGAACATCAAATAAAGCATACATAGCATACATAAATTGTTAAACCAAAGCATTTTTCCTTCTGTATAGTGTATAATTTAATCCATTATTACTGCCACCTTTAAAGACTGCATATGCCTGAAAGCAGAAAATTAAATAACTATTTGCCATTAATACAAATTATTGTGTTTTGACAGCTTGCTAATCAACTAAAGTAAAAATGATGCTGTACAAATAGTGCAATTGCCTTTTAAGTAACTTTTTTTTATGTGCATGAAAATTCTCCTTGTTTGGGCCTTTGAACCCTTATAGGATTTGTCCTCTGTGATATTCAGATGCATTATAAAACAAAGTTTTATTTGAGTTGTGCACTGATGCAGAATGGATTTCTCCGTATAGTTACTCCATGTATAGTCTTGGGAAACATTTGACCATCGCATGCTGACTATAGATGTTACTTCCAGTATGGACTATATCAATTAATGTGCAAATGAGTTATTTAGCATTGAACAGATTTTGACATAATGTTATATACTTCATGTAATATTCAGGTATGGGCTGTTTCTGGGGAGCTGAGAGGAAGTTTTGGAGACAGAAGGGAGTCTACTCCACTCAAGTGGGTTATGCAGGAGGGTATACTCCAAATCCTACCTACAAAGAGGTCTGTTCAGGTAAGCCTTTCTCTTGGCTTTTTAAGGACTGTTAGTAGAATCCTATCAGATTATGAGTGACAATGAAGAGTAAATGAGTGACTGCAGCAACTCATGAGATAGGTTATTTACAGAACACCGGTATTTACCTTGCATCCTAAACTGTAATGAAATCTATGGTATGTCCATCCCATTGTCATCTCCTACTAAATAATGAGTTAATGTATGTACAAATACTCTGAGGAAAAAGAAAAATAGAAAGTTCAGATTTTCTTATTTGACTATTGTATTTTAATACAATTTCCTCAGGAAATGGATTCTGTTGCAAATTATGCAAATGTGTCTTTTAGAAAACATATGAGTTTTAATTTAAATTGTGTCCATATTTGAGTGTGGAAAAAAATCAGAAAGAACACGTTCTTTCCTTTTCTTTCTGTATAATGGGAGGATATATGAAAAAGTCTACATTTCTCGTTTGTGTTTTTATTATTATTTTGTTAAAGTTTTATACAGTTCAATGAACAGCATCCTATAATTTCCAAAGCAAATCATAGCATTTATTTTTCATTGCACTCCAATACTAATCCTTCTACAGTACTGATAACCCAATACAGTTTCTTTCTGTGATCCAGAACAGAACCACTGGCAGCCAATTGACTAATGTTGTTGTTAAAGCATATTCTTGCTTTCCTGTACTCACTGGTGGAGAACAACTTGAAGGTTTGATTTTAGTTTATTTTTGTGTTAACACTTTTTATGCCAAATGCTGAAGTTGATATACTGTTCTCAATAACAATCTATCATGCAGGCTTGATAGAGTATAATAAGTTTAGTGACACAAACAAATAATGGACACTTTAGCAGCTACGGAGGAGTGCTGAAAGGCACCCAGAAAAGCAGAAACTTTATGGAAATAGTAAAAAATGTGGAAAGAGATGTCTTAAAGTGTTATTTTAAAGACAATTCTGAGCGCATAAGAAATTGCCATGTAAGAGCTAAAGAAAACATAGGTTAGGGAGAATTTCTGCTGGTAACTCATAGCAGTATGCATGTTCCTGAATGCAAATGTTTAGTCTGTAGAAAATTAAAAATAGCTAGAACAAAAAGAAGGACACCCTGCCTTTAGCATTAATGGATGCAGAGTGACCCTGAACTCCTGCAAAACATAGAAATGATAAGTATCACCTATGCATGGATCAGTGATACCTGTCTTATTAATCTGTATGATCCATTGGTTCCTAATTTTTCCACGGTCTTGTATATGTACTTTCATAATTTGCCTGCACTATCTGTAATTTTTTATAAAAAAATGCATGATAGCATGTATATTTGCAGGCCTGCCTGGTATTTTTTGTCCACTCTGTTTAATGACCTGGACATTAAATAATTAGATTGTTTATATAGATAGTGATGTGCAGTACAATTTTTCTTTCCCAATGCACTCATGGTTCCAGTACACTGAGTGTAGTTATGATGGACTGTTGAGTGTTTCTCCAAAGATAGTGAGGGCTGGCTGTTGGCCAGAGGGAGATTTGAACACAGGACAAGGTGGTGTAGTAAGGGAAGTAGAGATATCTTTTATTCCTGCACGGTGTATGCTGGTTTGTATATTTCAGAATGGCTCCACATTATTGCATGTTTTGCATTTGATTCAGATGCTTTGAAGTTTTTTGAAGCTACTCTATATGTGGTAGTTCAGCAATAGTGAACAAAAATAACAATCGTAATTTAATAATCAGAATCCTGGAATCAAGAAATGGAAAAAAAAAAACTGTGAAGTCTTTTATGACAGTTTTTTAGTTAGATTTGTAGTGTAAAACCACAGCAGAAGTTATTTTTCTGGTGCTTGTTTTTTTACACATTCGCATTATGGATGTTTATATGCCTCCAGATACTGGACACTGGAGGATTTTTTGCTCAGAGATATCTGGAAGGATAAGCACATATTTCACAGCCTTGTCTCTGTGAACATAAATGGGATATGTATGTGCTACACATTTGTGTTCTCAGCTGAGCATCTGAGCTGAATTGGAGAATTTACTGATTTCTGCATGTTGATTTTTTCTTCCTACTTAGCTTCCTTTAGCCATGTTTTATTCTGATTTTCTTCTTTTTCTTCTTCTTTTTTTTTTTTTTTTTTTTCCTGGCAGATTTTTTTCATCTTTGAACATACTTTTTGGAATTCTCTTTAGAGAGAGTTCTCACAAGCCCCCCTAAGACATCGCCATCTGGCTGCTTCTAGTTGCCATAGTTTTCATTGGGAAGAACAGTACTTAAGAAATAGTAGACTTCAGTTTTTCATGGTGTGATTGCCACTTTCTTCTTCATCTGTTCTGACAAGGTCATTTCCATGGTAAACACTTAACAGTCATGTCCTCTAAATCCAGCTCTAGAAAGAACATTAATGCCAACTAAAAAATATCCACTTGGCAAGTATTTGAGCTTTGCTTTCAACCCATGCAGGCTTGAGAATCTGTGCCGGAAAGGTATTTTATTCCAACACCTTCCTGGCATTCTGCTCTGAAGAAAAAAAGCAACAATTCTTTGGATTAAACAAGTAGCACTTCTTCCAAAAGCATCATCACCTAGACCCCAGGCAAAATGGTGTGGGTTTACTCTTTTCCCCAAGCTAAGGTCACTCAAAACATATCAGCCAATGGTGCTTTTTTGACCCTGTTGCCTAAATGTAGGATTTAGTGTTTGAGATGTCTGGGCATATCCCACCTGCCACAATATAGTCGCATCTGATAGCTTTCTGTGGTTGTCCCAGTTGCCCTTGGACATCTCAAAAGTGATTGGATGCCATCAACTAATTCATATCTGTGGTACCTGTGTGTATATTCACTATTCATACTTCTACCTGGAGCTAAGGACACGGGCCATGCACTGTCAAAGTATGTGCACATGTGTTGCCTACATGATGTGGAGGCCAGGGATTGTGTGCATGCTGAGGCACAGGATTTTCCCATCTCTTGCTCTTGGGTGCATGCACAGTTCCAGTCCTTGACCGTGTAGCTGGTCTGTGCATGTTATATATCTACTTGGAAAGCTGATCTCTCTTACACTGCAAGAATAAAAGTTCCTGCTTGCTGATTTACCAGCAGCCAAGAGGGACAAGAAAATTTTCCATGTACACTGGAAAGGTTTTTGTTTTCTTGTGTACTTAGGATGTTCCATAATGATCTTAAATAACATCTTATTTGGAGCCCTCTGTGGAGAGCACTACATTAAATATAATTGATCTTAAGGTGCACAGTAACATGGCACTAACATTTGTATTTACATACCTGTAAGTTTAGGAATTACTGAGATGGAGGCTTTGAGCATATTGATTGCAATTTGATATGCTGCTTCACTCTTCATACTAGATCTTTTAGCATTAGTAAGTATCTTCCATGGGAAACAAGAAAAAGCTTAGGATTTCTTCATGGTTGTTGTCTTCATGGTTTCGGTACATATTCTAGAAAGAAAGTGTTGTGTTGCTTCAAGTGAATACAGGTCTGTTTTCCATACTGGTGGTTTTCCAATCTTCTGTCATGATTTTCATCTGATGGACTTTGCTGGGAAGCAAAAATGATCTGCAGACCTGGTATTAAGCTATAGGGGGGGCACCATTTCCTTTACAGTAGACAGCTGATGGCTGTGCTGCTTCAACACTGTTGGTGTCTTATGAAAACTCAAGGCTGTAAGATCAAACCTCCAGCTTCATAAATCTTGAAGAACACTAATATTCATCTCTCTGCTGGGGAGGTAGAAATGTCATGATTCAGCTTGTGTTAAATTAGTGTTATTCTGTTCAGATGTAGGACAGGTCATTTGAAAATTCTCCTATCAGATGGTGTGGTATTTCCTTGTTAAATTGATGTTCAAGAGATAATTGAGTTATTTTGCAGCTTGTGAATACAGTGCTGGAAAATTATTTTTACATTGTATGGTGACAACTATACAGATGAAAATCTGAAAAGGCATTCTGGAGTGGGTAAAGGATTTGAGCTATTTTTGGTGCATTAACCTAGTACATAAATACACCAGTTTTGGCCAGCATTAGACAGCCCAGGATGTTCATTCACAATAAAATATCTTTTCATATTTTGCTTACAGATGTTCAGAACAATTCTGTGTTTGTCTGCGTATTCATAAGCTTTTTGAAATCTGCATAGCTCAAGTGGAACTGGAACCAGAAGGGAAAAACTCTTCTGTTGTTATTCATAAACTGGTTGTGTACAATTACCGTATAAAATCTGAAGTTAAAGATGGTTTTCTTAAATCCAGGCAGTATATAGGCTTATGGTCCAAGCTGTTAACATGTAAGCAGGTCATTTTATTTATTTATTTATTGCCTTTGTTTATCTTCTGTGATTATGATGTAAGATAAATAGACTGAACATGCCTGTTTATTATCTTGTATTTGTTATAAGGCTTAGTGAACATAACTATATTTATTTAGTCAAACCCATTTATAATCTTGTCAATTCTCAATATTTTTCTGAAGCATATTCTCTTGTACACAATTCTTAATAATTAACAATGTAATATAAAATCGTGCCACATGGAATTAGTTCCTCTGTTGAGTTACATAAAATACTTGATTGTGAAGTTGTTTTACATTTTGTATGCAGCAAAGCCATTTTTTTTTCCTTGGGGATACTATTGCCTCTTGTATACCAACTTGTCTTTTGACTGATTTTTATATGTAGGAGTTCCAGTTCTCTTTAAGATGTCTAGACTTCCAAAGGTCACCTGGAAGACTTCTAAATAGCTGATGGAAGAGAGTGGAGAAAGGCAAAGCTAATTTCTTGCTCTGTTACCTCCTATCCCTTTGGTCAGTTGGTGATTTACAAAGTTAATTCCATATCTACTTCATCTTAGTTATACATGAAAGAGAGGGCAAGGCCACCATCAAAGTCCACCACAGGTTGATGGTTAGTTTGTCTTTGCTTTAAGAAAATGCATGCAGAGGGCTTGACTCTGTGACGTAGGGCTTATTTGACATACTTGTGTGTTAACAGCGGGATCATTAAAGAGAGAAACCAACAGCAGAAAATCTATCTAGCATTTTCACAAGTTATTATAGCAATCTAGAGAAAATGTAATATAGGGAAATAATTCTTTCTGTCTCGGATTTCCCATTCTCTACATAATACAGATGAATGCGCTACAACAAACAATCAGTATATTGAGACAGTGCCTTATATTACTTGAAAAGCCCTTCATTTAGACTTCACAACACCATTGCAAAATGGGTCTGACTCTCTAAAGTGTTTAAATGTATAATTAAACTACAAATATTCCCTTCACTTTCTGTAGCTTATAAAGGGATCTGAAGGTTTTCATGAACAGAAACTAAGTCCACAAGATTAAAGTTTCCAAGCAGTAATGAGACTGGCTCAGAACATTTTCTTTTATTATTAAATCTCTGTCAAGAGAATAGATTCCTGTTGTGCCTTTGTCTGTTCCTTTTTTTTTCTTATAAGAACAGGATATAGGAATTTTAATGACTTATAAATTCTGTGAAGAATATTGGTGTTCACCATGGCCTTGATCTGTACAACGTGCCTCAATATGATTGGCCTATTGCTCCACCTCTCCCCATTTTTTGCCTAGTTCACCTGTAAGGAAGGAAAGGTCAGGCAAAGTACAAAATACTGAACTGATCAAAGTTAATGACATATAATGTGGATATTAATGTTTCATGTAATTTTTTTGTAGCAATCGAAGAACAGGATATAGCAGAAAATACATAATTTTTAATAACTAGGTCACAGTTAGAGTAAGTTGTGTCTCTATAATTGTGAGATTATAGTCCTGGGATCCTCCTACATGTGCAGAAAAAACCTTGATATAATCCCATAATCTATAATTTGTCCTCAATGCAATTGCTAAGTCATGAAATAAAATGAATGTACCAATTCACTTCAAAAAAATCATTTGGAAAGGTGATAGCAGATGCTGCTGCAATGTTAAAACCTTGGCAACAAGAAATATAACAAATGCATTGAATTTCAGTTACCTGCTGTATTGCATCTCTACCTAGAAAATTGATGATGTTGACAGGACTGACATGTTCTTTTTCAATAAAAGAGTTTCTTGTTGACTCATTATGCCTTAGTATACCAGGATACAGAAATATGTTCTGTGAATTCATCGTTTAAAAATAAAATGGAAAATAAATATTTTTACCAATCATTATCTGAAAAACAAAAAGCTCCCTGTCCACAAGGGATGGCGGCCACTGTTTAGGGAGTTCTGCTGCATCTTTACTCAAGGTTAAGTTAACATTTCCTTTTCAGAATTTGACTTCTCATGGTTAATATATTGGCCAATTCGGGCTTGAAGAAATTAAACTGATATTTATTATTTAGATACCTGCTTGTGCCTTGTGGCAAATTTAAAATCCTAATAGCCTCACTGCTATTCTCTGTTATTTTATCTATTTACTTCAGCATTGCCTATAATCACAGGCTTAGGTAGTAGAAGCAGTATAAATACTAAATATATTATTTATTATTAACAACTTTATTTGAATTGTATTCCACTGAGATGTGTTGTTTCCGTCTTTCTTGTCTCCTGGTTTTATTAAACATATATATAAGATGAAAATGTGACAGCCCCAAAGGTTGAAAGACACATTACAAAACAAGTCAAAGACAAAACCTGCAGCCTACACTAAGCTCCCCAAAGACTTTCCAGAAAAGACTCTGTGCAGGTTTAGATCGTGATGTTCACCATGTCACTGTGCCTGAAAGCAGGATGCACTAGGAAGCTGCTCCTCATTTTAGGCATGGGAAAATGATGACGGTTATGGTAACAATTTTTGTGAAAAAATGATGTTACAAAAGTGCTCACCTTTGCTATTACGGTTAGTGTTTTTTTCTTTGTGTTCTCTTTTTGCTGTGGAGACATTTGAAAAGAAAAAACAAAGACTAACTATTGCACTGTACTCCCAGAAGTACCGATTACTACAGGTGGTAACTCTATTGAGGTTACATGTGGGTGTTCCTACACATGATAACCATTCTTGGTATGTAATATTTAAGTATCATGCATAAAATGAGACTACAAGTGAAAAGGAAGATTAAAAACAGGCAAGAGAATGTCATGGGAACAGAGACTGGAGATTAAAGAAGCCAGGAAGAAGCTACAGCTGTTGGGAGAGTAAAGCATATGGTAGAAGAGGTTTGCATTCTCCCTGTATTTCTTGTCTATTGTGGTACATTTATTTTATTTTACTGCTCCTACTGCTCTTTCCCGAAGCTGAAGCCTTCATTCTTTTAGTGGCATGTGGCTGAAATGCTGTTTCTGAGAGTATATTTTTCCTGAAATTGAGAGAGTACTGAAATTACTGTGCATAAACACAACTCACTTTGACTTACTCCCTTAATAGAACGTGTTCCTATGCTGACATGTAAAGGTTTGTAAATTGAATATTGTCTCACTCTGATGATTCAGATTTGGAATAATTTTACAAGGGACCTGCACAGTTTTATGTCTCGGATGAATGAAGAAAATCTAATTGCAAGAGTTTAGCTTTGTTCTTTTTGCTCAGCTGTGCCCAAGAAGAGTATTATATCTCAGTTTATAATAAATTTATGATCGTTGAGTTCTGCTCTGTCCAGCATTTGTGGACTCAAGCTCTCTCTTACAATGGTTTCTCAGGATGAGACAAGAATTTGGTCCAGTAAATGGAGAGGCAGAGCCCTTGGGGCTCATAGCTAGCTGTATTGCACCGTAGCCTCATTTTCTGCATTTGAAGTGAAGTAACATCATGTAAAGGATGCTCTCTCTCTGAGGAGGTTGGACTTGATGATTTTGAATGTCTTTTCCAACCTAGATGATTCTATGATCGTAAGGATTTTGGAAAAGCCAGAATGCAAGGGAGTTCACAGCATTGCTCACAAAAAATAAGAAAAAATGTACAATTTTTTAATATTGTTCCTAAGTTTTCAGGATGGATTAAAGAAATGGAACTATATTTTGCAATGGCAACTTGGCTTGAACAAAGAAAAAAATAATCAAAAGATTTAATTTTGAAAAGGACAAGGCCATACTTTTCACAGTTCTACAGTGGCATCCATTAAATGGAATAATCAAAAAACGTCTAATTTTTTGGGTCAGCCTCTGGCTGCATTTTAGGAGAAAAAAGCTCATAAAATAGGAAAAGATTACAACCGCGCACAGCAAGAAACATTTTCTGAGAGAGATCAAGCAGTCTGTTTACGGAATCCTAGCTTATCTTGGTAAAAGCAAGAAACGAAGGCTCCTTCAGGGAAGCCATCTTTCAATTTAATTGTGATGATTTGCTGTGAGTTAGGACTTGAGTATGTCCACTGCAGGTGTATTCTTTTTAGGAGAGACAAAAATGTCTGAAATAGTTTGATGCACTAAAAATGCAGAGATGGTAAAGCTGGGATAAGCTGTAAATTATGATGGAGTCACACTTCTGGCATTAAAGGAGGTGCAGGATGCCACCTACAAATTTCTACACGGAGCATTGGAACTTAGTGCTAGGTAGCATCTTTACATTTGTATGCTGTCTGGTTGGATGCCCGAAGTACTACGGTAATTACAGTAGTAAGCAACAAAGCCCAAGCTTCTGAAAAGATTATTATCCAATTTTTATTTGAAGACCCGAAGTGATGAAAAATCTGCCGTTTCCATTAGTAGGAAACTTCCCCACGGTAATAGGGTGCAACAGCCCTCATCACAGATCAGCAGAAGGACTCAGCTGGATCTTTTTAACACTGCAGCAGAGATTTTTTTACCACCAGAGCTCAAGGGATAGTCCACAAACCACACAAGATGCTTCTGACAAATGTAGCTGAGCAAAATTGATACACAGGCTCTTTCTGCTTTTTATTCATTGACTTCAAGATCAATTTACAAAAATTGTATCTTGCTGCGTGGGACCTGCTCCTACAGCTTGGGCAGGGAGAGGCTGGAGCACCCATTCTTGACTCAGGGATCCAGGATTTGTTTAATGAAATATGTTAGCCATTGCCTGACTAACTAGGTCACTCCAACGCTTATTTGGGACCCAAATCCGGAACGAAATCTCCTTTAATTTAAACTATCTTGTGGAAATTTCTGAGATATAAAAACTCGAAAAAAGGAGAAAAAAACTGGAAAGTATTTGACAAGTTGAAATGAGACTCCTGTGTTGTTTCACACCAAGGATCCATTTAATCGAACAATCTGCTTCAGCAGAAGTAAGCATGAGTTTGTCTTCATGTACCTACCAGCTTCCAGGTATTAGTGATTTCGTATCAATAATTGCTGATGACCTTTTCAGTAGTAATTTGCCTATCTATTTAATATGATTTTATTTTTGGCATTCACAAATAGAGGGGAAAATCGTGGTTTTATTGACTCTAGTGCTCAAACTGTTCGGGAAGTTACAAAGTGAAATTGCTGTAGATAGCCAAGATTTTGCTAAAGGTTATTTCTTAGCAGCTAGTCATCAATGTGTCTGGGAATTAAGTATTTCTTCTGAGGAGTATATGCAAGTAAAAAGAGATTTGTTAGCTTTACAAACCTTCTGCCTTGTTAATGAGTATTCCAGAGTGACATGCTGCATTTCTGTACTATCAGTAGAGCACAAAACAAGTTAGTTAGGAAATGGGGAAAAGCAAGGTAATGGGGAAAAAGTAAAGAACAGATTCTTTGTAGGGGATCTGAAAATACTAGATTTTTTTGATTTTTTCTCTGAGCAGTTCCTGCTTTGAAAGACTTCTGTACGACATCTTTGGAGGCTTTCACTTTGGCACCAAGGAAGGAGATTTTTCTTCATGGCTGCACATCACATGGCATCAGCCTCCCTGGTGTGCTTCATGCACAACCCTGCTGGCAGGAGGTGTTCTTTCTTACCCCGCAGTTATAATAGGTGCTGTCATTTATCTACACTGGATTCAAATTGTATGTGAACTGCGACCACCAGCTGTACTGAGAAAGTACCTCATTTCCACATCAAGGAAATCTCTTCAGCCTGTTGATATGGACAAAGTGGCCCATCTAAGGTATCTGGCCTTAAACCTGTACTTCAAAAGGAGAAGCAGCTGCCTGCCTCAGATAGACAGTCCACTTGGAGCTGCAGACGCTCTTAGAAACATCAGCAGGGTGAAGTCTCCTCAAAGAATGTCTCCTCTTTAGCTTCTAAAGACAGATTCTTTGTTATCAACACCAGTGACATCCCTGCAAGAGTTGTCATGGCTACGCACAGGCTATATTTATGTCAGCAAACTGAACAGGGCACAGGTTTGGGCATCGGTACGGGATCAGCCATACCACTAGATTGCTTTGGCTGTCCCTGACGTGGTCGCAGCCTCTCCTGGACAATTCCCAGGCACAGCTGATGGTTAATATGGTAGAGATGTTCAAATCCAAAAGCAATGCAGATGCACAAACCCTGTTCTGGAGCATAAAATGTTAAAATGTTTAGTTACGAGGTGTGTTCTGTTGTGCAGTTGGCCTTATGGCCAGAGAGTAATCCTAGGCTTTTTCTATTTACTAGCAATTATTTTACACTGAGAAAATTAGTGGACAATTTGGACTGCCCCACCATATTTTTCTTCTTCTGATCTTTTTTGAGGTGTGTTGTTTATACTGACAACCCTTTACATCCAGTCCCTTTCACTCCAGGGATCTTAGGAGTTTTCTGGCTGTGAAGAAGCAAGAAGGAGTTATCAGCTTTACCCCTTCGACTCTGCATGTGGTTGCATGCCTGGAGACACTTTTGTACCTATTACTGAGTGCAAAAATATACTGTGACAGTGCTTGCATACACATGTGCCCACAGTGCTAATGCACAGATCAAATCTGTCTAGGAAAAAAAAAAAAAAAAGACGTGACTAACCTTATTTTTTGTCTGCGAGTTCCCCACTTGGCTTTACACAAAGTTTATTCAGGGAAGCAATTCAATTAGAAACTATCTTTATTTTCTTTGCAAGGAGTGAAAAATGTTAATTGTAGCTGAAATGCCTTTGAGTGATTCTGTTCGAATGTCACATTTCCATAAAGTCTGTACAGCTTACTTTCTGCTATTATAATACAGCAGTAGAGCAAAAATATTAAAAAAAATGTCATTAATGTTTCGAATACTAAACTTGGCACAGACTATGACCTTGTTGGGTAAAGCACAGAGAAGAAATAAAGTCCTTTATCCCTAAAGCTTTCATATAAACTAAGAGAAAAGACAACAGATTGCTACAGACAGTTGGAGAAATTAAAGGAAACAATAAGAGAACTGTAATCACTCTGATAAGCTGTCATTGTCATCTATGATAAGCCAGTGCCCAGAGAAGCTGTGGATGCCCCATCCCTGGAAGTGCTGAAGACCAAGTTGGATGGGGCTTGGAGCGACCTGGTCTGGTGGGAGGTGTCCCTGCCCATGGCAAGGGTTTGGAATGAGATGGTCTGTAAGGTCCCTACCAACCCAAACCATTCTGTACAGGCTGCACGCCTGCCTCTAATGCTACTTGAGCCTCTTGTGCACTTGATCACATCAGTTGTAGCACCTCTGGGAGAGGCAGGGAGAAGAGGGCTTCTGTCACCAGTCCCAGTGGAGGGGTGGCTTTGCCTGTCATTAGGTAGTAAGATTTCAGCATGAAGAAGTCAAAGGACCAAGTATAGGCTTAATGGGTGAAACTCAACGTATTTTTGTTAGAGGTATGGTAATTATTCCTGTGTTCAGTTCAGAAACTTCACATGGGCAACTGGATGGAGATGGTAGAAGTTTTTCAGCACAGGTGAGAGGCTGCTGGGAGCAGGGAGTAGGTGTGCATGTTAGGCAACTTACGGTGCTCTCTGGGGAGAGAAGCAGAAAGGCTGCATTGCCTGGGGGCACTGCTGAGCTCTTCGTGACCCCATTATAACAACTCTGCCTCCCCTGTTGTGCCTGCCTTCAGGTTCAGTCTTTCTAGAGGCAGAGCAAATGGAGATCCTTTCAGCTGCTTACAGATACTCATGCGTGACTGCTGCAGGGAGCTGTGGCAATTGCTTTATCTTGCTTCTCTGCAAGGAGAGTAGCTGTTCTGTTCAGCTTAGGAGCCAGCGAAGCAGTAGAAATGTGCATTGAGGCTAAAGCTTGCATCATAGCTGGCGTTCTTGGCTAAGATGTACCTCCTTACTTATAAAGGTTGGAAGGGATTGCAAAAAAGCTAAAATGTTGCCATCACTGTGAAGCTTTAAATTAGGATTTGTTTACCTTTCCAAAATATGTTAATCTTAGCCATCAGTTATTAGGTTTGCAACTGTGAAAGAAAACTTTTCTCCTCCGATAGAGGTTGTGGTTTAAATTCTCTGGTGTGTGTTATTCAGGAGGTCATAATTTGTTCTGGCTATAACATTTCTTTATTCATCCTGGGAAGGTGACAGGTACTACGTACTAAACCAAAAGTTTGCAATATCATCAACAATCATGATTACACATTGTTTACATCTTTCCTTTTTTTTTTTTTTTTTTTTTTTTTCTTTCTTTATAGTGGTTTAGATTTCCTGGAAAGGATACAGGGTTTAATCATGTCATTATGTGTGCTGAATGCTGTGAAAATTCGTTGTTCCAACTTAAGTGGAACACCATTATAATACTCTTATCGTCTATTAAAAAAGTAATAAATTGGGCCAGATTGATCCTAGACATAATTCTGCTGTTGTCAATGGTGTTACATCAGGAAAAAAATCTGTCTCAGTCTGTTAACGTAACGATAAAATAAAAGAAGAAAGTGGATACCAAGTAGCAGAAAATCTTGGAAAAATAATTTACACTCTTGATTGTCCTATTTATGCAATGTTTTGAAGACACACAGCATTGCAAATCAGTTAAATACTATTATTGCTATTATTAATTATTATTATTATGAACTATGTATGGTGAGGAAAATGGACAGGGTTCTATTGCATTCTTCTTTTCAGTTTTTGGCAGTGCACTTTTCTTCAACAGAACTGACCCTGAACCAGTGGTAGGTGCAGATGGGACCATTATTTTTCATTGCTTCATTTATTTTGATTTAACAAATGGCTTCATTTTATTTCTTTCCTCATTCCTCTTTGTTCAGGGACAGTTTAGCCCTTCTGCAGGTCTTCAAAGGTGTTCAAAGACAGAAGTAATGTGTAATGAGTTCTCCACTCACAGTGCAGTCTCCCAGCCTGCCTTTGTGATCCATTCAGAAGTCTTTAAGTGAAGCTAAAATTAGATGAAAAAAATACAGATTGGGATCTGGTGTACTTAATCTGTGAGCTGAATTTAGGCACCTAGCTTGAAAGCACACGAACAGTAGGATCTAATTCTCATGAATTAAGTAGGTCAGATTTTGGATGGGGAGAGGACCTCTACTTTCTTCTGGTTCTGAACATGCAGCAACATGAAATCCAAAATAGAAATGTGATGTGTACAGAAGCAAATCATATAATCATAGAATGATTTAGGTTGGAAGGGACCTTAAAGATCATCTAATTCCAACCCCCCTTCCATGGGAAGGAAAACGTTCTACCAGACCAGGTTGCTCAAAGCCCCATCCAGCCCAGCCTTGAACTCTACCAGGGATGGGGCATCCACGGCTTCTCTGGGCAACCTTTGCCAGTGCCTCACCACCCTCATAGTAAAGAATTTCTTCTTTATATTCAATCTAAATCTCCTCTCCTTTAGTTTAAAGCCATTACCTGTTCACCTATCACTATATCCCCTGACAAAGAGTACCTCCCCAGCTTTTTTGTAGGTCCCCTTTAGGTATTGGAAGCTCGCTATAAGGTCTCCCCGGAGCCTTCTCCGCCCCAGGCCCAACACCCCCAGCTCCCTCAGCCTGGCTCCAGAGCAGAGGGGCTCCAGCCTCTGCTCATCCTCGGGGCTTCCTCTGGGCCCACTCCAGCAGCTCCACATCCTCCTGGTGCTGGGCCCGGAGCTGAGCACTGGGCTGCAGGTAAGTGCAGGAGGGGTCTCACGAGAGCAGAGCAGAGGGGGAGAATCCCCTCCCTCATCCACCAGCACCCCCAGGTCCTTCTCCTCAGGGCTGCTCTCAATCCATTCTCTGCCCAGCCTGTGTCTGTGCTTGGGATTGCCCCAGCCCAGATGCAGGACCTTGTACTTGGCCTTGTGGAACCTCATGAGGTTACACAGGCCCACCTCGCAGGCCTGTCCAGGTCCCTCTGTATCTCATCCTTTCCCTCCAGGACATCAACTGCACCACGCAGCTTGGTGTCATCAGCAAACTTGCTGAGAGTGCTCTTGATCCTGCTGTCTATGTCATTGACAAGGATGTTAAACTGTGCTGGTCCCAGTACTGACTCTTGAGGAAAACCACTCATTACTGATCTCCACTTGGACATTGAGCCGTTGACTGCAACTCTTTGAGTGCAACCATCCAGACAATTCCTTACCCACTGAGTGGTCCATCCATCAAATCCATGTCTCTCCAATTTAGAGACAAGGATGTCATGTGGGACAGTGTCAAATGCTTTCCACTTGTCCAGGTAGATGATGTCAGTTGCTCTTCCCCTATCCACCAATACTGTAACCCTGTTGTAAAAGGCCACCAGATTTGTCAGGCATGATGACATGAGACGAGGTTCTCACCTAGGAAAAGGCAGAACTGAGGTTCTAGGTTTGGCTCTCCACAGTATATCTGCCATGAAGCTGTTGTAAAATAAAAGGGTTAGGTGTTAGATTGTCTTAATCATCAGAACAAAAAACAAGCTTCCCATCTACCTCTATGAATCTTGCATTTGTGGCTACACACTGGCCTTGCTTCAAAAAGACAAGTAATGAAAATGTTTCTTGAGCACATCCTCTAGGCTGGTATGTAGGATGTGCTTTAGAGATGTAGATCCTTTATTTTGTGGGATGTTTGGGATCCAGGTTTCAAAATTCCTGAGCAGGCAGTTGATCTGAGGGCTATCACACCAAAGGTGTGCAATGTGTTTGCACCAGCTCCTACTGCTTCAGATCGAATTATCTAGGAGGAGCAAAATATGCTTCGTGGTCTTTCCCAGAGATTCACACACCAAGCCCTACCATAGTTTGTAATGATTAGCAGTATCTTTTTTACAGCAGTGTGGCTTTGAGGAACTTCACAGAAAAAAGGAGAATTATTTCTAAAGCCTGATGGAAGGATGATTATTACAGGAAGCGATGGAAAATAAAATAATTAATTAAAAAGGGGAAAAAATTGCAGCAAAACTTGATTTGTTGCTGCTGCTCTTGTAATGGGCCATTTTGATCTTATATTAAACGTGCAGAAATAGTGTCACAACAGATACGGAAGGCAAATTCTGCAGACCTATTTACTACAGAGCCAAGTGTCTTACTGCATATTCATCTATTTACTGCCTTGGATTCTTCTCTAATTCCTTTATTTTCAATATGATAATAGACTTTTCTCCATGCAGACTCATTGTTACCATGAAATAGAATTTGTCTACACATGATATGTTCGTATAACGTGTGAGGGCAGAATTCATCAAAACAATTGAACTGTGAGCAGTGATACCACTCAGTTGCTTTTTGCCTCTTTTATTCTCATCTTTCTGCATTAGAATTGGTAAATAGGAGATGCTCTGCCAGAGTGTCAAAGAGTATCTTACAAAAGCAGTTGCCATAGTGTTATACCTGGATATGAATTCTTTTTATATCACTGGCGCTGTAAGTGGTTATTTATTTGTACTTAGGCATATTTAATAGCTCTTAATTAGAAGGATGACAGAGTTTGAAGGAACATCTTGCCTAGCAGAGCTATTGCTCCCATTGTATCAGGTAAAGATCACATACAACTTTTTCAGATAACTTTTTAAAGAAAGTTATGAGAAGATAACTCCCTCTTTTCTCACTGCTTCCAAGAATCCCTGAACTGCCACTGCAGTTGTCACTTACACCCACAACACAACCTTCCTCTCCTCTTTTGGAACCTCTCCCACAAATGAAACTTCTTCCTGAATGCTGCAGGGGAAGCTCTTCCCATTTAACTACCCTCATACCCCAAACCAGGAATGGAAGTTTTACTCATGCAGCACCACAGTCTTGGTCGGTGTGAGCTTTCTTCTCTTTTGTTGCTCTTGCCTTTCATATTCCTCAGCAGTGGTTTGAATGCTGGTCTTTTCCTGGCAGCTCTCTGGAGCAGAACATATTGCAGAAGGCAGGAGGAGCGCCTCAGCTGGGCTGTTACCTTGAGACTCAGCTGATTTCGTTCTATTCCTGGCTCCAAGGTTGACTTGGGTGACCTTCAGCTCTTCCTGCCTATTGTCCTCATTTTTAAAAAAATGAATACTTTATCTTATCATATAAAGTGCTTTGAAATCTACAGCTATGTGGATTTTTCTGGTACTGAGTGTTGGAGGAAAGAGTAGGTAACAAGAAGAAATACGTATTTTTTTCTTTAATTGCCTTTAGTAATAGAGTATTTAAACTGATGCATGTACGTATTTATATATCTACATAGTTTTATTCAGCTGAAAAGGAACTATGTATCAGAACATTCATTTTCAACCTCTGTTTTTAAATTCTGATTTCCTTCTAGTCTTGTAGGATGCAGAAGTAAATACTTGAGTGTATTGTGTAAAATCTTCCTTGGGTACTTTTTAATTGTGCAAATTTAACAATAGGTGATGATACCTATGTACCCCCTTTCCCCTCTCCCCCAAGTCTGCTCTGGTTATTTCATGAAAAGATGAAATTTAACCTGAAATACATTTTCAGACAAAGATTTGTACACATCTGCAGAATGCAGCTTGATGGCTTAGTTATGTACTTGAATGTATTCTGCAGATGCACTAGCTTCATAGGAGTTACTGTTTCCATTTGTAACAGAGCTACTGAGGAAAAGATCTGGATCTGCTCCCCCAAAGTTGCAGTATTTTCTCATATGAAATATAGGAAAAATGTAATTACAAAGGAAAAGTAACACTTTTTTCCCCGCTGGAAGGTCTATATCATATTCACTGTCTCCTTCATTAAAGACCTTTTATGAAGATTCCATATTAAAAAGATCCTTCTGCTGCAGAAATGTTCTAAAACACCTAATTCTGCTACGAAGGTTTTTATTCCCCTAGAAGTATTAAAAACACTATTTCTCTATCTCTTTAATTGAATGCAGCAGTATTGCAGTGCTCCAAGACAAGGTAAATCTTATTTCATTGTAAAACTACTACTTTGACATAACCAAAATAATAATAAAAAAGAACCTCAGGGAAAAAAAATGAAGCCAGAAATTACTGCTTATGCAAGGGTAGTGTTAGTGGTTGTGCCATTCCCTTTTAAATAATTCCTCTCTAATTGGTAACCCAATGTAATGGGTAAGTGAACATATTTCACAGCAGCAGCTGTTGGATGTTCAATGACTGGAAAATACAGTGATGGTTAAGTGTATGGAGTACTCATCCCATCAGTAAGAGTAAGTTAATCATATACAATTCACTGAACAGTAGAGTTGCATTTGCAGAGCAGTGGGCTGCCTTTTAATTGTTGTAGGTCTTTTTCAATATCTTGCAGTATCTTTTGTCTCAGCTGTAGCAGTTTTGGTTGCATCCCTAAAACTGTCAGTCTTCCTTATTTTTGCAAGGGCCTAACAATTCCTCCTTCACAATGCAGCTTAAATTGGACCAGATGCTGCATCAATAGAACAGTCTGCCCATCTCAGAGGCATTAAGCCCAAAATTATTTAGAAAATTGAAGCCTTTAACATACTTTGGATTAATGTGATTAAGTAGAGCTTGCTTTAATTCATAGCCATCTATTCCTTTATTAATAGCCATTTCATCAACAGGAGCAGCACATATGGGTACAAGATGACTGAAAGTTAAATTGATTGCTGTAAGCCTGTAAGAAAAGCATTTAATGTTTCAATAATAACTGATGTAAGACTTCACTGTGGGGCATTTTAGATAGATTTAGACCAGCTTATAGACGCAGTATTTATTAACATCCTTTAATTTTTAATATAAGCTTGCTAAATGAAAGTCTTTTTTTTTTTTTTTATCCCTTCCTTAAGTCAGCATTTGATATACAAGATCATTGTATTTTTAAAGGAGAGTCTCTCATGTGAGTGATAACAGCTGGTCCAGGGCATAGTGTAGTCGGAGTCTAGACTTCTGTCAGGCTTAGGAAAAGATAAAATTTAACAGAGGTTAATTTTATATGAGCATACATATCCATACATCCTCCAACAACATACATCTCTGATCTTATAATCATTATAGGTACTTAAAGCGTGTGTGCTAGCTCACGTACCTATAATGCACAGAGTCCATCATTCGCACAGTTATACTCCATTTTTGGGGAGGGTTCATGTGGTCCTTATTTATTTCCCAGCTCAGTAATGATATATGTACTAATGTACACATGCACACACGTGTAGGGGAGAGAGACGTTAATAGTAGGTATTTTTAAGACTAATGAAAGAATGAAAATCAGTAAGTTGCTCTTCTAAATGAATTAGCTTTTTATTTTTTTATTTAAGATTTGATTTTGGCAAGCTTATGATGTAGCCCTAAAGGAATGGGTACTTTTCGACAAAGTAACAAGACTGTCTCACAGGAGGGTAAACTGCTAATTAAATTGTCACAGTGTTTGTTAACAAATGTCATGGAAGAAATCAGAACAGGTAGATTGGAGTTGGAGAGGTTTTGTAGTCCAAAATACTACAGATAAGGCTTTACTGAATAGCATTTAAGAGATATAATATATATCTAGGAGTCTAGGTGACTAGCTTTTACTACATGCCTGATTATTAGACCTTGGAAGTTAGATGGGGTGAATCCAAAATGACATAACACATCGCATCCTCAGTTTGGGCAGAAGGCAGTCAGGGGAAACAACATGGCCCCAGCCAAGATGTTGACACTTCTAGACATGGAGATTAAAAGAACTTTCGATATTTCATAGAACTTCAGATATTTCATATTTAAGTGTGTTTTGCAAATGAAATTACAGGTATATATGGATGCTGAAAGACCTAAGTGGCTAGAAAGAAGGTTTTATTATTGTTTATATTTTATTTATTTATTTATTTTTATTCGTACTTTGATAAATTAAATATGCCTGGGACCATTTTGTGGCACTGAGGCTGGCTCACACTGAACAGCAGGTATCTGCCTATTGAACTCTATTACCCTCCAGACCCAAATGGCTGCATCTGCAGGACACGATCCCTTACCTATACTTCTCCTTGTGAATTGCTCTTTTCATTCCCTCATCTGCTTTTTGGACCATGGTAGCCAGACGCAGAGCACCAGGCCATCATGCTAAGGGGAGCACTCTGTGCTGTGGGGGAGCCCGTGCTCCAGTGGAAGGCAAAAATGAAAGAAAGACAAAGAATACCTCTGGCTAGTTTTATAGAGGGGCTGGGGGGATCCTACTTGCTGAGCAGTTGAAGCTCCAAAGCGTGAGAGCTGACTAGTCATTGCTTTTATGAGAGCTGGAAACCGTTATGAGTGTTGGATGTTGCAAATACGATGTTCTCTGTAAAGCTTGTACAGGACAGGAATGATGGGCAGAGCCATAGGTTCATGGATTCACCACCATGTCCAACTCTGATGGCCTCCTGCACCTGCAGACCCCAGGATTCACCCCAGAATCTTGGATTATTGTATTTTAGGAAGATAGATAATGTCAGGGATTTATCCTTCGCAGTTAGAAAACGTCATTTTATTCCAGGTTGAATTTATGTAACTTGTGCTTTCAGCCACAGGATCGTCCTGTGCCTCTCTCCCTTAGCAAGCCTGGAAAGCTCCTTTCAGAACGAGGAAAAATCTCTCCAAGGAGTGTTATCTGTAAGAAAGAAATACGTGCCCCTCATTGTGCCAGATTTGAAGTTATTAAATCCAAATAGATCTCACAGTTGTAGGTACAGTGCAATAAACTTAAATGTGAGCACAGTGATTCATATTATTTGAATATATGACTTCCCCGAGTTTTGTTTTTTAATAGATATTAATGATTACTATTTTTTTCCCCTCATTGTCTTCTAAGTCCTTTTGGGCATCCAAATTGGGCGTTTCTTGTTGGATGAATTAATATCAAGGAATACCAGTTTCATTCAAATTAAAATAATTTCTTTGCCTTTCTTAAATGCTCCCATTTAAATGGGAATTTTAGAAAGGATACAAGTGACCTGTAATTTAAAACTCTTGATTTGTGAGTGGTTGGATAGAAATAATGGATAGTCTAATACAATGAATGTTCATTAGGTTTAAGCAGGAGGTAAATGCTTTCACTGGTCTAATGTGAAGTACGACATTTACATTTTAGCAAAAATGGCAAAAATAATTTTGTTACGTGCAAGTAGCGCTATAAACAGTAAACTGTGTACTGAAGTCAATTTTAATTAATTTAATCAGTGGCTGAAATAAAGGTTGCTCTTATTGGTCTATTGTGGCATAATTAATCATCAGTAATAATTCATTTTACATGGCTTCTTAAGGTTAAGCATTGGCACAGCCATTCATTAAAATTGGGGTGAGAATTAATAGTGTCTAAAGGGTTTGCCACAAAAAAAAAAGGTGAAATATCTATAAAGATTTATTAAAGGCTAATGATTGATCTACTTGCCTTTATTTTTTAAACCTGCTCTCAAATATGGGTCATGCAGCTGTAGAAATATATTAGCTGGTGTTTGATCTGTTTGCAGCGGTTAATGGTCTTTGTGCAACCTCTGACACTAGGTAGCATATTTTTCACGGTGTCCTTAAGAAGATGCTCGTCATCACTAAGTGGGGTTTTATGCTTCAGGGTGAGATTCTAGGGGTGAAAAATTCCCACTTACCGTAATCAGAAGTGAGATACTCTAAAATGTTTGTGTAGCTTTAGATGATGCTGGCCAAAGAACAAGCTGCTTCTTCACATTGCAGGGATGTGCATGAGGAGGGCTGGGAAAAATAAACTTGTAGTCTAGGAATTGTTAATTCTTTCCAGCAGCTTTCGTGGGTGACAGGGCTTTTATTCTCTATTTAGACAGCACCTTGTACAGTGAGATGGCAGCCACAATTTGCAGTGTAATGTCTGGGCATTATAATAACAAAGTAAGGCAGCAAAGGGAGCATGATGTCGTTTTCTAGAAGGACAACCCGTTGCTCCAGTGCACACTCAGCAGGGTCCCCAGGAGGAGCTGTGATTGCAAGGAACCCCTTGCCAATGTCACTGGTTTCTGTTTTATTGTCATTATTAAAGAAAACATTTTCCTGCATGTGCCTCAAAACCTTCTACAGTTACTGGAGAACAACCTGTGGTTCCCTCCAGGTGGATGAAGAGCTGCCTGGAGCCAGCTGGTAGAACGGCTGCTTAATCTTCTGGTTACCAGCCTGTCGCCTCTGCCATCACTTGTCAAAAAGCTTTGTGATGTTGGACATCAGACCAGGTACAAGAACTCCATGGTTTCTGTTCCTCAGATGGGGATTCTTCATGAGGGAGTGCAAAACTTCGATGGCAAGCACATTTCTGTGTTTAACCTAAAGCCGTAGTAGCTAACCTGTTTTCGGCAAGCCCTTGGCTCATCCTTTTCCTTCTCTTTGTCTCGTGGTTCTTCTTTACAGGTTCTCAGCCAGTTTGGTCTTCTGCTTTCAAACTCATTTGATTGTCCTTCTCTTAAGTCCTTGAAATATCTTTTTTATCAGACAGCCGACCAACTTTCTCATTTGCATTCACCTTTCTCACTGTTCAGAGACAGTTACACCACCCACCACCAGATTATTGACCTGTCTCTGACCTCACCGCAATTTTTAGTACTTATACTGGGCAAATTTTAGCTCCCTCCCTCAATAGTCCTTCAGGAGCATCACTTTAAAATAGGCAATACCATAGTTTATGTCTTAAATAAATAGTAGGATTTCAAAAGCTCTTAAAGAGAAGGTATAGTTTTGCCAAGGCACTGGAAGGGAAATAATTCTCATGCTTTCGGTTAGAGATTTTTTTTTTTCTTGTTCGTTAAGGTACTTCTCTGCAGTTCCTCTGTCATGTCTGTGTTCTGCTTTTGTTTTGAAGGATGCCCTGTTTTGCCTCTTTCCCAGTCACTGGTCTTTCATCAGTTCCATATGGCATATCCAACAGAATAACATGGATTTTTGTTATTATTGAGCTGTCGGTAATGACCATCAGCTACACCTAATGTCGGCTTGCTCAGTTTTTCCCAGCATTCTCATAGCTGTATTCTAGCTAAGTAAATTGTCAATGTTTTATCTTTTTAGCCTCTTATTCACTTGCAGTTTGTTTCTGCTAAAGACTTTTGCAGAGAACAGGTTGCTTGGCCATTTTCAGAACTTTCTGGAATTCTATTGTTAGCTTTCACAGACTTAAAAGTGTTTGTCTAAAGCCTTTGGCTAGTATAAATTAATTCTGAATTTTCATCCTAGTACTTTTTTCCCTGGAAACCCTCTGAATGTCTGTCTGTCATCACCAAGGTCTCTGCTCTGTTGCTGCTTCTTTTCAGTTTGATGTCTGTGAGAGGTCTCTGGTGAAACCAGGTTGCCTGAATTGTTTTTGCGTGTTTGTTTGGGGGAAATAATGAACCTAATCATATTTATGTATATCATATAACTGTCAGATCAGTTTAATAATAGTTATGTATGAAAGAGAAGCTTTCAGAGTACTAATACTGAATCTATCTTTTTCTTTATTATTATTTTTTTCATTCCAGCCTGCAATTCTCAGGTGTTAAGCATTTAGATATGTGCAGCTTTCTTCCAAGGGCTATGTTGTTGTTCAGATTCACAAAGAGTGAGAATTGGCATATTTCAGAAATCTAACCTTGTATTCAGAGAACTCCTCGGAGTACTAACCTCTTACTGAAATCACTCTAGAGAGAAAAGGGATAAAACAACCATTTTTGTTATTCTAGTGGAAAAGAATAAATCTTGTTTCTTCCTTTTTATCTTCCAGATTATTTAACATTTTCCAACTCCTTACATGGAACTTGCTATAAATAAATGTCCCTAGGCATTCTATTTACCTCCATTTATTCCTTTTTAAAGTTCTCAATTCATGGTATATTCTTCACATTTCTGTAATTCTTTTCCTTCCATTATGTCCATTTATTTAAGGAAATGCTGTGTATTGCATAACTCTAGTACGGAGCCTTTGCAGATAAAAGCTGTATTTTTTTTTTCCTCAAAAATCAGTATTTTCTGCTAAATTGACACGAGAAAAAATATTCCCACTACAGACTGAAGTTGGATCCCAGTACTGAGTCCGGGCGTTTTCCTTAGAGTTAACTTTTCCACTTTTTCATCTCTGCTTTTTCAGTAGTGCAGCAGAGACCTGATCTGAGTTTTGTGAATATTTTTGTGAACAAATCTCTCATTAAGACTCTTTTCTGGAGACTTGGATCTTTACAGCTGCTTACTCCTGATCCTGCTCGCAGTTGTCCTGGAACATCACCCCCTTCCCAGCCAGGGTATTTTTGGTTTCCATTGGCCTTTTCAGGAACAAGTCACAGTTGAAACAAACAAGTAAAGCTTTATATGAGACAGTAGCACTCAGGCTTTTGAAGACTTACTCTTTGGCTTTTCTAAACACAAGCTTTTTTCCTTGCTTTAGGAACTACATGAAATATAAATATTCAGGAAAAATAAAATGTGATCTGGAAATAATGGCTTCAGATTCCTAATCATAGAATCACAGCAGTCTGTGCCACTAGGATGGGCTCTGAAAAGTTCCTCATTTTGTTTCTTGCCCTCTGTGGTCAGCTCTCTATCCCTGCCTGGTTCAGTGGTCAGAAGGTTCCTGCTCTTTGAAGACTTGGTCTTTGTGTCTCTGCCTATTGGATCTTTCAGGGGATTGTATTAACATTTGGTTTATTCACTATTTTTTAAGGAAAATTTCAATGTTCCAACAATCTTGCCTCATTTTGCAGTCATCTTCTAGTCCTGCAGTACTTCACTTTGCATGCTCTTCGTGTTATGACGCTGGATTGTCTTTGATCAGAGAAGGCCAAGACACAAGTCCCGAGGAGACTGTCCGACTTCCATTCCACCAAGGCAGTAACTGAGGAAGTATTTTTATAATCAGTCAGGATTCAGTCATTACACCTGATTCCATTTCTGAAATCATCACAGTCTCCCACCTCACACACAGAAACAGACTGTATCTGGAGCCAACTTCACGTCTTACAAACAAAATCCCGAGGGACACATTAGGTTATTTGCTTAAGGTGACACAGGGTATCTACGGCTGGACCAAAACTGAGCCAGATGGCTGCAATTTGTGCCTGTGGATTTTACAATAAAATAAATAGGGAGGAGTTACTTAGTTGCTTGAACAGACAGCCATTTAGATGCTGTAAGATATCTGAGCCATCCAGGCAGGGCTGACAAGTTGTCACTGGACCTGTAGGAGACCTTCTGCTTTCTGGAGCAGCAGCTGAAGTCCAGATGATTTGTCCTAAGTCATCTCAAATTAACTAGATGCCTTTGTGGCACAACTGAACTAGTGGTAGTAATCTTAATTTCATCTAGTTGAAGATAGCATCCTTTTTATTGAGCTTGTTAGAAAGGATAAGTGTTCTGGAAATGGAAGCCAGTATAGCCAAATTATTACCATATGAAATTCTTACCTGAAGTCAAAATTGCATCACCGTATATATTCCACACATCATGACATAACTGATTTTTTTAATTATTATCTAAGGATGGTAATATTGCTTCCCTTTGCCCAACACTAAATATTGATACTAGGTATGGCTGTGCGCTTGGGTTTTTAAATGAATAAAAATGCTGTTGGCAGAGCTTATAGTTTTCAAATAAATTATGTTGCATGTTTGGAAAATTAATTATGGGGAAGACAATGTATTAGCAGGTTTCGCTCTGCAGAATGGGGATAATGGAATCAAAATTTAGAAAGTACTTTGAAGTCTTTAGGACAAAGGCATGGTGCAACTGTGACGTAGCATTAGTCTTTTATCCTCAAAGTTTTTCATGCCCATGGATAACAGGATATATTTTCTGGGCTGGTGTTTATTCACTGTGTTTATCTATTATGATAAAAAATGTCAACATCATTTCATTAATTTAATTTTTCAAAGGAGCTTTGCGATAAGACTAGCTTCTGAGCTATTAAATTCATAACTGTGTGACAGTAGAAACCAATGATACCAGACATAGACTTAAAGTTGCATGGAATGTAATGCGGTGGGATAATGAATCTTGTGCTTTAGTTACTGGCCAAAGTTGGAGTTGCAGTTCAGCTCAGGTCATGTTCACATAGCAAAGGGCAATGTGTTTAGGTTGGATGCCCCAAAGTCTTACACTACTGTGCTCTGTTCCCAGTTCTCTTCTATTTCCATGCATTTTTTTCTGTTGTTCAGGAGTGTCCTCTATATATAACACTATGTATATCGATCAACATATATCATTGTAATAATATGTATATCAATGAATGAATGAATGTGATTATTCTTTATAAAAAGCATATATATCAATTAAAAACAGTCTTTTATGGTATTCCAGTATGTCGCAAATTTGGTACAGGAGCCTCATTATGTTTCTCAAAAGGCATATTCTTACCTGATCTAATAGGCACAAATGCACCAGATAAAGAATGAATTCAAAAACAGTGAACAAGCAGGGTTGTAGAATACAAGGACTTAAGTTCTGAATGACAACATTTTTTCTTCTGAGGAGACTAAATTCACTTAATCCAAAGTATCCAGTAAAAACCTAAACTGAGCAGTTGGAGATTGAATTCTCCCCAAACACATAATCTAAAATTACAGCCCATTAAATCTTTCCTGCAATATGAGTAATTTTAATCAGAGGGGTACTTTTGCATTTGTGATGTGTTTCCAGAGTCAGGACTAGAATTTTTTACCAAAAAAAAATTGACAAAAAAAAACTTTCCAGGAATTTCAGTTTCTCTTAGTGATGTTGCTCTATTGATGTCTGGCTCATCACATGAGGACATGCTTTTTCCTAATGAGACTCTTTATTAAAAAGTGGAATTCTTTCTTCCCTTTTTTTTTGATATATATTTTTTAATGTATTACTGTTTATTATCTAATACAGGGCAGAGAAGAACACACATAATGTAACAACTTTGAGGAATATCAAAGTAGAGGGTGATAAAATCAAAGAAAATTCTTGTATTATCATAGCATGAGTGAGGGAAACAAATCTATTTTGGATTTTAGCTCCTCTTATAAATATCATCTAAACAAAAGATGGAGTGTTAACATACACTTATATCAAAACTGTATATTGTGTTGTTATGAAGGCTTAGGAACAAGTAGTAGGTTTTCTTGTGCTTTCTTTGAGGAGGTGGAAATAAATTTATTTGTAATGAAAAATGATGGACTCTATCTTGTAGCCTTCCATGGCTTGGATCCTAGTCTAGGAAAGAAAATTCAATGATTGTACTGTTTTATGCTATTGAGTGTTTCAGTCCCAGACAGGAAAACGACACATTTCACACATATATTTTGAAGATATTCAGTGACAGTTTTCAAAACCACCTGTCTTCTGTGCAATATCTTCATTGTGTGTTCATATGACCATATTTTTGACCTTCTTTCATTTTTTTATAACTGCGCATACTGCTTTTCATGAGATATATTGCATTTTTTTGTTATTTGAAAGTGTATGAAATACATTTTTGTTTCCAACAGCAAAGTTTCTGTTACAGCATTGGTTATTTTAGCATGCCATTTTACAGAAAGCTCACATATAAACCAGTTATGCCTGAACTCTTGACTCCACAGCAGTGTAAGATGCTGTAGAGAATATGAGGTTGCTTCTAGTTACGAGGCTAGGGTTCTGCAATTCCCATTACTTCTTCCATATTTAATCTTTCATTTTATTACTTAACTTTGTAATTAATGGGTCCTAACTTAAAGCTAGCATTTCTCACTCTAAGATGTGCACAACCACTAGTTTTGTTCTGTATTCATCTAGTGTAGTGTTTAGTGTCACACAGGCTAGATGTTAGAAGCCTGGCATTGCATTTCCATGGTACCAAGTATAACTGGTTTGTCAGTAAACATAATTTACTTATATGTAAAGGCTCTGTCCATCTAATGTGTAAGTTTAGAGTTAAATTTGGGCTTTTAAATAAGAACTTTGTAAAAACAGCAGTAAGGTGTCTTTCTGCTCCCAACACTGTAGCTGAAAGATGTTAACTCACCTATATAAAGATAATATAGAAATTGTAGTTAGGTTATAGTCTACTTCATCGACCATGATGAAAAGAAGATAATACGGAAGCCCCGACTCTTTGTGCAGTTTGGAATAGGAAGGCTTTATTAAAGTTAAGTGAACAAAGGAAAAGAGGGGCAATTCACTCATATATTCACAGCATTTAAGGCTGGTAAGGGCTCACTGCATTATTTAATTTGATATCTTTTATATCATAGGTCATTACATTTTATCCATTTACTATTTTATTAAGCTGTATAACTTTTTCCTTTAAGTTTAACAGTTATTTGTCTGAGCATCTCTCCCAGAAGGAAATCTGACTTCATTTGAAAGTATCAGGAGATGAGGAATAAACCACTTCCCTTGGTTTAAAAGACATAGGTATATAGGAACACCGAATGGTCAAATGGTGTAATTCAGTGGTGTAATGTTTTGTAGCAGATAATCATCTTCAGTACTAAAAATATGTGCCATCTAGTCCATTTGAATTTCCCTGGTTTCAGCTCCTACCACTGGCTCTTGATGCCTTTTTCTTTCTTGTTCAAAGATCCTCAGTCATTCTCTTCCTGAGAAGATGCTTATATCCTTTAATTAAAAACCTCTGGATTTTCTTTTTGAAAGCTAAACATTTCATGCCTTTTGAGGCTGTCACTGAAACTATTTTTCAGGGTCTACTTAATGTCAGGATTGATCTCACCAGTGCTTATATTTACTTGCTTGTCTAGTTACAGTGCTATATTTACTTGCTTGTCTACTGCCACCCTTGCACTTTCCTCTAAGATTGTTCCCTGTTTGCAGGTATGGTGTGTGTCACTTGTTCCCTTAAGTACAATTTTAAATGTGACAGTTTTTAACACATTTTTGATTGAATGGGCCCAGCACAGCAAGTGATCGCTTTCTAAGACCATCCTATCAGCCTCCTCATCTGAGTTACCGACAGATTTTGTAAGTTGAGATTTTTTATTTCTTTAAAATTACTGATGAAAGCAACAGGCTTTGTACCAGTCCCTGCAGAGCACAGATAAAAATGCTCCAATTCAATGTGTGTTCCCTTTAGACAATTTTTTTAGAACTGTCATTTAGACAATTCTTAATCCATTTAACACGTGCACTATTGATATTGTATGGTGCTAATTTTTTAATCAGACTGTCATGAAGTAATAAGTCAAATGCATTAATAAAGTCTAAGTCTATTACATCCATGCTATTACATTCCACATTTATTACAACTAGACTTGTAATTTCATCAGAGAATGAAATCAAGTTTGGCTGACAAGACCTATATTCCATGCAACCATGTTGACTGGCATTAATTATATGCCTATCTTCAACATTTTTTCTTCAGCTGAATGTCATATGAAAAGTTCTGTTCTATTGTCCAGGAAAAACGTCAGACTAATCCTTAAGGCAATGCTGCTCATCCAGTTCACTGATCTCTGCTGTGCAATACAACTCAACCAGAGATAACCTGTATCACACATTGCAACCAGATTGCCTTGGAAATCAGATGTTCCTCCCAACACACATGGTAAAGAAGCTTTCCACTGACATCTATGAGAAATCACTGGAATATTTTTTGACGCTGAGGTTCCTTTTGAATGAAATTAAATCAGAATACACTCTCCTGGAATCCACTTTCTGCACTCCAGCTGTGAATGGCATACAGTCCACCAGAGTGAGTCTGGTCTGGTAATCCCTCCTGAAGTGCTGGTAGTGTGGATATCTGCAGGTAGAGTGGACATTCAGCCTAACGAGGACATAACGTATACACAGTGAACAAGATAGTAAAGTTTTGCTGTCTCCTTTTGTCCTATAGGCTATAAAATTTTAATTTATTATATTTTTAATGGGTTCTTCAATGTATAATTGAAGGAAAGAGGGTCAGTCAAGAAGGTGCTGCTGGGCCCGGAGCCCCTGCGCTGTGAGGAGAGGCTGCGAGAGCTGGGGCTGCTGGGCCTGGAGCAGAGGAGGCTCCGGGGGAGCTCCCCCATGGCCGTCAGTACCCGCAGGGAGGTGCGGAGAGGCCGGAGCCGGGCTCTGCTCAGCGGTGCCCAGGGCCAGGCCCAGGGGCCCCGGGCCCAGCCTGGAGTCCCGGCGGCTCCCCCTGCCCCTCAGGCAGCACTGCTGGGCTGGGCGGGTGCCGGAGCCCTGGCACGGGCTGCCCCGAGAGGGGCCGGGGGCTGCTCCCTGGAGAGCTCCCCGAGCCCAGGGACGTGGGGCTGGGCACCCTGCTGGGGCAGGGGGGCACAGGGGCACCCAGGGGTGCCCCCAGCCCCAGCCATCCTGGGGGGCTGGGGTTCTGTGAACAAAGTGCCAGTAATAGTGGTTTTGCTGCTAAAAGTGTTTAGCAAACAAAGTAAGAACTTATAGCTACACCATGTGCATTTTAGATACTTGCAAATAAGAAAGAAGTTAATTTACTAGTTGTTTCATAGATTTTTAGAAAAATATGCTTTTTTTTTTTTTTTTCAATCTGATAATCTATATTTTAAACATATTCAACTAGTTCTACTTAAAACTACTACTGAATCTCTGGGAAAAAATTACCAGTAACAGCCTTTTAACCGGTAACAGCCCCAGTGCCCTTTTTTACTGTGGGCTCACTTCTTTACTTTCACCAATTTTCATTGTGGCCTTTGTTCTCTTTATTTTGATACCACAGAGTAAAAACCTCAGTAACTGTGATGGTCACCAGAAACACATTTCACAGCAGACTCATTATTACATTAGCAAATTTTTTCTTTTTAAATTTTCATTTACTGCGTCATTCATCTGTTCTATCCCAAAGCAACTAAATAAACTTTTAGAAAATTCTCTCTTCAGATGTATGTACCGCCTTATAGCTGCAGTACTTGCCACCTTCTGCAGGCACTAGAAGAGGCCTTGGATCTTTCGATCTTTTTCAGGCAGAAGTTTCTAGCTGTTAAACCAATGTTTATTTAGATTAACAACTGCAGAATTGGCCCATGGTGATAAACCAGTTTCTTGCTGTATAGGACTGACGTATATTTTAGCACAGCTGTATAAAACAGTGTGGATCACACTGAGGAAGTTAAGCATTATGTTTTGTAAAGCAGTGAATCAGAAATTCACAGTGGATAACAAGCCAAACATAATCTCTTATTTCAATGCTGACAAAGTCATTAATGTTTTGGGAAACATAAAGAAAGTGAAAAAACAGTAGCCACATGTTAGTGCCATTTTATACCTGATATATTTTATTGTTATCTTCCAAACAATAGGAAAATCACCCCAAAAAAACTGAATAGTGGCCAGAAAACGATGAGTTGCAGAAGGAATGTGCAGGGACTGGCTGCTCACCATCTCTTCACGCCAAACAACCACAGGCTTTTCAGATTAGTAAATATGAGCCTGCTCCAGAGAAATTCCCTTGTCTGTGTTAGGTGGGAAGTCAAATAACATTGCCATAAAGGACCCTTCTTCTCTTAAAAAATCTGTTGGTGTGTGGTTATTTCCGTTCTTTTCACCTTCGTTACTTTGAAGGTAAAAAAGTAAAAGTTAAAAAAAGAAAAGATGAAAAGATCCCCAGACTGTGGGTTCTCGGTGTGTTCGTGTCTAACCTGTTTGTTTATTTAACACACTGCTATTTTACAGAGAAGCTGGAGATGTTATTAGCGATATCTACAAAATAAAAATTCCCAGGGTGGTTTGGAGAAGCAGGTGCTCAAAAGAGCTATTACTTTTTCATGTAATACTTTGCATATTCACTAGGGCCTAGGCTTTAGCTAGCGCAAATAGTTTCAGCTCCAAAATCGATAAGCTCTGAAATATGTGTCAGCTGAAAATCTGCTGCCCGTTCCTTTCAGTTATATTTAGACATTTACATTTGTGTCAGAAAATATGAAGCTGATGAAAAGTGTGTTGCACAAAAAGGGAAAACTATAGACAAGTGCTGAAGCTGAGAGTCCAGTTCTTAGCTTCGGTGCTTGGGCTGCAATCACCTCAAAGCCAAAGTGCTTGAGCCATAAAGGTGCTGCCTGCAGAATATAGGGACTGAGGGGCATGGGCTGCCCACAGCCATATGAGTCCAAGCTCATCCCAGCTGCCCGCTGGGGATTTGTCATGGGCAGTACTGAGCCTGGACACAAGTCTGGGAATTGCACGGGCCAGCGCTTGGCCAGTACTACGCTAACCATGTAGCAGTGCGGGTGAGGAAATCCCAGCGCCCCTGCCTTGGTGGGATTTATTGGTGTGGAGCCACAGCGGAGTTGGCAGCAACGAGCTGGGTTCCTGGATTACCTGTTGTATGGGGGAAGGGATGGATGCTTCAAGATGAGATTCCAAATGGGTGGTGCATCAGCTATTGCTTGTAGGAAAGCATTTAGAAACCTCTGCGGGAGCCTGGTAGCTTTGCCCTTTGCCAAACTCTGGTGCCTTGTGCTTTTCAGGACTTAAAACCCTGTAGAGCATCTCCTGGATTTAGGCCCCTTATTTCATTGGGTTAAGAGACACAAGCCCTTTTTATTAAATAAGTGGGACACGAGGGAATAGTTTAGGCATTGATTGAACTTTCTAACCTAATTCAGCCAGGGCTGGACTAGCTGGAGAGGCCCATGTGCCACGTGGCAGTACCATAGCAGCTGGGTGGCTGGGTATTCACAGGTGAAATGCTTTGCAGCCAGCCCTTTGAAGTTGTTCCACTTTGCAGGTAATAATTAAATGCTTACTGGATGCAGCAACTTGAAAAGAATGAGTTCGCTTCTATAATCCGCTGGCTTGAGCACTCACCTGGGAGATGATTAAGAAGGTGAAAATCTAAACACTATTAGGAAGAAAAAAATTGAAAAGAAGCACCGATGTGTCACTCGGATGTCTTTTTCCCACTGCTCTTTACAGGAACGTTTTTGCCAGAGTTTGAATCCCCACTGAAAGAGCTCACTGTAGCTAATCCTCTGAGAGTGGCTATGTTTTCTAAGTGGGAAATGGATATAGGATAAACAGACAATCTGCTGTTGGCACACAGCCCTCTCTGCTATGGTGTAGTAAAGTCTTATCATCTGCAGCGAGGTTCTTCTATGGCTAAGCTCATTCTAAAGCTGAAGGAGAACTGAGCACCATAACTGGAAATCCGATAATGGAACCTATAAATAAAGGATTTCTATTTGCCCTTTTAACAGCAAATTAAATTATAGTGAGTGATTCAATAAATTATTGAAAAAACATGGTTCAAAGTTTGAGTTTTTTTGAGAGGAGGCTTCTAGAAATATTCATACTTGTTAAAACTTTTGAAACTTAAAATGAAGCATGCTTTTACTGTGGAATATTAAAAATCAGCTAATTAAAACCAATAGGTGATCTGAGGACACCATGACTCTGACTTAATATAAATGAACGTTTCATGATAAATTCTGAGAGCTGGATATTACTGAGAGAATAGCATCCATCACTGATCAGTTTAAATTGTTTCAGCTGTTCAGTGTTAGCTGGTTCAATTTCTTGTTGAAAAATGTACAGCTTTTTTGAGACTAAATGGGTTTATTGTTTTTCTTTGATTACTGCCTCTCCATTTTAAGAAATCTTACAAAGAAGATTTGATTAGAAATATTTCCTTTCTTTTTTTTTTTTTTTTACAATACAGAGGAGTGGTTAGATCTTTTGATGCCTGCTCTGTTCTTTTGGTGCTGCACTGTAGCAAATGTATGACATCCAAACTAAAATGTGATCATTCTGTTTTTGTAGTCAAACTTAAGCCTAATGCA